>NC_053027.1:411342367-411695439 GCF_003073215.2 Triticum urartu | reverse complement strand
GAAGAAGGGGAACTTCAATAAGAACGGCAAGCAAGTTGCTGCTCAAGTGAAGAAGCCCAAGTATGGTCCTAAGCCTGAGACTAAGTGCTTCTACTGCAAAGGGACTGGTCACTGGAAACGGAACTGCCCCAAGTATTTGGCGGATAAGAAGGATGGCAAAGTGAACAAAGGTATATTTGATATACAGATCATTAATGTGTATTTTACTAGTGTTCGTAGTAACCCCTCGGTATTTGATACTGGTTCAGTTGCTAAGAGTAGTAACTCGAAACGGGAGTTGCAGAATGAACAGAAACTAGTTAAGGGTGAAGTGACGATGTGTGTTGGAAGTAGTTCCAAGATTGATATGATCATCATCGCACACTCCCTATACTTTCGGGATTAGTGTTGAACCTAAATAAGTGTTATTTGGTGTTTGCGTTGAGCATGAATATGATTTGATCATGTTTATTGCAATATGGTTATTCATTTAAGTTAGAGAATAATTGTTGTTCTGTTTACATGAATAAAACCTTATATGGTTACACACCCAATGAAAATGGTTCATTGGATCTCGATCGTAGTGATACACATATTCATAATATTGAAGACAAAATATGCAAAGTTAATAATGATAGTGCAACTTATTTGTGGCACTGCCGTTTAGGTCATATTGGTGTAAAGCGCATGAAGAAACTCCATGCTAATGGGATTTTGGAATCACTTGATTATGAATCACTTGATGCTTGCGAACCATGCCTTATGGGCAAGATGACTAAGACTCCGTTCTCCGGAACAATGGAGCGAGCAACTGACTTATTGGAAATAATACATACTGATGTATGTGATCCGATGAGTGTTGAGGCTCGCGGCAGGTATCGTTATTTTCTGACCTTCACAGATAATTTGAGCAGATGTGAGTATATCTACTTGATGAAACATAAGTCTGAAACATTTGAAAAGTTCAAAGAATTTTAGAGTGAAGTGGAAAATCATCGTAACAAGAAAATAAAGTTTCTACGATCTGATCGTGGAGAAGAGTATTTGAATTACGAGTTTGGTCTTCAGTTAAAACAATGTGAAATAGTTTCACTACTCACGCCACCTGGAACACCACAGTGTAATGGTGTGTTCGAACATCGTAATCGTACTTTATTTGATATGGTGCGATCTATGATGTCTCTTACAGATTTACCGCTATTGTTTTGGGGTTATGCATTAGAGACAGCTCCATTCACGTTAAATAGGGCACCATCTAAAATCCGTTTGAGATGACACCGTATGAACTATGGTTTAGCAAGAAACCTAAGCTGTCGTTTCTTAAAGTTTGAGGTTGCAATGCTTATGTGAAAAAGTTTCAACTTGATAAGCTCAAACCTAAATCGGAGAAGTGCGTCTTCATAGGATATCCAAAGGAAACTATTGGATACACCTTCTATCACAGATCCGAAGGCAAGACTTTTGTTGCTAAATTCGGAAACTTTCTAGAGAAGGAGTTTCTCTCGAAAGAAGTGAGTGGGAGGAAAGTAGAAAACTTGATAAGGTAATTGTACCTTCTCCCTTATTGGAAAGTAGTTCATCACAGAAATATGTTCTTGTGACTACTACACCAATTAGTGAGGAAGCTAATGATGATGATCATGTAAGTTCAGATCAAGTTACTATCGAATCTCGTAGGTAAAACAGAGTGAGATCCGCACCAGAGTGGTACGGTAATCCTGTTCTGGAAGTCATGTTACTAGACCATGACGAACTTGCGAACTATGAGGAAGCGATGATGAGCCCAGATTCCGCGAAATGGTTTGAGGCCATGAAATCTGAGATATGATCCATGTATGAGAACAAAGTATGGACTTTGATGGGTTTGCCCGATGATCGGCAAGCCATAGAAAATAAATGGATCTTCAAGAGGAAGACGGACGCTGGTAGTAGTGTTACTATCTACAAAGCTAGACTTGTCGAAAAAGGTTTTTGACAAAGTTCAAGGTGTTGAATACGATGAAATTTTCTCACTCGTAGCGATGCTTAAGTCTGTCCAAATCATGTTAGCAATTGCCGCATTTTTATGAAATCTGGCAAATGGATAAACAAAACTACATTACTTGATGGATTTAAAGAAGAGTTGTATATGATGCAATCAGAAGGTTTTGTCAATCCTAAAGGTGCTAACAAAATATGCAAGCTCCAGCGATCCATCTATGGACTGGTGCAAGCATCTCGGAGTTGGAATATACATTTTGATAAGTTGATCAAAGCATATAGTTTTATACAGACTTGCGGTGAAGCCTGTATTTACAAGAAAGTGAGTGGGAGCACTACAGCATTTCTGATAAGTATATGTGAATGACATATTGTTGATCGGGAATAATGTAGAATTATTCTGCAAAGCATAAAGGAGTGTTTTGAAAGAAGTTTTTCAAAGAAAGACCTCGGTGAAGCTGCTTACATATTGAGCATCAAGATCTATAGAGATAGATCAAGACGCTTGATAAGTTTTTTCAATGAGTACATACCTTGACAAGATTTTGAAGTAGTTCAAAATGGAACAGTCAAAGAAAGAAGTTCTTGCCTGTGTTACAAGGTGTGAAATTGAGTAAGACTCAAGCCCGACCACGGCAGAAGATAGAAAGAGAATGAAAGTCATTCCCTATGCCTGGCCATAGGTTCTATAAAGTATGCCATGCTGTGTACCAGATCTATTGTATACCCTACACTGATTTGGCAAGGGAGTACAATAGTGATCTAGGAGTAGATCACTGGACAGCGGTCAAAATTATCCTTAGTGGAATAAGGATATGTTTCTCGATTATGGATGACAAAAAGGTTCGTCGTAAAGGGTTAACGTCGATGCAAGTTTTTATTCGTCTAACCAATCTGGTCTCTGAAGTCTCGATTTCGGAGTTCCATTGATTCCGAGCGCCAAAAAAGTGTTGTGCCAAACATGGCAGCAGCAGAACGTTTATTTATTGGAGGTTGAGGAGGAAAGAGAGAGATACAAATTTTGCATCGATGGTAACCCTTTAAAGTAAAAAAAAATACACTGACGACGACGTTTTTGTCATAGTCATAATCGAGAAATATATCCTTATTCCACTAAGGGTACAGCACTATAACATTTTGGACCGCTGTCGCGCAGTGATACTCTGGCGTCCTATATCACTAGTTCTGGTCGCCGCTGCAAATAGTGTAAGGGGTTAATCAAACAATTAATCTGGTAGCACAGCCTGGCAGTAGGGCTTTGTACTTGGAGTAGGATCTGGCAAAAGTTGGAGTGGAGAGTGCTTCAGATTCTCTACATTGGCATGGAGATATAGAACCGTACTGGCTGAGGCATAGGGAATGATTTTCATTCTCGTTTCCTTACTTCATGCCGTGGTCGGGCTTTGAGTCTTACTCAATTTCACACCTTCGTAACACAGGCAAGAACTCTTTCTTTGACTGTTCCATTTTGAACTACTTCAAAATCTTGTCAAGGTATGTACTCATTGAAAAAACTTATCAAGCGTCTTGATCTATCTCTATAGATCTTGATGCTCAATATGTAAGCAGCTTCACCGAGGTCTTTCTTTGAAAAACCTTTCAAATACTCCTTTATGCTTTGCAGAATAATTCTACATTATTTCCGATCAACAATATGTCATTCACATATACTTATCAGAAATGTTGTAGTGCTCCCACTCACTTTCTTGTAAATACAGGCTTCACCGCAAGTCTGTATAAAACTATATGCTTTGATCAACTTATCAAAGCGTATATTCCAACTCCGAGATGCTTGCACCAGTCCATAGATGGATCGTTGGAGCTTGCATATTTTGTTAGCACCTTTAGGATTGACAAAACCTTCTGGTTGCATCATATACAACTCTTCTTTAAAATCCATTAAGGAATGCAGTTTTGTTTATCCATTTGCCAGATTTCATAAAATGCGGCAATTGCTAACATGATTCGGACAGACTTAAGCATAGATACGAGTGAGAAAATCTCATCGTAGTCAACACCTTGAACTTGTCGAAAACCTTTTTGCGACAATCTAGCTTTGTAGATAGTAACACTACTATCAGCGTCCGTCTTCCTCTTGAAGATCCATTTATTTTCTATGGCTTGCCGATCATCGGGCAAATCCATCAAAGTCCATACTTTGTTCTCATACATGGATCATATCTCAGATTTCATGGCCTCAAACCATTTCGCGGAATCTGGGCTCATCATCGCTTCCTCATAGTTCGCAAGTTCGTCATGGTCTAGTAACATGACTTCCAGAACAGGATTACCGTACCACTCTGGTGCGGATCTCACTCTGGTTTACCTACGAGATTCGGTAGTAACTTGATCTGAAGTTACATGATCATCATCATTAGCTTCCTTACTAATTGGTGTAGTAGTCACAAGAACAGATTTCTGTGATGAACTACTTTCCAATAAGGGAGCAGGTACAGTTACCTCATCAAGTTCTACTTTCCTCCCACTCACTTCTTTCGAGAGAAACTTCCTTCTCTAGAAAGGATCCATTCAAAGCAACGAATATCTTGCCTTCGGATCTGTGATAGAAGGTGTACCCAACATTTTCTTTTTGGGTATCCTATGAAGACGCACTTCTCCGATTTGGGTTTGAGCTTATCAGGTTGAAACTTTTTCACATAAGCATTGCAACCTCAAACTTTAAGAAACGACAGCTTAGGTTTCTTGCCAAACCATAGTTCATACGGTGTCGTTTCAACGGATTTAGATGGTGCCCTATTTAACGTGAATGCAGCTGTCTCTAATGCATAATCCCCAAAACGATAATAAAAGATCACTATCACGATAGTAATAGATGGATTGGTAGAGAACATCATAGTTCTGCACCATATCTAATAATAATTAAAGTTGTACGGTAAGTTGATGGCCACGTTCCGGAAAATCTGGAGGTCTCCCACCACATTCTATTCGACGACCGGAAATGTCGCTTGTACATCATTTTTTGCATTGTGTGACCATTAATGCTGATGGCGATGTTATTTTTCAAGCGTGGCGAGTGAGAGGTACGCTGAAACGGTAGTTTACGATTGTTTTTTTTAACAACTACGCTTGAAACAGAGTAAAAAGATTTATATGAGAGAGTTCATACTAAGGAGCGACCTGTAAGCAAAATCCCTGTAATGTCGAAAATATTTTACTACGAACTTTCGCGATCTCCCACACCGAAGCTGCGAAGATAACATTGTAGCTACTAAATAATTCGTAGAAACTTTTTATTTTTTGTTGACGAGTGAGTTCTTCCTCCTCACATATCACTCTGAAATTCTTTGAACCTTTTTGCAAATGTTTTCAGACAGGTGTCGGTTGTTGAGTGTTTCATAGCAAGTAGATGTATTAAAACCCGATATTTCTTGCTCACAACTCAATATTGCTGTGAAGGATCAGAAAATAACGATACTAGAGATCGTCCCGTTCTCGGTGTCTGAATTCGATTGATGACCAGCCAATGGGCTCATGGGTGGGTAGAATGGGGCGGGGCTCGTGGGAGGTTACTCTCATTGTAGGCACGTAGGCACTGACTTCTCTGAGTGAGTGCTTATGGGACCTCTGCACAGTCGGGAAACAGTAGCATGCGGAGGCTTCGGATGTAGATAAAACATGTAGGCGTGTGCCGTCCACGAGCCCAACACTCATCGGATCACATACATCAGTATGTATTATTTCCAATAAGTCAGTTGCTCGCTCCATTGTTCCGGAGAACGGAGTCTTAGTCATCTTGCCCATAAGGCATGGTTCGCAAGCATCAAGTGATTCATAATCATGTGATTCCAAAATCCCATCAGCATGGAGTTTCTTCATGCGCTTTACACCAATATGACCTAAACGGCAGTGCCACAAATAAGTTGCACTATCATTATTAACTTTGCATCTTTTGTCTTCAATATTATGAATATGTGTATCACTACGATCGAGATCCAATGAACCATTTTCATTGGGTGTGTAACCATATAAGGTTTTATTCATGTAAACAGAACAATCAATTATTCTCTAACTTAAATGAATAACCGTATTGCAATAAACATGATCAAATCATATTCATGCTCAACGCAAACACCAAATAACACTTATTTAGGTTCAACACTAATCCCGAAACTATAGGGAGTGTGCGATGATGATCATATCAATCTTGGAACTACTTCCAACACACATCGTCACTTCACCCTTAACTAGTTCCTGTTCATTCTGCAACTCCCGTTTCGAGTTACTACTCTTAGCAACTGAACCAGTATCAAATACCGAGGGGTTGCTACGAACACTAGTAAAATACACATTAATAAGCTGTATATCAAATATACCTTTGTTCACTTTGCCATCCTTCTTATCCGCCAAATACTTGGGGCAGTTCCGCTTCCAGTGACCAGTCCCTTTGCAGTAGAAGCACTTAGTCTCAGGCTTAGGATCAGACTTGGGCTTCTTCACTTGAGCAGCAACTTGCTTGCCGTTCTTCTTGAAGTTCCCCTTCTTCCCTTTGCCCTTTTATTGAAACTAGTGGTCTTGTCTACCATCAACACTTGATGCTCTTTCTTGATTTCTACCTTCATCGATTTCATCATCTCGGGAGTCGTTTTCGTCATCCCTTGCATACTATAGTTCATCACGAAGTTCTACTAACTTGGTGATGGTGACTAGAGAATTCTGTCAATCACTATCTTATCTGGAAGATTAACTCCCACTTGATTCAAGAGATTGTAGTACCCAGACAATCTGAGCACATGCTCACTAGTTGAGCGATTCTTCTCCATCTTTTGGCTATAGAACTTGTTGGAGACTTCATATCTCTCAACTCGGGTATTTGCTTGAAATATTAACTTCAACTCTTGGAACATCTCATATGGTCCATGACGTTCAAAACGTCTTTTGAAGTCCTGATTCTAAGCCGTTAAGCATGGTGCACTAAACTATTAAGTAGTCATCATATTGAGCTAGCCAAACGTTCATAACGTCTGCATCTGCTCCTGCAATAGGTCCGTCACCTAGCGGTGCATCAAGGACATAATTTTTCTGTGCAGCAATGAGGATAAACCTCAGATCACGGATCCAATCCGCATCATTTCTACTAACATCTTTCAACACAATTTTCTCTAGGAACATATCAAAATAAACACAGGGAAGCAACAACGCGAGCTATTGATCTACAACATAATTTGCAAAATACTACCAGGACTAAGTTCATGATAAATTTAAGTTCAGTTAATCATATTACTTAATAACTCCCACTTAGATAGACATCCCTCTAATCCTCTAAGTGATTACGTGATCCAAATCAACTAAACCATGTCCGATCATCACGTGAGATGGAGTAGTTTCATTGGTGAACATCGCTATGTTGATCATATTTGCTATATGATTCACGCTCGACCTTTCGGTCTCCGTGTTCCGAGGCCATATGTGTATATGCTTGGCTCGTCAAGTATAACCTGCGTATTCTGCATGTGCAACTGTTTTGCACCCGTTGTATTTGAACGTAGAGCCTATCACACCCGATCATCACGTGGTGTCTCAGCACGAAGAACTTTCGCAACGGTGCATACTCAGGGAGAACACTTCTTGATAATTAGTGAGAGATCATCTTATAATGCTACCGTCAATCAAAGCAAGATAAGATGCATAAAAGATAAACATCACATGCAATCAATATAAGTGATATGATATGGCCACCATCACCTTGTGCTTGTGATCTCCATCTTCGAAGCACTGTCATGATCATCATCGTCACCGGCGCGACACCTTGATCTCCATTGTAGCATCGTTGTCGTCTCGCCAATCTTATGCTTCCACGACTATCGCTACCGCTTAGTGATAAAGTAAAGCATTACAGCACGATTGCATTGCATACAATAAAGCGACAACCATATGGCTCCTGCCAGTTGCCGATAACTTGGTTACAAAACATGATCATCTCATACAATAAAATTTAGCATCATGTCTTGACCATATCACATCACAACATGCCCTGCAAAAACAAGTTAGACATCCTCTACTTTGTTGTTGCAAGTTTTACGTGGCTACTACGGGCTTAAGCAAGAACCAATCTTACCTACGCATCAAAACCACAACGATAGTTTGTCAAGTTGGTGCTGTTTTAACCTCCGGAAGGACCGGGCGTAGCCACACTCGGTTCAACTAAAGTTGGAGAAACTGACACCCGCCAGCCACCTGTGTGCAAAGCACGGCGGTAGAACCAGTCTCGCGTAAGCGTACGCGTAATGTCGGTCCGGGCCGCTTCATCCAACAATACCGCCGAACCAAAGTATGACATGCCGGTAAGCAGTATGACTTATATCACCCACAACTCACTTGTGTTCTACTCGTGCATATAACATCAACACATAAAACCTAGGCTCGGATGCCACTGTTGGGGAATGTAGTAATTTCAAAAAATTTCCTACGCATACGCAAGATCATGGTGATGCATAGCAACGAGAGGGGAGAGTGTGATCTACGTACCCTTGTAGACCAACAGCAGAAGCGTTAGCACAGCGCGGTTGATGTAGTCGTACGTCTTCACGGCCCGACCGATCAACCACCGAAACTACGGCACCTCCGAATTCTAGCTCACGTTCAGCTCGATGACGATCCCCGGACTCCGATCCAGCAAAGTGTCGGGGAAGAGTTCCGTTAGCACGACGGCGTGGTGACGATCTTGATGTACTACCGTCGCAGGGCTTCGCCTAAGCACCGCTACAATATTATCGAGGATTATGGTGGAAGGGGGCACCGCACATGGCTAAGAATATGATCACGTGGATCAACTTGTGTCTAGAGGTGCCCCCTGCCCCCGTATATAAAGGAGCAAGGGGGAGGGGGCGGCCGGCCTAGGAGGGGGCGCGCCAAGGGGATTCCTACTCCCACCGGGAGTAGGACTCCCTCCTTCCTTGTTGGAATAGGAGAAGGGGAAAGAGGGGGAGAGAAAGAAGGAAAAGGGGGCTGCGCCCCTTGTCCAATTCGGACCAGGGGGGGCGCATGCCTCCTTCCTTTTGGCCTCTCTCCTCTATTCCCGTATGGCCCAATAAGGCCCATATACTCCCCGGTGAATTCCCGTAACTCTCTGGTACTCCGAAAAATACCCGAATCACTCGGAACCTTTCCGATGTCCGAATATAGTCGTCCAATATATCGATCTTTATGTCTCGACCATTTCGAGACTCCTCGTCATGTCCCCGATCCCATCCGGGACTTCGAACTCCTTCGGTACATCAAAACTCATAAACTCATAATATAACTGTCATCGAAACCTTAAGCGTGCGGACCCTACGGTTCAAGAACAATGTAGACATGACCGAGACACGTCTTCAGTCAATAACCAATAGTGGAACCTGGATGCTCATATTGGCTCCCACATATTCTACGAAGATCTTTATCGGTCAGACCGCATAACAACATACGTTGTTCCCTTTGTCATCGGTATGTTACTTGCCCGAGATTCGATCGTCGGTATCTTAATACCTAGTTCAATCTCATTACCGGCAAGTCTCTTTACTCGTTCCGTAATACATCATCTCACAACTAACTCATTAGTTGCAATGCTTGCAAGGCTTATGTGATGTGCATTACCGAGAGGGCCCAGAGATACCTCTCCGACAATCGGAGTGACAAATCCTAATCTCGAAATACGCCAACCCAACATGTACCTTTGGAGACACCTGTAGAGCACCTTTATAATCAGCCAGTTACGTTGTGACGTTTGGTAGCACACAAAGTGTTCCCCCGGCAAACGGGAGTTGCATAATCTCATAGTCATAGGAACATGTATAAGTCATGAAGAAAGCAATAGCAACATACTAAACGATCGGGTGCTAAGCTAATGGAATGGGTCATGTCAATCACATCATTCTTCCAATGATGTGATCCCGTTAATCAAATAACAACTCTTTTGTTCATGGTTAGGAAACATAACCATCTTCAATTAACGAGCTAGTCAAGTAGAGGCATACTAGTGACACTTTGTTTGTCTATGTATTCACACATGTATTATGTTTCCGGTTAATACAATTCTAGCATGAATAATAAACATTTATCATGATATAAGGAAATAAATAATAACTTTATTATTGCCTCTAGGGCAGATTTCCTTCAGTTAGTGCCTATTTGCATTATCCATTTGTCTTCACTGTGTACCTGATTCTTACTGCCTAGCTGCTATTAGTCATTGTGCTTTCACTTCATTGAATACTTGACTATGGTCTGCCTAGTGTAGTCTACCTTCCGATGCATGGTAACAGGCTCATTTCTATCATTTGTCTTCGAAACTTCCATGTTTTGAAGACTTTCATGAAAATCGCCTATTCACCCCCCTTCTAGTCGATATAACGCACTTTCAATTGGTATCAGAGCAAGGTACTCCCTTGTTCTGTGTGATTTTGGTTTAACCGCCTGGAGTTTTAGTTATGTCGACCACAGGTATGAAGACTGTGTCATGCCCCATCTTTGCGGTCACGAGTATCCCAAGTGGAAGGCCATGATGAAGAAGCGCCTCATGGAGATAAACAGTGAGCTGTGGACCGTCACTGAGATTGGTCTGACCGATCTGTGCAAGATGGCGGAAGCTGATGACATTCGCAAGTACACTCTTCTCAACCTCATGGCGAAGGACGTCATCTGCTCCTGTCTATCACAAAATCAGTTTAGGAATATCATGCATCTCGATCATGCGAAGCTTATCTGGGACCGTCTCTCTGAGGTCTATGAAGGTCATCAAACTCGTCATGATCCTTGGTTTGAGGACTTTAAGGAATCTCTCAAAGCGATGACATTCGAACCAGAATCATCATCCTCTGCATCATGCCTTATGGCAAAAGATGCTAAGGTAATTGAATGCTATCTATCTGAATCAAGTGATGATGAATCTGGTGATGAATTTGGACCCAGCTATGCAAAACTTGCTTCCCTTGCCACTAAACAACAGAAAGCTATGGAACATATTCAAAAACTGTTAGACAAAAGCGATGACCTGTTGGATGCTGAAATGACTTGATCTCAGTCCTTAATTGAAGACATAAAAAATCTTCATGTTAAGTATGAGGAACTTGAAAGTCGTCATGAAACGCTCTCAACAACTCATGAAAGGTTTTCCTATGATTATCTTCAAAGGAAGCAAGATCTTGAGAAATTGAGAGCGGCTCATGAAGATCTTCAAAAGGAAAACGAGTCACTTCGCGCCGAACAGATCAGTTCAGCTCAGGAAGGATTTGAACCACCATTTCTTAAATGCATTGAGCGTGATAATGCTACTTCTGTTGCTGAATGTTCTACTACTGCTACTATTGCAATATCTTCAACTGTTGATGTGGTAACTAACCCCTCTGCTGAGGATACCACTGCTATTGCTGGTGAGAATGCTAGGTTGAAGACACTGCTTGAAATAGGGATGTACAAAAGTCTCAAAGGGCATCAGACACTATGTGATGTCCTCAAAAGGCAGATCCTGAACCGAAACCCTAGGAAAGAGGGTGTTGGGTTCGAAAGGAAAATGAATGCTGATGGCTCTTATTGGAAACCAGAGCAGTACCCCAAAACCACATGGGTTGCTGCAAAGGAACCTTCAGCGGATCCATCCACCCTATCTGGCTTCACTTGTGCTAATCCCATTGTTATTGATGAATCCTTTGATGCAAACTATAGACTGTTTAAGAATCAGAATGGTGAAGTGTTTGCCAGGTATATTGGTACTAACTGCAGGAATGGACCGCCTATGAAGAAGATCTGGGTGCCGAAAAGGTGTTTGGAGAATCTTCCTGTGAATGTCATCATGACACCACAGGTGAAGAAGACAAACCCCAGACCACAGGCTTCATACGGTCCAAAGGCTTCATACAGACAAAGGACTCACCTGAGTCGCACTAATGCAAATGTTTTGCAGGGAAGCCATACTCAGGCCTATGAATATGAGCGCGGTTCATCAAACCGCCATGTTCATGAGACCAAGATTCTGCTTATTCTTATGAGTACTATTGTCCACCTGCAAGACTTTTTGCTAGGGCTCCAAAGACAAAGTTCTCAGATACTGCACTTAGACTCATTGCTTCGAAGCCACCCTTGAAGATGTGGGTGGCTAAGAAATCTTAACTCTCTTTTGCAGGGAAAGGTCTCCAGACGAAAACCAAAATCGTTTAACGCTATTGCTGGGGACCTTAAACATCTTGTAGGGCGCAAGATCAAATGCCCAAATGGTCTTATTATGTATTTTGTTCCTGAGTCGCTTGCTACTTACCCTATCAGTCCTAACCGTGATCTAAGCTTTCATAATCCACTTGCTCGTCAAATGTTTATGCTTCACAATTCTCTTCGTGAAGCCTATCCCCTAACTGCAATGTAGGGTACGACACCAGCAGCTTCAGAATGGATTATTGATAGTGGGTGTACCAATCACATGACTGGCAAGCGAAGCCTTCTTATGGACTCAACCTTACGTCCATCTGACAAAAGTCACATCACATTTGCTGACACTGGTAAAAGTAAGGTATTGGGTCTAGGTAGAGTTGCAATCTCAAAGGATCAACACATGGATAAAGTCATGCTTGTTGAATCCCTTGGTTTCAACTTAATGTCTGTCTCAATGCTTTGCGATTTAAACATGATTGTGATGTTTGGAAAATATTGTTGCCTTGTTCTAATGGAATCTGACAAGTCTCTAGTGTTTGAAGGGTATTGGAAAGATGATTTGTACATGGTAGATTTCTCAGCAGGACCACAGCTTGCCATATGTCTTCTAGCAAAAGCTTCTGAATGCTGGCTCTGGCATCGGAGGCTAGGGCATGCTGGCATGAGGAACCTCCACACCCTTGCAAGGAAGAATCATGTCATAGGCATTGAGGGCGTCAAGTTCAAGAAGGATCACTTATGCGGTGCCTGTGAAGCAGGAAAGATGACGAGGGCCAAGCATCCCTCAAAGACAATCATGACAACGACTCAACCCTTTGAACTGCTCCACATGGATCTTTTCGGTCCCACTCATTACTCAACTCTTACTACTACTGCGTGTCTCTATGGCTTTGTCATTGTTGATGATTATTCAAGATATACTTGGGTGCATATAATCCTCTACAAGACTGAAGTGCAGGATGTCTTCAGACGCTTCGCCAATCGAGCAATGAACAACTATGACACCAAGATAAAACACATCAGAAGTGACAGTGGCACTGAATTCAAGAACACTGGCCTAGATACATATCTTGATACTTTAGGCATCACACATGAATTCTCAGCTCCATACACGCCACAGCAGAATGGCGTCGTCGAACGCAAGAAAAGAACACTTATTGAGATGGCCCGGACGATGCTTGATGAATACAAGACTCCAAGAAAGTTTTGGCCTGAAGCCATTGATACTGCATGCCATATCATCAACCGTGTTTATCTTCACAAGCTTCTGAACAAGACATCCTATGAGCTCCTTACTGGCAAGAAGCCAAATGTCAGTTACTTCAGAGTATTTGGCGCCAGGTGCTGGATCAAGGATCCACATCACACTTCAAAATTTGCACCAAAAGCACATGAGGGTTTTATGCTTGGATATGGAAAGGATTCGCACTCCTACATAGTCTTCAACCTTTTTCACTATAAAGTGGTTGAAACAGTGGATGTGCGGTTTGATGAGACGAACGGCTCACAAAGAGAGCACCTGCCAAATGTGCTAGATGAAGTTCCATCCAGTGAATCAATCAAACTTATGGGAACTGGAGAAATCATACCGTCTGAAGCTCAGCCTGAAGAGGAACTTATCATCTCCGCACTTGATCAACCTGAAGAGAATGCTCAGCCTGAAGACAATCCCTCTAACGATGACAATGATCAGCAAGAGCAAAATCTTCGTCTTGTACATCCTCGTGTTGCAAATGAAGTACAGATTGAGAGAATAATTGATAGCATCAACGCACCAGGTCCACTCACTCGTTCAAGGGCAACACAACTAGCAAATTTCTGTGGGCACTTCACTTTTGTCTCAATATCTGAACCCAAGAAAGTTGAAGAAGCCTTCTTGGAACCTGAATGGATTCAAGCTATGCAAGAAGAGCTTCAACAGTGTGAGCTGAATAATGTATGGGAACTGGTTAAGCGTCCTGATCCTCGCAAGCACAATATAATAGGCACCAAATGGATATATCGCAACAAGCAAGATGAGCATGGTCAAGTTGTCAGAAACAAAGCCCGTCTCATTGCTCAAGGTTACACTCAAGTTGAAGGGATTGACTTCGATGAAACATTTGCTCCTGTGGCCAGACTTGAAGCCATACGCATACTGCTGGCTTATGCAAATCATCATAATATTCTTCTGTATCAAATGGATGTGAAGAGCGCTTTTCTCAATGGCAAGATTGAAGAAGAAGTGTATGTTGCACAACCGCCTGGCTTTGAAGATCCAAAACATCCTGACATGGTGTACAAGCTCAACAAGGCACTGTATGGCCTCAAACAAGCCCCTCGGGCTTGGTATGACACACTCAAATACTTCCTGAAGAGCAAAGGCTTCAAACCTGGTTCCCTCGACCCCACTCTCTTCACGAAGACATTTGATGGTGAACTGTTTGTGTGCCAAATATATGTGGATGACATTATCTTCGGCTGCACCAATCAGAAATACACTGACGAGTTTGGATATATGATGCAAGAGCAATATCAGATGTCCATGATGGGTGAGCTGAAGTTCTTCCTTCGTCTTCAAATACGTCAGCAATGCAACAGCATCTTCATATCTCAAGAGAAGTATCTCAAAGATTGCCTGAAGAAATTTGGGATGCAAGACTGCAAAGGCTTCACAACTCCAATGCCAGCCAAACATCATCTGGGTCCCGACGACAATGGTAAAGAGTTCGATCAAAAGGTATACCGCTCCATGATTGGGTCTTTACTTTATCTATGTGCATCTAGGCCAGATATTATGCTTAGTGTTTGCATGTGTGCTCGATTCCAAGCGGCACAAAAGGAATTGCATCACTTAGCTGTGAAGTGAATTCTTCGATATTTGGCTCACACCCCAACATTAGGACTATGGTATCCCAAGGGCTCAGAGTTTGATCTGGTTGGATTCTCGGATGCTGATTATGCTGGTGACAAGGTGGATCGCAAGTCTACATCAGGCACATGTCATTTTCTGGGACGATCACTTGTATGTTGGTCTTCAAAGAAGCAGAACTGTGTATCTCTCTCCACTGCTGAATCTGAATACATTACTGCTGGATCTTGCTGCGCTCAGCTTCTATGGATGAAGCAAACACTCAAAGAATATGGCATTCATCTGAAGCAAGTGCCACTCTACTGCGACAACGAAAGCGCCATCAAGATTGCCAACAACCCAGTTCAGCACTCGAAGACAAAGCACATTGAAATTCGTCATCACTTTCTCAGAGATCATGTTGTGAAGGAAGATATTGATATCATACACGTCAACACTGAAGAGCAATTGGCAGATATCTTCACCAAGCCCTTGGATGAGAAGAGGTTTTGCAAGTTACGGTGTGAGCTAAATATCTTGGAATCCTCAAATGTCCTGTGATCAGGCACACATCCTAACACTTATGCATATTGATGACTTAGATGTGCAACACACGAAGTAAAGTATGTCTTCAATCAATGAAGACTTACATTCTAAGTGTGAATACATTAATGTGGAATTTGACTTCGGAGCACCACGATAATTGTGAGCCGTGTCTGGGTCTAATACTTCCTATACGGTGGGTAACGCCACCACCAAATTCTTCTATTTGAAGTGTTTCACCCATGCGTTACATTTGCTATGTCTTCACATTTGGTTTGGCTTCAATCTCAACCTGTCTTCATGATTATCTTCACTATGTTGATTATATATATATATATACTAGTGTTCTGTCCTCTACAACATTCACTTATAGCTATGTCTTCTTGTTGAATCTTTTGAACTAAGTGAATGTGATCGGACCCTAACCTCTCTATGCTTTCTATCTCAAACTCCATCTCTCCAAATCATATGCATTCTCTTGAAACTGTCGAATGTCTTCTCTGCGTCCTTGTCAGCAGAAGATACGGAGACAAACATTAAGTCCATTTTCAATGCTAATTCCTTCACCTGAAACCCGGAGAAGTGGGAACGACCACCCGACAATCCAGGCGTGCGTGGGAATGTGGAACAACCTCCGATATGTTGCATGATGGCCACGTGTCCTTCAGATGTGAATCGCCAGGGGCACCTGTGTAATAACACTGTGCCGTCCCTGTCCCTATAAATACACGCCTCACCACAGTCATTATCCTTTCTTCCACTCACGCACAAACCCTAGCGCCACCGCTAGCCCTTGACGACGCCGGCGACGAAGCGCTTAGCTGCCGCGACCTCTCGGACGCCGTCTTCACGCCGGCCACGGACATCGTCTTCTCCGCCGTCGCCGTAGGTGTCCTCCGTCGCCTAGTTAGGGCACGGACGATCGATCTGCTCGGCCTCCTCTCCCACTCCGTCTAGAAGTTCTTTGTGTGGTAAATAAAACTTCCTTTTTACGACCCCTTTGATCCTATAGATTCATCACTTTCTACCACAAGCAGTTTCTGTTCACACAAGTTGGATCTATTTCATACTACGTCTCATAATATGCCTAGTATGTTCACTTATGCTTCACAAAGTAGTTAGATTCCTCACTTGTACTTATTCATGGATTCGTACAAATCTGGAACCAACTCTCTATCTATGAGTGAATGTCTTCGCACTATGAGGTCAATGTCTTCTAAACTAACTTATCTTAAAAATCTTCTGAGAATGCATATGACCTCTTCCCCTTCCCTCGCACCTTAATGCTGTCATAGGTACATGTCCGTGGGAGAATCCCTTGGTTCTCATAGTCTGCATTCATTTGCAGAATTCTTACAACATCATATAAATTCTCCCGAAGCCAGTTCCTGCTTGACCAGCAAGCGAAAGCCTTTGAAACCTTTGAACGTGTTGAAGCCATTCAGTTTGAAGATCATGGTTACAGAGAAACCAGCAAGGAAGGGTGGCAGAATGCGTCGAGGTGAAACATCAAGAGATCTGCCCGATGACCTTTCAGAGCTGTACAAGACAGATCCAGAAGAGGATTACAATCAGCGCAAGACACGAATCCAATGGATTCGACGATATTGGGCAGAACAGTGGTTCAAGTACAGGTTTGTGACCAAGGAATATGCTGAGAAGAATGCCATCAAGCGACCATGGGGAGACATCCTATACAGAAATCTTCAAACCAGGTCCAGAGATGAAGCCATTGAACAAGGCTTCTATCCCTGCATGGTCCGTGGACCACAGCCTGCGGATGCTGACCCATCGTCATTGCTATGGTGTCGTGACGACAATCTGTTCAAGCGCAACTTCCAGTTTGCCCAGAATTCGGCGAAGCAGAACAAGAAGTCATTGGGACTAGACTTCAACCCTGGTCCCTCTGCTCCCCGTGCCGATGGCACCCGCGAAGCTGAACCCAATCTTGCTGGGCCCTTCTACAACCTGGAAGGTCTCATCACTCATATCATGGTTCAAGGGACAGCCGTGGATGAGCCTGCAGATGACGCTGAATCTGATGAAGCGCATGCATCGCCGAAGCCAAAGAAACTGAAGAATCCTAAAGCTTCAAAGCCTGCCTCAGCACCAAAAATCTCACGAGCGAAGCCACTGGCTACTGCACCTCCTGAAGACAGTGTGCAGTCTGAAGATTTGTCACGCATCTCCAAGCCCTCGAAAGTAAAGATGCCTTTGCAAGACACCAGCCAAGAACTGACTGCTGCTGCTATTCTGCGCAACGACGCTATTGATCTGTCCAGCGATGAAGATCTTGCAGATGACACTCTTGAGCAACTGATCAAGAGCAAAGAAGAAGCAGAAATCTTCAATGATTTGCCTCTCTTTGATGTGGCAATCATCCATAACCTCATCGATGAGTGTTTGATATGCCCAACCTCAGCTTTGAAGATCTGCAACTTCCAATTGGCCTCAGTGTCGCCTTCACTGGCGCCATTGCTTCTAAGCTAGCTCTAGCTCAGTGCATCGTTGAACTGAAGCAAAAGATCGACTATGAGAAAGCTCAGTTCAAGAAGCACATGGCCAAGCTCAGCGTGCAAGATGTCAAAAACTTCCAGATCATGCTGCACGAGCTCAAGGAAGCCTTTATCAAGAAGCGTGAAGAAGCTCAAGGTTCTCGTGAGCGCATGAAGAGCCTGGCTGACAAGTGTGTGCAAGCCTACAACGAGGCTCAGAAGTGCAAGGCTCTTGGTCGTCCTGGCATCGATCCCAGGATGGCTGCAAAGAAGAAGAAGAAGCCAGCTGTGACCGAACCCGAAGCACCAAGGCAGGAAGCACATCCCATTGTCTTCCCAGCCAGCATGACTGGCTCAAAGCCAAAGGTCAGGTCAATCGCTTCAGAACTGAAGAAGACGAGGACTGCTGAGGCTGAAGCCAGAAAGAGGAAACATCCTGAAGCCTCTGATGCTGCTCCCTCCAAGAAGAAGTGCAAAACCAAGAAGGATCGGGCTGCTCCCACAGAGCCCTTAGTTGTTGAACCTATCTCAATGGTTCGCCCTGCATCTGCACAACAAGAGCACCAACTGATTGTCCATGAGCCTGCTTCCACAGAGGCTCATGAAGCTGAAGACATTCTAGCAGTTGATCCCATCGCTGCTGAAGACATTGGTCACCATGACAATGTTGAAGATGATGTAGTTCTTCCTCAGATCGAGCACCAACTGGTATCATCGCCTGTGCTTACGCACAACAAACTCATCAGCATTGGTCGTCCTCTGACGCCAATTGCACAGGATGCATCATGGGCTGATCACCCACAACAACAAGTCACACCATCCCGGCAAGAAGAAGAAGATGACCTTGAGGCCCAGCCAACTCCATCTCCAACGGCGTCGCCAGCGTTACGCAGGCTTCGCAAAGGACCAAGGTCTCAAGTCCCTCTTTCGAGTGTTCCAGAAGGAGAAGTGCCTCACCAATCTGTTACACGTCAAGTGTTTCCAGATGCCACTCCTACTGTGAATGTCTCCGAGTCTGAGGCTAAAGCTGCTGAAGACATTCCGGCTGCATCAGCCGACGACACACAGAAGAACGTGTCCCTACTCCCCCCATTACTGAAGAAGCTGTTCTCGAGGAGAACGTGTCTGTGCCCGACCCTCCAGCTCATCAAGTGGAGGTTGCGAATCTTGAGGCTGCCACCACCAACACAAATGAAGCAAATGACGTTGTCATGGATGAAGCAAATGTGGAGCCTGCACCAACCAATGTGCCAGAAGTCAATGAAGCCAATGATGCAACTGCTCCTGTTCCTGCGCCTGCTGCTGGTCCTCAGTTTGACTATCACGTTGAGCACATACCTCAGGTACAGAAGCCAATGCCAAGGTTACCTAGGTTTCCAGGTCCTGCATTAGCACCCGGATCCTTTAATGTCAACGACTTCAAAGAAGACAACACCTTCTTCAATAGCGCCAAGAACCCCTACTCCAGGGAAAGAATATCTTCTGATCGGTTCTGGAGCTATCCGCAACGAAGTTATTACTCATGCATTCTGTACAATCAAGGTCGCATTTTCCCTCATATGTGTCTTGACACTGAAGCCATAACTGGTCTGCCTTGCTTGGAAGAAGCTCTGGATTGCTTCGAAGAGTCTGGATTGTTGCCGTTCGTCACCGACCAAGAGCACTGGAACGAAGAATTGCTGCTCCAATTCTATGCCACTCTTCACATTCGTGGCTACAACAGAGATTCGAAGACTTGGGTCCTTGAGTGGATGACCGGCAATGCTCATCACGAAGCCAAAGCCTTTGATATCATTGAACTCACTGGTCTGCCCACTCCTGGATATCTTTATGAACCTGGTTGTCAGCTTCACAGTGCAGCTATGGAGAGCATCTTTCAGAAGCCTTAACCAAACATGAGTCAGATGCTTAGGATGATGAAGCCTTTGCCTCCAGATGCTGCATATCCTAAGGAGTTCTTTGTTGAAGACCTTGAGTATTTCCCACGCACTATCTATCACATTATCAGGAGAACTCTCTGGCCCATCAAAGGACATTCTCCACACGCAAAGCTGGAAGGTGCAATGAAGACTTTGGTCTTTTATATTCTTCACGGCAAATGCTTCAATGCACAAGACTTCTTCATCCGCCAACTTGCTGCATCAGGATCTGATCTTTTTGGCTTGAAGTTTTACGCTCCATGGATAATGTGGCTGATCAAACTACACTCAGTTGTCTCATATCAGCCCTCTGCTCGCAATCATCGGATCTTTCTACCTGATGTTGATATGTCCGTTGAAGCCATCTATCCAGAGCCTGCCAAGGAGCCTCTTAGTCTTCAGAATGCTGAGCATCAAAGCTTCTCTCAAAACATTGAAGGAGTTGAAGCAGTCACTCGTGTTTATCCTCTGGCTGGTACTAAACGTGCACCTCATCATGCCCTCACTGGAGCCACTGAAAGCACCATTGCCCAATGACCCAAGAAGCGATCTCGTGTTCTCAATGACCGAGAGCTTCTAGTTGCCCTTCATCAGAAATAGGATAGGCATCATGACTGGCTGAAGCGCCAAATGCAAAGCCTCTTGGTGGATGTCAACCGCATTCGCAATCTTGCCACCAAGAATGCCTTTGTTGCCCATGAAACCTGTCGGCGTACATGGAAAGGGCTGACACTTATGTGTTCTGAAGATGATCTTCAAGAGGATGGCTTCTCTGAACGTTTCAAGTTTGACTCCACACCTCCAAGAAGGACTGTGCTGCGATGAACTCCGTCTCTTGAAGACTCTGAGTTCTCTTCCTCCGCGGCAACTGTGAATGCCAGAGTGATCGATGATGAAGACGATGCCACTTCACCGCCCCCTACTTCTGCACGCATCGACACTGCCCCGAGTTCGTCTGCACCGCCTAACAACATCGACGACCTTGTTGCTTCACCTACTCCTCATGGGAACGAGTAGACGCTCTATGTCTTCAAACCTTTTTGGTCCTTACTGACAAAAGGGGGAGAAGCATATGAGTTTGATAGTCTTCAAGCGGGTCCATATGAGCGGTTGCTTTATATTTTTCCTAAGTGTTTACAACTCTCATTTTGATACATTTGGTTCTTTGAGTTGTAACACTTAAACTCGATGGTCGTCTGCTACTTATTTGCAATTCTGTGATGCGATGATAAATTCCGCATGCGCGACGATAAATTCCACACTTAGATCATTTTGCAGACGTCCATTTTTCATTATGCATGTCATTATCTTCACATACTTTTCATGCATGATGAATTGTCCTCATAAGTTGAAGAGGATCTCCACAAGTACAACCTGCCATGTGCATTTGCATTCCAAAAGCAAATTACTTATATGCACATCTTCAGGGGGAGCCCTTGCAACTTATGAAGACAATTCCCTATCCTTTACAATTTCACATATTATATTCCCCAATGAAAACTTCAACTAGTTTGTCATCAATCACCAAAAAGGGGGAGATTGTAAGTGCATCTAGTGCCACCCCTAGTTGGTTTTGGAGTATTGACGACAAACCTAGTTGAGGGACTAATGTGTTTGTGAGAATTGCAGGATAACACAGGTAGAAGTCCCTCATTGATTCGGTTTTCCTACTAGAGATGACCCCTAAAAATGTATGAAGACATTGAAGTCAAAGGTGGTATGTGAAGACATTCACATTGAAGACTATGACAAGAGAAGACATCGCGTGAAGACTTAGCGGTTTCGTCGTTCTGTGTTTTTCTTTGTTGAGTCATAGGAACCACCGTACTGTTAAGTGGGGTCCAAGAGAACCAGTCAGAATGACTAAAGTGATGCTTAACCAAAATCCTATGTCTTCGAGTGAAGACTATGAGAGCAAATCTTGTCCAGAGTTGGACAAGTCAGCTTTGCTTGTAGCCCAAGTAAAGTTGCCGTCTGTGTTTGAAATCTGACCGTTGGAACACGTGTCAGTTCCCTAGTGACCCAGGGTCATTTCGGATAAATCAGGTTGGGTTGCCTAGTGGCTATAAATAGCCCACCCCCTACAACCATAAACGGTTGGCTGCTCAGAGTTAGAGTACGGCTTTTGTCGTTTGAGAGCAACCCACCTCGAAGCCTTTGAGAGAGAATTCCTTGCGAGGATAAAGCCCTAAACACCCAGAGCCAAAGAGTGTTAGGCATCACTTAAGTCTTCCTGTCTGTGTGATCTCAAGACTTATTACACTTGAGGACTGTGAATCCTCCAGCCGGTTAGGCATCGCGTTCTGAGCATCCAAGAGTCATTGTGGATCGCCGGTGAACGAAGTCTGTGAAGGTTTGGAAGTCTTCCTTGAAGACTTACCAGAGTGATTGGGCGAGGTCTATGTGACCTTAGCTCAAGGGGAATACGGTGAGGACTAAGTGTCCTGAGCTGCGTGTTCAGGACTAGGTGTCCGGGACTGTGTGTCCTCAGGTTTAAATACCTATCCGCCCTAACCAGACGTACAACTGTCACCGCAGTTGGAACTGGTCTACCAAACCTTTGTCTTCACTACGCACACTGGTTCTATCCTTCCCATCTCTTTATTTACAGTTGGCTCTTGTGAAGTCAGTGCCTATTTGCATTATCCATTTGTCTTCACTATGTACCTGATTCTTACTGCCTAGCTGCTATTAGTCATTGTGCTTTCACTTCATTGAATACTTGACTATGGTCTGCCTAGTGTAGTCTACCTTCCACTGCATGGTAACAGGCTCATTTCTATCATTTGTCTTCGAAACTTCCATGTTTTGAAGACTTTCATAAAAATTGCCTATTCACCCCCCTCTAGTCGATATAACGCACTTTCACTTCCTATACCCGATTGCTGCGACCGAACGTAGGAGTCCAGGAGCCAGACGCCACTGTCGATGATGATTGCTACTACTCGGGATGTGCCTACTACTACGTGCAGGCCGCTGATGACGACCAGGAGTAGTTTAGGAGGATCCCAGTCAGGAGGCGTGCGCCTCTTTCGATCTATATCCCAGTTTGTGCTAGCCTTCTTAAGGCAGACTTGTTTACTTATGTCTGTACTCAGATATTGTTGCTTCCGCTGACTCGTCTATGATCGAGGTCTTGTATTCGAGCCCTCGAGGCCCCTGGCTTGTAATATGATGCTTGTATGACTTATTTTATTTGTAGAGTCGTGTTGTGATATCTTCCCGTGAGTCCCTGATCTTGATTGTACACGTTTGCGTGTATGATTAGTGTATGATTGAATCGGGGGCGTCACCCCCCCGCCAGACGTAGCTAGTCGGTTGGGTTGCCTCTGGATGAACAGTGCCCATTGCTATCGCGCGCGTGATACATAGAATGAGTCGAGACGTGGTGTGATTCGAGCCGGTTTGGTTGGCTGTGGATGAAAAATTCCCGGTGGGGGCTTGGATGAACAGGACCCCTGCCGTGTGTATAGGCGGTTGCCACTGGATGAACAGGACCCTGTGGTATATTGTATGCGGTTGCCTCTGGATGAACAGGAGCCCAAGGAGGCCGCCACACACCCCAGACGGTTGGGGGTGGATGAACAGTACCCCATGGAGGCTGGTTTAACTGAAGCCGGTGGAGGCTGGATGAACTGTAGCCCTTGGATGAACAGTCTCTGGTGGAGGCTGGAGACGGTGGATGAACAATAGCAGGTGGAGGCTGGAGGAAGTCGACGGTGGATGAAAAGTATCTTGTGGAGTCCCGTTTTGCGGTACGCCACACCCCTCCTGATGAACAGGACCCCCGTTTTTGACCGTAGAAGGTCGAAGAGAAGTCTGTTTCCTCCGTTTTGCGGTACGCCACACCCCTCTCGATCAATAGGACCCCGTTTCGTCCATACGTGGTCGAACACAAGTCTGTTTCCTCCGTTTTGCGGTATGCCAAACCCTTCCCGATGAACAGGACCCTGTTTTGACCGTACGCGGTCGAACAGAAGGCGTGTTTCCTCCGTTATGTGGTACGCCAGACGTCGTTTCGGCTGTTCCGTCCAAGCCCGTTGGCTCCCGATGAACAGGACACATTCTGACCCAGTGGTTTCGCTCCCGATGAACATGATGCATTCCGACCCAGTCACTTGGCTCCCGGTGAAGATGATGTTGTTTCCTCCGTTTCGACCCAGCCGGTTAGCTGTTGATGAACAGGACGACATCACTGCCGTCCATTGCCTGTCCATGTACATGAGCCCTGGTTGTACGTATGCACGAGTACGCATTCGAGACCGCACCCTTATGTATGTATGTAGACGTATTTAATTTCTTGTAGCATGGTTGTACATACGTGTACACGATATATATAGACGGGATTGTGTGACATGCTACGTCTGTGCCTCTACTATGACACGTGCATCTCCTTACTCGGACACGGTTCATCGCTGCAGAGAGACTGACCGACCAGTATGTACGTACACGATCGCGACCAGACAGACAACCCGACGTACGGTTCGACCCGATGGGTCCCAGCAATCAGGGAGGATAAAGAGGCACTTCCTTCCGTGCGAAGATATAGTTGGTTGGTCCTAGCTATCAGGGGGAAGAATCATTTTTTTGCCTGTAATATAGACACACTTCCTTGTGTACGAAGATGTAGCTGGTGGGTCCCAGCTGTCAGGGGGGAGATGTTTTTTTCGAGGCCCTTCTGGTAGGTCCCGCTGTCAGGTGGAGGAATCTTTATTTTGCGCGTAATAAGGAGGAACTTCCTTGCTGTGGCCGTGAACCTAGCTATCAGCCTCTCCACGTATAGTCCTCTTTCGATGGAAGGTGTTCCTTGACCACATTGACCAAGCCGCACCGAGAGCACCAAGGCAGTGGACGACGGCGAGGCCTAAGATGGGAATGATCTGGAGTCATGGAACAAGGGGCACTGGAGTCCCTGGCGGAGGGGAGTACAAGGGACTGGTTCGGATGCCGGGCGAGGCTGCCTTCGTCGAAGAATAACAGAATGTGTTGGTGAGTACAGGAATGACCTGACCACCGTTGGTTATAGAGTGGGGCGGCGAGGTCTGCACGGCAGCACATCTGGCCACAGGAGGCAGATGCAGGCGGTCCAGCCGGCAATGGTTTTGGCGGCTAGAGCAAGAGCAACTAGATCAGAGATTGAAGAAGCAGGATCGCCGTTAGATGTCAATCCAATGAATACAGATGTCAGAATAATTTGTTGACTCTTTGTTTTAGACCATTAAATCTTTTTGTTCACTAAATGGACAACACCTTGCACAGGCTTCGTCTAGTGGGCCAACAAAGTCAGCTTCGAAAGATGTGGTGGAATGCAACCCATTTATTTAGGTTTTACAACCCATTTCATTTTGTTTGCCAATACATCTATTTCCTGGGCTTTGACTCAAAAAATAATCTATTTCCTGCGCCGGTTAATAATAATAATAATTGCCGGTCTACTATTTATGATAATTGTTTCTCAAAAAAATACTATTTATGATAATTTACAACGCATTTGATTATTTATTCGAATACACCTATTTACTGAGTTGGGTTAAAAATAATATTGCGTACATGCAATGCATTTATCATTTTTGATAATTTACAAGACATTTAATTTTAGTAGAAATGGACCCATTTTCTGGGATGGGTGAAAAAACAATGATGGTCTGGACTAAGCATTTCGTATAAAAATAATACCGAGATATGAATATTATTAAAAAATTAATTTGGGCTTGGTAATCTTATTACATAAAAAATGAACAGGGATGTGCATTTTATTTTATTAAAAGAAAGATAGGCTAGGCTGCGCTTATTTTAGGATATTGTGTATAAGTGTCGGCCCAGTTGCATTGCTGATGTTCAAGAAAAGGCATGTGTAGTACAGTACAAATTTACATGGCTACTCAGCCCACATTCAACGACGCCGGAAAGGCCCAAACAAGGCTTCTGTACAACCATTTGAAGTCACTGAGCTCAATTAATAACTTAAGAAAAAAGTTAGAGTACAGTGGAACCTAATTAAAAGTTTTCACGAGCGAAGAAATAATTCAACGGGTCCCACTAAGTTCTGCTAGCACAGTGCAAATAAAACAGACAGACAACACAATAAGTTCTGCTAGCACATTAAGTTGACGTACAACCCTTTCTAAAAGAAGTTCAGGTACAAAAATAGAACAGGTCACAATCAAATGTACTGGCACATCAGTGCTTCGCACCGATAGCTTGGATTTAACTAGTATCTAACAAGATTTAGTTGTTACCTCAAATTAGAGCACATCTAGGTAGCCAGCCCTGCCTCCCAAAGAAGAAGTGGCCTCCACCGCGCGATGGAGTAGGACCTGTGCCATCCATCATTCCGAGCAACACGGGGAAAGTCTAACGTTGACTCCGGTAATGGACGTCGTCGACGGACCCTGACACCAGCGGTGGTGGCAGGACTTCGATTGATGGATTGACCACTTCTTCGACATGCACGAACACTCGATATAGGTACATCCCTAACGTGGTCCACGGTGGCCTTGGTGGCGACGAATAGTACAATCTCGGTTCCTGCATCGGTGTCTCAACACCAATCACCTTCGGTATGGTGGATGACTTCTTCATCCATGCCATAACCGTCAGAGCCCAGCTGTCTGGAGGAACAAACATACTTACGAGCTCACCTCCAAGGTCATTGATAAGCTCATTCATGGACTCGCTGTTCCAAGCACATCGAGGCATGCCGTGGAAGGTAAGATTTGTTAAAACTCAAGATCAGAGGGCACTAAGCCCCATCCTGGGTGTCACCGATGAAAGCTCACTAGCGCGCCATCGCGGAAAAAACTCCGGGAAGATTCGAACACATGACTGCAGTCGAAAGTTGTCCAGAACCTAACAAAGAAATTAGCCAGTGGTGGACAGACTTCGACAAGCAAGTCACTTATTTGGATGCCATGCGCAATGCCAAGAGCTTTGACAAGGTCCTCCGGCGAGATGGGAGGCCAGTCGCCGTTGATGGTTACCATTAGCACTTTGTCGGCAAACTGGTCGTCAAGCGTCGCCATGCCACTGTTGAGCGATAGCACGCAGCGCCTGAAGGCAGGACGGACCTCAGGATCTCCGGCTCGGAGATCCGTGTTGACCGGTGACATGATAGTGCGTTTGAGTACAGGGAGTACAAGAGGGGGATTTGGGGGAACTGGAGTAGGAATCGAGATTCCAGAGGTGGGGGAGGGGCGGGAGATTGGGGATGAAAAGGTAGCAAGAATTTCGAACAAGCGCCAATATGCTCTCGGTGCACAAGCGCACGAAAACACCGGTGGCGCCCACATGTCGGCCTAAGAGTCCTTATTCTTTTTTTGAGAGCCCCGGCTTTTTTAGGATCTTTTGAGAGCTCGGCCTAAGAGTCATAATTGACCTGTGTGGCTGCGTTACTACTTGGCCCATATTCAACGACACCTCGCTGGCCGAAACAACTGTACATCATCGAAAAGCCACTGAGCTCAAATTATAACATGGAAAAATGGGATATACTCTGAACACTGGAGAATGGTGATGCCATCATTTAGCACACCAGCAGTTCGAGACAATAAACAGTTCGAAACAATGATATATACAACATTCAAACACTGACTAGTGACTACTACTAACATAAACAACCAGACATGATAGTTCATAAGAAGTCTTGCTACACCACCAAAACGCACCTATCTGCGGCGCTCGGACTCTAGGGAACGACAAGAATCCTTAGAATGGGATTCCAACTCAGCACATTTTGTTTTGAGATTTTGAGAAGAGTTGCATTTTGGAGAGCACAG
Source organism: Triticum urartu (assembly GCF_003073215.2). Taxonomy (NCBI): domain Eukaryota; kingdom Viridiplantae; phylum Streptophyta; class Magnoliopsida; order Poales; family Poaceae; genus Triticum; species Triticum urartu. The sequence continues at coordinate 411,667,778 of NC_053027.1, read as the reverse complement.
TACGATGAAAGTTGTAAGCTGTCTTCGGGGGGAGTTATTGTCTATCGTTGGCCTCTATGGTAGACTATATGCATTTTCTGAAGAGCAACATTATCCTTTCTTTTCCTCTGGATACTAAGATGTTTCAGTTCACCAGGTTGTCTCTTGCCTGCTCATGGATTCAGCAGGTAGTTCAAAAGGTTGACCTATTTGGGGATCTCCGGATCTATGCTTATTTTCAACTCCCCGAAGCATTTCATCGCTTGCTACGCCCTTCCTTGTCTCTGGGTGCCTAGGTATCCACCGCAAGCCTTTCCTCTTTTGAACCTCGCCATTAACATTAAGGTTATGCAAAAGAGAATGGCATTCTAAATGGAGGCAACTATTACATAGTAAGAGTGACATAGACGAGGATGACCAAATGACAAGGAATATGCATAACAAAAGAGAGAACTACCCATCTAGAACAAGCAGCAAAGACAACAAGTCATTTGAAGAGGGATGATCCAACACCATCATAATTTCAGCCCCGCTTCAGCGACCAGTGATCCGGAGACAGCAGTACTCCACCCTTTCGACGCAACAGCCCAATTACCTATCAACCTGAAGGCTTGAACCACATCACTGCCTGTCGGACTTGAGACATCCAAGGATCAAAGTTAAGCCAGATGCCTATGTCATTCTCACCTTCTTTTGGTTGCAGGCTGTATCGTTGACAATCAGGGGGGTTTGCTCCTGAAGTCCTAGGGCCTGCCGTGCAGACACTATTTTCCATAGCAAACAGAGCCTCTCTGCCATCAAGGTCCTTGCCAACGGTGATCTCCTGGTTAATCGGATAATTGAGTCCGAGAAATAGAGAGTGTGAACCAAGGCTGTTTACTCGCCTCCAACTCAAAAATCCTGAAGGCCCCAACAAGCTGGTATCCTGCTTATAGACGTAAAAACCACTGTCCATATACTCACGTATTTCACAGTGCTTGTACACAGTGGGGGTTTTTGCAATATAACTTTTCCGGCTCATGTGTGCGAATGATCATCAGTCTTTTTGCTGTCGTCTGATCGAGCAAGGAACTAGTTGTGCTTCCGTATTTTTGGCCAAGGTGGTGTGATTACAAAAGGTAGTAACTGTAAGGACACTGCATCATATCAAAAAGGACATGCATTGTTAATGTAAGATCAACATTGTTCAGAGTAGGAGTAGGATAATGCAAGAAACAGCATTGACATGTCCCTATTGGAACTAAGAGGAAAATACAGGGAAATGTATACTGGGTTCGGAAATATAGAAGTGACATGCATGGTCATACTCATGTTATCTCACAATCGATTCTTCACAGGAAACTACCATGTCATGCATGTTATGTAATCATGTTCTATCCTCAGAAACAAATTCTACAAGGAAACTAACAGACCATGAATTGTTATATACTCATGTTCTGTGGGCAAATTTTTTGTGAGGATATTATTCTAGCCATTGATTGCTGAAGGGCGATTATAGGTATGTACACATGGTAAGCATTACAGGATTTCACTACTTCCAAATATAGAGTTCTCCATATGCACATTTACTTCCCTAATGTATGGTTAGATGAAACCAATAGTGTGATGCATATTTCCACATCATGAAAATGAGGAAACTAACATGGCCATTGATACACACTCATATTTAGTAGTATATAGATTACTATAAATAAGGAGAATATCCATATCTTCCTAACCATTTGATTATTCAGGGGTACAAATTGGTTGTAATGACATGGTCACAATCGCATGAATTAACTCATTCCAAATATAGCTGATTTACGACGTCTCTAATACATTGCCATAGTTCTACTCAAATTCTGCTCAAACAGGGATATGCCAATCATCACAAAAAGTTCAAACAGTGTCATGGTGTTATCATTAACATCAGACGGAAACAACTTACACGTGCCATCCCAGCAATACGTGGTGCCATCTACTTTGTCGATCGTGTAGATGATGCCATTGTGTTCAATAGCATCACAGAAGTGTGTATCAGCTTTGACGATCCACTGCGAGGTGAGCTGTCTCCAGCTAAAGAAGGCACCAGCGGCAAGATAGGCGAGTCCGTGGTCGAACAAGGCAATTTGCTTGAAGTCTACATAATTCACATCTCATGTGGGCACTTGGCAGATTACAATGTTCTGCAAAACATGGTGCTCCAACTAACGACGTAATCTAGATGACTTGGACCACGACGGTAAAACCCTATATAATCCAACGTAGGAAGGATAATCTCATGGGAGGTGTGGAAGTTCACGAGCACCAACTTTTTACGGTCTTCTCTGACGGCAGCCATCCAATGGGAGTTCATGCCGACCCAGTACATACCTGTCAAGAAGTTTCAGGCGATGGTGATCGCATCGAAGTCGAGGGAAATGATGTATGGTGACTGACTACAAACCTGCAAAGAAGTTTCGGCTAATGGAGGTCGGATTGAAGTCGATGGGCATCATGTCTGCCTCCATATCATGGTGAGAAAATCTCGCAAGACTAGATAGCAGCAAGAAGGGTGTCTTGAAAAGATTATACCTCGCTTCGACGATGGCCGTGTGCATGTCCCTCGAGCATGCAGCTAGTCGCAGGGCGCTCAACATATCCATACACGAACAACAGAGGTCGAGGATGTCACTTGGGAGATTTCTCCAATCGTGGCTCATATGGATGTTACGCGGTTCGTGTTCGACCATGGTGGAGTTTGGAAGGTGGGGTTTTTGGGGGCTTGATTTACGGGGGAGAAGGCTCTCGGTGCTGGAGCGGCTAGCGAGGGAATAGTGGTACTGGGGGAGGCGAGCAAGGCGAGGGTACGCGGGGGCAAAGTGAGATGATGAAGAGTGACCTCATGATCTCCGGCGAGATGGAGATGGAGATGGAGTGGTGCTAGGGGAGAGGGATATGAGGCGAGGCATGCTATAGAGCGGCGGTGACAGTGACTGCACGGTGCACAAGGTGAGGCTGACTTTGGTAACCCGAACACGCCGCCTGGACTAGTGTCACCTCGGGCGTAGGGTCCTGTCACTTCACTGTGAGGAACGGATGAATAATATTTTGACCATCAAGTGTACCATAGTTATACTACTGCTACTAGTAGGAACATACAGAGTAGTACTGTATAGCGGAAATAGGTCTCCCGTGCTAGCATGCGTCTGGGTTCACTTCATCCTCTAGGTATCATCCATATTGCGAGCAGAACCAAATTCTCGTGCATGCGGAAGCGTGAAGAAGTTTTTTTCTTTTTTTGAGGATAACCGCATATTCCATAACCAAAGAATGTTGTGTCTCCCACGCACGCGCCAATATCCATCCGAACCAGCTATGACACATTTTTTATATCTGTTTGCATAGGTCCCACCTATCAGGAGGGGTGCAGAAATAAAAAGGAATCATAAAATGTCTCGCCACCGTGATTCAAAAGAGTGACCACAACTAGCCAATGGCACATGTAGCGCTAGAAGGATGGGCATGTACATGGACTAGTCCCACTCCTCAGTCTACCCGCATAGCCTTTTCATTTAGTCTACCTAGCCGTCTAATCAACTGCCTGCAGGCCACTTCTCCCATTTACTTCTCCATCGGGAACTGATTTTCCTCGGCTTCTTCTCCTCTCCTTCATCTTCATTTGCATCCAAACCCCACTGTATTCACATTGTTTTAACCTCTTTACATACTCCTGGAGTAATTCCGAAGCCCCTTTCAATAATCATCTTCTTCAGTTAGACTAGCCATCTAATCCTAATTCTCCAAACCATAGCCCTCCCGCCCAGCAGTTCCAAATGGCGAAAGAGACCAGATGCAGGTTTTTAGCGTCCAACATGTACCTCCTCGTCGAAGGCTCGTTGAGTATAGTTGCCACCGTCAACGACCACCCAAGGGTTGTTCGGAAGTGGATCAACAATGTATCCAACTCCCTCCAAAGGATAGAGATGAAGGTCATCAGTCTCGACGCAGAGTACACGAAGTGTGTCACTGGGAAGATCCAAAGCACCAGCACCCTTCAGCTGTACCTTGAAGATGATGTTTTCGTGTACCACATCATATACGCGCCCTCCATACCAGGTGAGCTCCATGATTTCTTGTGTCGGGAGGATATATACTTCTGTGGCGCAGCCATCAAAGGGGACAAGTAGAAGCTAGCGCCGTACAACCTTGATTTGAAAAGCATCACTGACCTACAAACCAGAATCAAAATTCTTGTAGAAGATTGTGATAAACAGACACCATCCCTATTTGACGTAGCCAATTTTGTGCTCGGTACAAATCTTCAGAAGGGTGATGAGACGCTGGCATTAAGGTCATCTGGATGGGAGAATTATCCCTTGATGTACGAGCGGATAAAATATGTTGCCCTCGATGCCTGTGTGAGTTTCGAAATAGCTGCAATGTCCAAAGAGCTTGTTGCGAAGCCGTCTCCCACAGAAAATGAGAAGAAGAAGAATCGGAAGAAGAAGCTGCACCAGCAGCAGGGTATTATGGATGGGCAAACTATTTCCTCTCTTGTAAAAACATATTTCCTCTCTGTGTATATTGATATAGATGAACTCGATAGTGTGCATGTCTTTGGAACAAGTAGCAGCATAGGTCCACTTGACTATAAGGAACTATTTATCCGCCTAGCTTTCTCTACTACTCCTTCTAGTGATTGGTATGCAATGCATGTCCCAGTAGACATGACAACTTGTCCATGAAAGTTGAATTGCGGCGACCATCACGTTTCATACACTGCCACTCGCGATTCCCATGACGCCGCTCCATCCCACGGCACCACGTCCCTCGACGTGCGCCTCACCCCTCTCGGCCACACTGCCCCTCTGCCTTTGTCTGCATGACATGCGGGCCAGGTAAAATGCGGGGAGCATCAAGTTTCTACCACAGCCACACGCGATTCCCACAATGTCGGTCGAACCCATGACACCATACGTCCCCCGACCTGCGGCTCACCCCTCTCAGCCCCACCGCCCCTCTGCCTTTGGGAGCATGACATGTGGACCATCCACCTATCGAGTCCACTGAAGCTCACTCCCGTGGGCCCCGAGAGGGAAATGTAACTCCTGCGCCAGCCCTTGTGGTGCTACCGCTGCATGAACTCGTGCCAAACTTAAGATTTGTTTCTTACTAGCAAGATGCCCGTGCGTTGCATGGAACATCAAGATGCATTTGTATGAGTAGTTTATCTTGTGGGAGAAAAGGATGAACGAGGGAAGGCCTTATTTGCAAATGTTGATAGGGGTGTGGGTATCTTTTTGTAAAATTGCCATAGTTTCCTTCCATGGACATCTACACCTCATATAACCCCGACGTCCAGCTGTGGCACCCTTGCCATGGCCAGGCCACCATCGGCCTATTCAACTCAAACGAGTGAGTCTCGAAAGCCGCCGCGACAATGGTCAGCTGGGCATCTCGAACCACACCAATGCCGCTTCCCCGTAGCCGACCTACGCTGGCACATGGTCGCACGCCGTTGAGCCACGCGTCAACATACGACGGCAGGAACACCTCCAAGCTCACTAGCTCAACTACGTCGAGTACATCATGTTCACAAACCGGCATCCATTGAGCAGGTTGCTCTCGCCCACGAGCGCACACCTATATGTATCGAGCATTCCAGCCTCGTCGCTGAGTGGTACATCCATGGGACGGTGCAAGCAGTCGGAATCTCGAGCCCAAGTCGAGCTATGTGCCCCGGGTAGATCACTGACTCCCACCCGAGCTCCCACCCGGCCATCGTTGCCATCGCACCACTGGCGATCGGGAGCAGCACCCTGCCGCTCATCCGGAGCGAGAGCTAGTAAACGTCGTGCGACACATCAGAACAATCAAGCACCTCGACATGCATCGGACGGGCAGAGATTTTTCTTGGCCACAAGCTCCATGGTCTCGTCCAAGATCGGTGTGGTACTGATTACCCACAAGTATAGGGGATCGCAACAGCTTTCGAGGGTAGAGTATTCAACCCAAATCTATTGATTCGACACAAGGGGAGCCAAAGAATATTCTCAAGTATTAGCAGCTGAGTTGTCAATTCAACCACACCTGGAAACTTAGTATCTGCAGCAAAGTGTTTAGTAGCAAAGTAATACGATAGTGGTGGTAGCGGCAACAAAAGTAAAGACAACAAAAGTATTGTTTTTGGTATTTTGTAGTGATTGTAATAGTAGCAGCAGGAAAGTAAATAAGCGTAAACCAGTATATGGAAAACTCACAGGCACCGGATCAGTGATGGATAATTATGCCGGATGCAGTTCATCATGTAACATTCATAACATAGGGTGACACAGAACTAGCTCCAATTCATGAATGTAATGTAGGCATGTATTCCGTATATAGTCATACGTGCTTATGGAAAAGAACTTGCATGACATCTTTTGTCCTACCCTCCTGTGGCAGCGGGGTCCTATTGGTAACTAAGGGATATTAAGGCCTCCTTTTAATAGAGAACCGGAACAAAGCATTAGCACATAGTGAATACATGAACTCCTCAAACTACGGTCATCACCGGTAAGTATCCCGATTATTGTCACTTCGGGGTTAACGAATCATAACACATAATAGGTGACTATAGACTTGCAAGATAGGATCAAGAACACTCATATATTGATGAAAACATAATAGGTTCAGATCTAAAATCATGGCACTCGGGCCCTAGTGACAAGCATTAAGCATAGCAAAGTCATAGCAACATCAATCTCAGAACATAGTGGACACTAGGGATCAAACCCTAACAAAACTAACTCGATTACATGATAGATCCCATCCAACCCATCACCGTCTAGCAAGCCTATGATGGAATTACTCACGCACGGCGGTGAGCATCATGAAATTGGTGATGGAGGATGGTTGGTGATGACGACGGCGACGAATCCCCCTCTCCGGAGCCCCGAACAGACTTCAGATCAGCCCTCCCGAGAGGTTTAGGGCTTGGCGGCGGCTCCATATCGTAAAACGCGATGATTTATTCTCTCTGATTTTTTTCTCATCGAAGCTCAATATATGGAGGTGGAGTTGGAGTCGGAGACACAACAGGGGGCCCACAAGGTAGGGAGGCGCGCCCTAGGGGGGGCGCTCCCACCCTCGTGAGAAGGGTGTGGGCCCCCTGGTCTTCATCTTCGGGGAGGATTTTTTATTATTTTTTCTAAGACGTTTCGTGGACTTTCAGGTCATTCCAAGAATATTTGTTTTCCGCACATAAAACAACACCATGGTAATTCTACTGAAAACAGCGTTAGTCCGGGTTAGTTCCATTCAAATCATACAAGTTAGAGTCCAAAACAAGGGAAAAAGTGTTTGGAAAAGTAGATACGATGGAGATGTATCAGGTACTCCAGTCAAACATGCGGGTAAAATACTACGGGAGCGGCTGCATGTGCATGGACCAGACGCCAATGTTGGCGTGGAGGAGGTGGTACTCGCTGGCGCCACAACGTGCTACATGGCTTAGGCAGGCACCAGTTGCGACGCTCTGGCGTTGGCACCAGCATTGTCAATGCAGTGATGATCTAGAGGAGGATGAGCAGGAAAGGAAAGGGTCTTGCATGCGTGTACAGATTCATGTAGGAAACTATTTTCTAGAAATATGGCCTTTGTTTACCTTTCTTTGAGGCTATAGATGACCCGCACGAGGAAATCTACTATAAACGTTGGATGAAAATTAGTGGTGCGGGAGTACGGATCGGAGCATGGGAGGGGAGCAGGCAAGCCTCATCCACCGACTTGCGCCTCATCCCTCTCGGTCCCACCGCCGCTCTACTTTCATGAGAATGACATGTGGGCCAGCCACATTTAAGGTTCACATGTCATTGACTCAAAGGCCGGTGCACTAAGACACTGAAGCTCGGTCCCATGGGCCCTGATAGGGAAATGTAACTCCTGCGCCAGGCCTTGTGGTGCTCCCGCAGTACGAACTCGTGCCAAACCCAGAATTTGTTTCTTGCTACTACCATTGTGTCGGCCCGTGCATTGCAATGGATCCAAAGTATCTATTTAGTGGAGTGCACTCTAAACACATTATTTATTTATTTTTCTCTAGCCTTTCCTAGCCATGCATTCAAGCCACATAAGCTTCATGGGTGCCCCGAACATCATATTATTCATACTACATTGACTGAAAAAAAGATAAATCACCCAAAACAAGATCTTCCCGTTTTTTGTTCCTACGATGTTGTGACGTGCACGTACCTAGTTGTATAGTGGTAGTACTAGTTGTAGTACAAACTTCGTACTAGTAGGAATAGTAGTACGAAGTGCTCCTACTCTATCAATGAGCCCCATCTGACACCAAATTTCTTGGCTTCCGTGCTACAGCTAGATCTTCCCCTCCTCGTTTTTATTTTCCAACACAGCGGGAGGGGTGCGGTTTGCCGATAGTCGGTTTACTCAACTGTGGTCCCACAAGAAAGTGAAAATGCTAGTCAACACGCCTTCCCTATCTATGTGGCGTGCCGGACGGGCCGTGGAGTACTCCCTATTCCCGGGCATGTGGGGGTGCGACGCGAACGTGGCATGCCTTTTTCTTTTAGTAGCAATGTGCCCATGCGTTGCGACGGATCCAAAGTAGAATAGTACTTGTCCACAAACTCGAGAGAAAACACTCTTGTTTTGATATACATATATACCACTAAAAATATATTACTTTTCACTCAAAATATATTTCTCGAGCTGTTTTGATGAGGTGGGAGAGGGAAGTGGTTGCTTTAAAGATCATAAGGGGTTTTCTGCAAATTGGAGCAGAGAAGTGGGCTATTGTTGCAAAAATGGCACAACTTACCTCAGCCCCGTTAGATGCAGATCTAATGGTCAGAAATGATGGATGACAGACACACCACCATCACCAACTGAGTCTTTTATGGGAGACTAGCGAGATGCCCATGCGTTGCACGGAACATCAAGATGCATTTGTATGAGTAGTTTATCTTGTGGGAGAAAAGGATGAACAAAGGAAGGCCTTATTTGCAAATGTGGAGAGGGGTGTGGGTATCTTTTTGCAAAATTTCCATAGTTTCCTTCCTATCCGTCAGATATAAATCAGACGTCCTATATTGCAGGATGACAAGCACACCATCATCACCAACTCTGTTTTTTTATAAGAGTGGAGATAGAGAAACATGCATGTATAAATTTTAATATTTGGTTCTGCTCCTTGGAGCGATCGATAGATAGAAATAATGATTGGAAATGCTAGGGTTGGCGCATCGTTGGTTTGGTCACATGTGGTTCAACATGTTGTAGTGTTTCTATCAAGATGCCTGTGCATTGCACGAAGTTGATGGAAAAGTTAAGCACAACTTATAAATTGACGGATGGAGTACTAGTTACAGTGACACATATAATTGCCTCCAAATGTGAGCAAAGGGATCACACATGTTTGTATTGAATGGAACGAGAATGCAATAGCGCAATAAGAATTAAGGCCACGATGATGCAATCCTAGTGGTGGTTACAGGAGGCAAGAAGAAAGATGCATCCATCAACGTACGACCTCCTCCTCCTCGACTCAGTGCGCCGGGCCACCGATCGACGTCTTAGGAGCGGTGGCTTTTGTGGCGAGGTCAAGGTGCTACTCAACAAAGGTGTCCAATGCTTCCAGCCGGTTGACGAAGGCCAACGTCGCAGCGTCCTCACCGGCCTTGTAGATACCTATGTACACGACTTGCTCGTACACGTGGATGTGTAGGTCGATGAATTCTTGCAGGGCGAGGCGCCTCGCGGCGAGCGCGGCCTCCAGGTGGACATTCTTCGTTGTGTCGGCGGGTAGTCGCAGGGCCACCAGTGCTTGAAAGAGGTTCTTGCCATGGAGGCCAATTAGGGTGGCAGACAATGAGGAGCCCGGGCTCACGGGCTGGAGGAGTACGGTGATGTCGTCCACGAGCTTCTTGACGACAGTGAACTTGTTGATGGTGGCAACGATCATCTGGTTCAACTGAGAGTCGTAGCTAGCGTTGACGATGGCCATGAACCAGTCGGGCGCCAACACCGTCTGGAGACGATCCTCGGTACCACGCCGCAGGCCGGCGTCGTGGACCATCTGGCATAGCCGCTAGCCTCTCACGCGCATGGCCGCTATGGGTCTGGAGTGAGCACTTTTGCGCTTAGTGTATGTGCTTAGGTGCGTACGATGTGGTAGATGCATTGGAATGCAGGGGCGCCTTTATATGAGTGCAAACTACGTTGCATTCACATCGTGCTACCTATTTTCTTGGTCCTCCTCCCATTACTTCCCTCATGCATTCAGGTTGCTAATTGAAGGAGGATGCATCATTGGCCATTCAACATTTTGGGAACCGCTACCCTCTCCCTCGTCTGCATTAAAGTCGTATCAGGAACTATCCTGGTTTACTAGTAGCTGTCAAATCGAATAGTACTGCGCCGCCCGCTGCACACCCAGCTGAACACGTGATACGTCTCCAACGTATCTATAATTTTTGATTGTTCCATGCTATTATATTATCAACCTTGGATGTTTTATATGCATTAATATGCTATTTTATATGCTTTTTGGGACTAACCTATTAACCTAGAGCCGAGTGCCGGTTTTTGTTTTTTCCTTGTTTTAGAGTATCGCAGAAAAGGAAAATCAAACGGAGTCGAATTGACCTGAAACTTCACGGAACTTATTTTTGAACCAGAAGAAGCCCACGGAGTATCGGAGATGGACCAGAAGAGTCCCTGGCTGCCCACGAGGGTGGGGGCGCGCCCACCCCCCTGGGCGCGCCTCCCTGCCTCGTGGACAGCCCAGAGATCCACCGACGTACTTCTTCCTCCTATATATATATATCCATATACCCTAAAAACTTCGGGGAGCACAATATATCGGGAGTTCCGCCACCAGAAGCCTCCGTAGCCACCGAAAACCAATCTAGACCCGTTCTGGCACCCTGCCGGAGGGGGGAATCCCTCTCTGATGGCCATGTCCATCATCCCGGTGCTCTCCATGACGAGGAGGGAGTAGTTCTCCCTCGGGGCTGAGGGTATGTACCAGTAGCTATGTGTTTGATCTCTCTCTCTCTCTCTCTCTCGTGTTCTTGAGGTGGTACAATCTTCATGTATCGCGAGCTTTGCTATTATAGTCGAATCTTATGATGTTTCTCCCCCTCTACTCTCTTGTAATGGATTGAGTTTTCCCTTTGAAGTTATCTTATCGGATTGAGTCTTTAAGGATTTGAGAACACTTGATGTATGTCTTGTCATGCTTATCTGTGGTGACAATGGGATATCACGTGATCCACTTGATGTATGTTTTGGTGATCAACTTGCGGGTTCCGCCCATGAACCTATGCATAGGGGTTGGCACACGTTTTCATCTTGACTCTCCGGTAGAATCTTTGGGGCACTCTTTGAAGTACTTTGTGTTGGTTGAATAGATGAATTTGAGATTGTGTGATGCATAACGTATAATCATACCCACGAATACTTGACGTGACATTGGAGTATCTAGGTGACATTAGGGTTTTGGTTGATTTGTGTCTTAAGGTGTTATTCAAGTACGAACTCTATGATAGATTGAACGGAAAGAATAGCTTCGTGTTATTTTACTACAGACTCTTGAATAGATCAATCAGAAAGGATAACTTTGAGGTGGTTTCATACCCTACCATAATCTCTTCGTTTGTTCTCCGCTATTAGTGACTTTGGAGTGACTCTTTGTTGCATGTTGAGGGATAGTTATATGATCCAATTATGTTATTATTGTTGAGAGAACTTGCACTGGTGAAAGTATGAACCCTAGGCCTTGTTTCAACGCATTGCAATACCGTTTGTGCTCACTTTTATCTTTAGTTACCTTGCTGTTTTTATATTTTCAGATTACAAAAACCTTTATCTACCATCCATATACCACTTGTATCACCATCTCTTCACCGAACTAGTGCACCTATACAATTTACCATTGTATTGGATGTGTTGGGGACACAAGAGACTCTCTGTTATTTGGTTGCAGGGTTGTTTGAGAGAGACCATCTTCATCCTACGCCTCCCACGGATTGATAAACCTTAGGTCATCCACTTGAGGTAAATTTGCTACTGTCCTACAAACCTCTGCACTTGGAGGCCCAACAACGTCTACAAGAAGAAGGTTGTGTAGTAGACATCAAGCTCTTTTCTGGCGCCGTTGCCGGGGAGGTTAGTGCTTGAAGGTATATCTTTAGATCTTGCAATCTAATCTTTTTGTTTCTTGTTTTATCACTAGTTTAGTTTATAAAATAAAACTACAAAAAATGGATTTGAGTTTGCCTCATACACTTCATCTTTTTAATATCTTTCGTGAGAATGATGGAAAGAAAAATTGTGCTCAAGTGCTAGAAGAAGAAGTCTATAAAATGTTTGGCACTAAATCTTTGAATGATGAGCATGATTGCAATGTTATTAGTATGAACTCTTTGAATATCCATAGTACTAGTGATGATTGCACTAGTCATGATGAGAATGTCTCTTATAAGCATGTCGATTTTTGTGGAGTGCATAGAGTTTGCAAGTACACACCAATTAGGGAAGATAGATTTTGCAATAGGCATAAGTACTTAGAAACTAAATGGTTGCAAGAAAGGCTAGATGTTTGTGCTGAAAATTTAAATTTTCTTAGCTGTACTTGTGAACTTTGCAATGAACATGGTCATTTAACCATCCGATGCAAATTGTTTCATGATCTAATCGTTTCCAAAAATTGTGATGACTTGATTTCCCTTGCACATCATAATGAACTTAGTTTTCTTATGGGTTATGAAGAACTGAAACGTATAACTAACTATCTTCCAGTATTTGCCCGTGATAAACTTATTGATTTTGATCTAGAGGAAATTTATATGTACTGTGTGGTGAATTGTATTGAAAATCCTTATATTGCAAATTACATAAAGAAAAGAAAGGAAATAGAAGATGAAGATGAAGAGAATACTAATGAAAGGGAAGAGACTTCCCAATATCCTCCTATTATTTCTTATGATGAATCAGGTAACGAGGAGGAGCCTTCTATTCAACCAATCTCATTAATAAGGAGCTCCAAAAAGAGGGTTGAACCCACACATGATGTGAAGAAGAAAAGAAAAGACGGAGAAGCAAAGGTAGAAAGGTATCTCTCCCAAATAATGTTGCTCCTATTACTCATTGTGATGATGATAATTGCTATACTATTGGTGCTATCCATAATATTAATGATGAGAGTGATTATGCTTATGATATGAAAAGGCCAAGCTTGGGGATGCTATGTTTGATGAGAATGGCATTTTTGAGAATATATTTGCTGCAATTAATGTTTGTCCCATGCTTGGGGATGCTACGTTTAATGAAGATGATATTTTTAGCCTCCCAAGTTTTGATATGCAAATTTGTTATGATGATAGCATGCCTCCTACTTATGATGATTATATTGATGAAAGTGGGTTTGGATGAGTGTCAACTTTAGGAAGTAGTAATCCCACTATTTTGGAGGATGTTGAATCTTATTGTGATAATTATGAAAGTGGATTTGGAGAGGTCATGACTTTATTTAGTAATGATTCCACTATCCTGGAAGAGGTTTCAATCGATTATGATGAGAACAAAGTTGCTACCTATGATGATTATTGTGATGATACATATGCTATAAAAAGTAGAGACGATTATATTTGTAAAACTTTCCATGATTACGATTACCCTTTTTCTGAACATTACTCCTTTAATGTGGAAACAATTTATAGTATTCTAGACTCTTATGATACTCCCACTATTCCGAATGAGAAGAATTTTGCTTATGTGGAGAGTAGTAAATTCTCTATGCTTGTAGATCATGAAAAGAATGCTCTATGTGATGGTTATATTGTCGAATTCATTCATGATGCTACTGAAAATTATTATGAGGGAGGAATATATGCTTGTAGGAATTGCAATAATATCAAGTTTCCTCTCTATGTGCTTTAAAATCTTGAAGTTATGCTTGTTTTGCTTTCCTATGCAAGTTGATTCTTGTTCCCACAAGTTGTTTGCTCACAAAATCCCTATGCATAGGAAGTGGGTTAGACTTAAATGTGCTAGTAATATTCTTCATGATGCTCTCTTTATGTTTCAAATCTTATCCTTTATGTGAGCATCATTGAAATCATCATGCCTAGCTAGGGGCGTTAAACGATAGCGCTTGTTGGGAGGCAACCCAATTTTATTTTTGTTCCTTGCTTTTTGTCCTGTTTAGTAATAAATTAATCATCTATCCTCTATTATGATTGTGTTTTTTATGTTTTAATTAGTGTATGTGCCAAGTATAATTTTATTTTTTTACCAGAGAGCGATAAAATACAAATTACACTTGTAGTAGATTAATAAACAAATTGCCTAGGACTTCCTAATTTCTCAGGATTTTGGGAGTTACAGAAGTATTCGAATCCTACAGATTACTACAGACTGTTCTGTTTTTGAAAGATTCTGTTTTCTATGTGTTGTTTGCTTATTTTGATGAATCTATGAGTAGTATCGGAGGGTATGAACCATAGAGAAGTTGGAATACAGTAGATATTACACCAATATGAATTTATAATGAGTTCACAATAGTACCTAAGTGATGATTTATTTTCTTATATTAACGGAGCTTATGAGTTTTCTGTTAAGTTTTGTGTTGTGAAGTTTTCAAATTTTGGGTAAAGATTCAATGGACTATAGAATAAGGAGTGGCAAGAGGCTAAGCTTGGGGATGCCCCGGATGGCATCCCCTCTTTCGTCTTTGTTCATAGGTAACTTTACTTGGAGCTATATTTTTATTCACCACATGATATGTGTTTTGCTTGGAGCATTATTTTATTTTCTTTTGTCTTGCTTGATGTTTGAATAAAATACCAAGATCTTAAATTCTTAAATGTTAGAGTGTATTCACATCATTGCATAATTATTCGACTACTCATTGATCTTCACTTATATCTTTTGGAGTAGTTTGTCGTTTGCTCTAGTGCTTCACTTATATCTTTTTAGAGCACGGCGGTTGTTTTATTTTGAAGAAATAATTGAACTCTCATGCTTCACTTATATTATTTTGAGAGTCTTTAGAACAGAATGGTAATTTGATTTCGTTATGAAACTAGTCCTAATATGATAGGCATTCAAGAGGGATATAATAAAAACTTTCATATAAAGTGCTTTGAATACTATGAGAAGTTTGATACTTGATGATTGTTTTGAGATACGAAGATGGTAATATTAGAGTCATGCTAGTTGAGTAATTGTGAATTTGAGAAATACTTGTGTTGAAGTTTGCAAGTCCCATAGCATGCACGTATGGTAACCATTGTGTAACAAATTTGAAACATGAGGTGTCATTTGATTGCCTTCCTTATGAGTGGCGGTCGGGGACGAGCGATGGTCTTTTCCTACCAATCTATCCCCCTAGAGCATGTGCGTAATACTTGGTTTTTGATGACTTGTAGATTTTTGCATTAAGTATGTGAGTTATTTATGACTAATGTTGAGTCCATGGATTATACGCACTTTCACCTTTCCATCATTGCTAGCCTCTTCGGTATCTTGCATTGCCCTTTCTCACCTTGAGAGTTGGTGCAAACTTCGTCGGTGCATCCAAACCCCGTAGTATGATACACTCTGTCACACATAAACCTCCTTATATCTTCCTCAAAACAGCCACCGTACCTACCTATTATGGCATTTCCATAGCCATTCCGAGATATATTGCCATGCAACTTTCCATCGTTCCATTCATCATGACACACATCATCATTGTCATATTTCCTTGCATGATCATGTAGTTGACATCGTATTTGTGGCAAGGCCACCATGCATAATTTATCATACATGTCACTCTTGATTCATTGCCCATCCCGGTACACCGTCGGAGGCATTCATATAGAGTCATACTTTGTTCTAGTATCGAGTTGTAATCTTTGAGTTGTAAATAAATAGAAGTGTGATGATCATCATTAATAGAACATTGTATCAAAAAAAGGAAGGCCAAAAAAAGGGAAGGCCAAATAAGAAAGAAAGGCCAAAAAAGGCCAAATAAAAAATAAAATAAATAAAAGGGACAATGCTACTATCCTTTTTCCACACTTGTGCTTCAAAGTAGCACCATGATCTTCATGATAGAGAGTCTCTTGTTTTGTCACTTTCATATACTAGTGGGAAATTTTCATTATAGAACTTGGCTTGTATATTCCAACAATGGGCTTCCTCAAATGCCCTAGGTCTTCGTGAGCAAGCAAGTTGGATGCACACCCACTTAGTTTCTTTTGTTGAGCTTTCATACATTTATAGCTCTAGTGCATCCGTTGCATGGCAATCCCTACTCCTTGCACTGACATCAATTGATGGGCATCTCCCTAGCCCATTGATTAGCTACGTAGATGTGAGATTTTCTCCTTCTTTGTCTTCTCCACATAACCCCCACCGTCATATTCTATTCCACCCATAGTGCTATATCCATGGCTCATGCTCATGTATTGCGTGAAAGTTAAAAAAGGTTTGAGATTACTAAAGTGTGAAACAATTGGTTGGCTTGTCATCGGGGTTGTGCATGATGAGAGCATTCTTGTGTGACAAAAATGGAGCATGGCCAAACTATATGATTTTGTAGGGATGAACATTCTTTTGCCATGTTATTTTGAGAAGACATAATTGCTTAGTTAGTATGCTTGAAGTATTATTATTTTTATGTCAATATCAAACTTTTGTCTTGAATCTTATGGATCTGAATATTATTGCCACAATAACGAAAATTACATTGATAAATATGTTAGGTAGCATTCCACATCAAAAATTCTGTTTTTATCATTTACCTACTCGAGGACAAGCAGGAATTAAGCTTGGGGATGCTGATACGTCTCCAACGTATCTATAATTTTTGATTATTCCATGCTATTATATTACACCCCTTGGATGTTTTATATGCATTAATATGCTATTTTATATGATTTTTGGGACTAGCCTATTAACCTAGAGACCAGTGCCAGTTTCTGTTTTTTCCTTGTTTAGAGTATCACAAAAAAGGAAAATCAAACGGAGTTCAATTGACCTAAAACTTCACGGAACTTATTTTTGGACCAGAAGAAGCCCACGGAGTATCGAAGATGGACCAGAAGAGTCTCGTGCTGCCCACGAGGGTGGGGGGTGCGCCCACCCCCCTGGGCACGCCCCCTGCCTCGTGGACAGCCCGGAGATCCACCGACGCACTTCTTCCTCCTATATATATATCCATATACCCTAAAAACTTCGGGGAGCACAATAGATCGGGAGTTCCGCCGCCAGAAGCCTCCGTAGCCACTGAAAACCAATCTAGACCCGTTCCGGCACCCTGCCGGAGGGGGGAATCTCTCTCCGGTGGCCATCTCCATCATCCTGGTGCTCTCCATGATGAGGAGGGAGTAGTTCTCCCTCGGGGCTGAGGGTATGTACCAGTAGCTATGTGTTTGATCTCTCTCTCTCTCATGTTCTTGAGGTGGTATGATCTTCATGTATCACGAGCTTTGCTATTATAGTTGGATCTTATGATGTTTCTCCCCCTCTACTCTCTCGTAATGGATTGAGTTTTCCCTTTGAAGTTATCTTATCGGATTGAGTCTTTAAGGATTTGAGAACACTTGATGTATGTCTTGCCGTGCTTATCTGTGGTGACAATGGGATATCACGTGATCCACTTGATGTATGTTTTGGTGATCAACTTGCGGGTTCCGCCCATGAACCTATGCATAGGGGTTGGCACACGTTTTCGTCTTGACTCTCCGGTAGAATCTTTGGGGCACTCTTTGAAGTACTTTGTGTTGGTTGAATAGATGAATCTGAGATTGTGTGATGCATATCGTATAATCATACCCATGGATACTTGAGGACATTGCAGTATCTGGGTGACATTAGGGTTTTGGTTGATTTGTGTCTTAAGGTGTTATTCTAGTACGAACTCTATGATAGAGTGAACGGAAAGAATACCTTCGTGTTATTTTACTACGGACTCTTGAATAGATCGATCAGAAAGGATAACTTTGAGGTGGTTTCGTACCCTACCATAATCTCTTCGTTTGTTCTCCACTATTAGTGACTTTGGAGTGACTCTTTGTTGCATGTTGAGGGATAGTTATATGATCCAATTATGTTAATATTGTTGAGAGAACTTGCACTAGTGAAAGTATGAACCCTAGGCCTTGTTTCAACGCATTGCAATACCGTTTTTGCTCACTTTTATCATTAGTTACCTTGCTGTTTTTATATTTTCAGATTACAAAAACCTTTATCTACCAGACATATACCAGTTGTATCACCATCTCTTCGCCGAACTAGTGCACCTATACAATTTACCATTGTATTGGGTGTGTTGGGGACACAAGAGACTCTTTGTTATTTGGTTGCAGGTTTGTTTGAGAGAGACCATCTTCATCCTATGCCTCCCATGGATTGATACACCTTAGGTCATCCACTTGAGGTAAATTTGCTACTGTCCTACAAACCTCTGCACTTGGAGGCCCAACAACGTCTACAAGAAAAAGGTTGTGTAGTAGACATCAACAGGCCTCCCCGCCTCCATCATGCGCCTAAGTTAAACCCGCATGCAAACCGAGAAACCTACTCCAGCCACACGTTCGTTCATGAGCGGCCCGGAATTAAACGCAACACCGGCCGAGCTCCTCCCGCCGACCGTCAGTTTAAACGAGGCCAGACGCCGGCCAAGCTCCCACCATTCGCCCTCTATCTAAACGAGGCCAGTTAGACAGCCGGCAAGAATCGCACCCCTCCACCGCTACCCCATCTCCTCCTTCACCATTTTCTCCACTATTCTGATGGTTTCCAAGGAGCCGTTTCCCGGCATACTACTCGGCTGGGTGGTCCACCGATCCCTCCGGATATGAGCGAGGCTGCTCGGGGCTTCACCAACATCGCTTGGCCCGACAGAGCCAGTTGCCGCTCCAAGCCGGCGCGTGGTTCAGCAACTCACCGCCCCAGTTCAGTTTGATGAGGAGCGGCGAGTTGCTCCACGCCAGCAGGGCGGCGTGCACTGCGGCACAGGCATCGTCGCTGCCGCGTTGTACCGTGATGTCTACTACACAACCTTCTTCTGGTAGACGTTGTTGGGCCTCCAAGTGCAGAGGTTTGTAGGACAGTAGCAAATTTCCCTTAAGTGGATGACCTAAGGTTTATCAATCCGTGGGAGGCGTAGGATTGATACGTCTCCGTCGTATCTACTTTTCCAAACACTTTTGCCCTTGTTTTGGACTCTAACTTGCATGATTTGAATGGAACTAACCCGGACTGACGCTGTTTTCAGCAGAATTACCATGGTGTTATTTATGTGCAGAAACAAACGTTCTCGGAATGACCTGAAACTTCACGGAGCCACTTTTCAGAAAATAAGAAAAATACCTGCAAAAGATGAAGGCCAGGAGGCCCACCACCTCTCCACGAGGGTGGGGGGCGCGCCTGCCCCCTAGGGCGCACCCCCTATCTCGTGGGCCCCATGTTGCCTCTCCGACTCCAACTCCAACTCCAACTCCATATATTGTTTTTCGGGGAGAAAAAAATCAGAGAGAAGAAATCACCGCGTTTTACGATACGGAGCCGCCGCCAAGCCCTAAAACCTCTCGGAAGGGCTGATCTGGAGTCCGTTCGGGGCTCCGGAGAGGGGAATCCGTCGCCATCGTCATCAGCAACCATCCTCCATCACCAATTTCATGATTCTCACCGCCATGCGTGAGTAATTCCATCGTAGGCTTGCTGGACGGTGATGGGTTGGATGGGATCTATCATGTAGGCATTCAGTGTTGATTAATTTTAATGCATGTTCATGACTATTGTCGCTCTCTAGCTGGTCGCTTCACAGTCTTTTGCTAGCCTTCACCTGTACTAAGCGGGAATACTGCTTGTGCATCCAAACTCCTTAAACCCCAAAGTTATTCCATATGAGTCCACTATACCTACCTATATACGGTATCAACCTGCCGTTCCAAGTAAATTTGTATGTGCCAAACTCTAAACCTTCAAATAAATATCCTGTTTTGTATGCTTGAATAGCTCATGTATCAACTAGGGCTGTCTGCATCTTCCATGTTAGGCGGGTTATTCTCAAGAGGAGTGGACTCGACTCCTCACTCATGAGATAAAGGGCTGGTCACCGGGATGCCCAGTCCCATGCTCTATGCAAACTAAATCAAAATAATTGCAAAAAAAACTCCCCCTGGGACTCTTGTTAGTTGGAGGCACTCGTTGTTTCGAGCAAGCCATGGATTGATGCTTGTTGGTGGAAGGGGGTATAAACTTTACCATTCTGTTTGGGAACTGCCTATAATGTGTGTAGCATGGAAGATATCGCCATCTCTTGGTTGTTATGTTGACAATGAAAGTATACCGCTCAAAATATTATTCACCTTTGTTTCAAAACCGAGCTCTGGCACCTCTACAAATCCCTGCTTCCCTCTGCGAAGGGCCTATCTATTTACTTTTATGCTGAGTCATCATCCTATTATTAAAAAGCACCAGTTGGAGAGCACCGCTGTCATTCGCATTCATTACTGTTATTTTACATTGAGTATGACTTGACTGGATCTCTTTTACCATGAATAACAATGTCTAGTCAGTCCTTGGTCTTTAAAGGTGCTCTGCATTTATGTTTTGCGGTCTCAGAAAGGGCTAGCGAGATACCATCTTGTTATATCATATTATGATTGTTTTGAGAAAGTGTTGTCATCCGAGATTTATTATTATGGCTCGCTAGTTGATTATGCTATTGATATGAGTAAACTTGAGACCTATGCGTTATTGCAAATGTGGTTAGTTATAATCTTTGCTGAAAACTTGAATGCTGGCTTTACATATTTACAACAACAAGAGCAAACAGAGTTTGTAAAAGTTTTTCTTTATCACTTTCAGTTTATCAACTGAATTGCTTGAGGACAAGCAAAGGTTTAAGCTTGGGGGAGTTGATACGTCTCCGTCGTATCTACTTTTCCAAACACTTTTCCCTTGTTTTGGACTCTAACCTGCATGATTTGAATGGAACTAACATGGACTGACGCTGTTTTCAGCAGAATTACCATGGTGTTATTTATGTGCAGAAACAAACGTTCTCGAAATGACCTGAAACTTCACGGAGCCACTTTTCAGAAAATAAGAAAAATACCTGCAAAAGATGAAGGCCAAGGGGCCCACCACCTCTACATGAGGGTGGGGGGCCCGCCTGCCCCCCTAGGGCGCGCCCCCTACCTCGTGGGCCCCCTATTGCCTCTCCGACTCCAACTCCAACTCCATATATTGTGTTTCGGCAAGAAAACAATCAAAGAGAAGAAATCATCGCGTTTTACAATATGGAGCCGCCGCCAAGCTCTAAAACCTCTCGGGAGGGCTGATCTGGAGTCCGTTCGGGGCTCCGGAGAGGGGAATCTGTCGCCATCGTCATCATCAACCATCCTCCATCACCAATTTCATGATGCTCACCGCCATGCGTGAGTAATTCCATCGTAGGCTTGCTGGACGGTGATGGGTTGGATGGGATCTATCATGTAATCGAGTTAGTTTTGTTAGGGTTTGATCCCCAGTATCCACTATGTTCTGAGATTGATGTTGCTATGACTTTGCTATGCTTAATGCTTGTCACTTGGGCCTAAGTGCCATGATTTCAGATCTGACCCTATTATGTTTTCATCAATATATGAGTGTTCTTGATCCTATCTTGCAAGTCTATAGTCACCTATTATGTGTTATGATCCGTTAACCCCGAAGTGACAATAATCGGTATACTTATCGGTGATGACCGTAGTTTGAGGAGTTCATGTATTCACTATGTGTTAATGCTTTGTTCCGGTTCTCTATTAAAAGGAGGCCTTAATATCCCTTAGTTTCCGTAAGGACCCTGCTGCCACGGGAGGGTAGGACAAAAGATGGCATGCAAGTTCTTTTCCATAAGCACGTATGACTATAGTCGGAATACATGCCTACATTATATCAATGAACTGGAGCTAGTTCTGTGTCACCCTAGGTTATGACTGTTACATGATGAACCGCATCCGACATAATTCTCTATCACCGATCCATTGCCTACGAGCTTTCCATATATTGTTCTTTGCTTATTTACTTTTCCATTGCTATTGCTATCATCACTACAAAATACCAAAAACATTACTTTTACTACTGTTACCTTTTGTTACCGTCATCACTACTATCATATTACTTTGCTACTAAACACTTTGTTGCAGATATTAAGTTTCCAAGTGTGGTTGAATTGACAACTCAGCTGCTAATACTTGAGAATATTCTTTGTCTCCCCTTGTGTCGAATCAATAAATTTGGGTTGAATACTCTACCCTCGAAAACTGTTGTGATCCCCTATAGTTGTGGGTTATCAAGACTATTTTCTGGCGCCGTTGCCGGGGAGCATAGCTCTATTCTTTGAGTCACTTGGGATATATATCTGCTTATCATTATGAAGAACTTGAGAGATCCAAAAACCAAGATCTATCCCTCAACTACGAGGGGAGGTAAGGAACCGCCATCTAGCTCTGCACTTGCTTCACCTTCTGTTATGAGTAAGTTTGCGACACCTACACCTGCTTCTGCTATTCGTTCTGATATGTCGCATGTTATTGATGATGCCACTTCTGCTATGCGTGATACTTATGATGAAACTACCTCTATGCCTGATATTACTATGCCATTTAGTGATTTTGTTGATGAACAACTTGCTAGGGCTAGAGAGATTGAAAATATTAAATATGATGATACTGATGAAAGTGATGATGAAGAATCACTTGTTATTCCTAAGGGTTATGTCTTTGATCAAGAAGCTTCTTTAGCTATTTTAGCGTGCCAAAATAGAACTGAACTCAAAAGATTATTAGCTAAATGGAGTAAGCAATCTTTAAATGCTAGAATGAAACCTGACCTTGCTTTTGCTACTTCACCTATCTTTGTTACTGATAAGGATTATGAATTCTCTGTTGATCCTGATATAATTACTTTGGTTGAATCTGATCCTTTTCATGGTTATGAATTTGAAACTGTTGTGGCACATCTTACTAAATTGAATGATATAGCTACCCTGTTCACTAAAGATGAGAGAACTCGTTACTTTTACATCCTTAAAATATTTCCGTTCTCATTAAAGGGTGATTCTAAGATATGGTTTAATTCTCTTGATCCTGGTTGTGTGCGTAGTCCCCAGGATATGATTTATTACTTCTCTGCTACATATTTCCCTGCTCATAAGAAACAAGCTGCTTTAAGGGATATATATATAATTTTGTGCAAATTGAAGAAGAGAGTCTACCACAAGCTTGGGGGAGGCTTCTCCAATTACTTAATGCTTTGCCTGATCATCCTCTTAAGAAAAATGAAATACTTGATATCTTTTATAATGGACTAACCGATGCCTCCAGAGATTACCTGGATAGTTGTGTTGGTTCTGTTTTTGGGGAAAGAACACCGGATGAAGCTGAAATTCTATCGAATAATATGTTGACAAATGAAAATAATTGGACACCTCCGGAGCCAATTCCTGAGCCTATTCCTAAACCAACTCCGAAGAAGAGGGGTATTCTATTTCTTAGTCCTGAAGATATGCAAGAGGCAAAGAAATCTATGAAAGAAAAAGGTATTAAAGCTGAAGATGTTAAGAATTTACCTCCTATTGAAGAAATACATGGTCTTAATTTACTGCCTGTTGAAGAAACATATGGTCTTGATAACCCGACACAGGTAGTAAAGGTAAATTCTCTCTATAGATATGATAAAGCTGTAATCCCGTTTACTAAATTTGCTAGCCCATGCTTAGATGAGTTTGGTAAATTTATGGCTAAGCAAGAAGACTTTAATGCTTATTTTGGTAGACAATTGAAAAACAATTCAAATATGCTTGAACACTTGGGTGATTATATGGCTAATGTTAAAGGTGGACTTAAACTTATTAATAAACATGCTTCTATGGTTACCACTCAAGTAGAACAAGTACTTAAAGCTCAAAATGATTTGCTCAATGAATTGAATAGTAAAGATAATGATAAAGCTGTTAGAGTGGCTACTAGAACTGGTAGAATGACTCAGGAACCTTTTGAGCAAGATTCTCAGAGAAATAATATAGATGCACCTAGTTCTTCTAAAAAGAAGAAAAAGAAAAATGATAGGACTTTGCATGCTTCTAGTGATCTTATTGTTGAAACACCTGAGAATCCAAATGATATTTCTATTTCTGATGCTGAAACTCAATCTGGTAATGAACCTGAAACTAGTGATAATGTTCATAATGATGCTCAACCTAGTAATGATAATGATATAGATATTGAACCTGCTGTTGATCTTGATAACCCACAATCAAAGAATCAACGTTATGATAAGAAATACTTTGTTGCTAGGAAACATGGTAAAGAAAGAGAGCCTTGGGTTCAGAAACCCATGCTTTTTCCTCCCAAACCATCCAAGAAAAAGGATGATGAGGATTTTGAGAGCTTTGCTGAAATGATTAGACCTATCTTTTTTGCGTATGCGATTAACTGATATGCTCAAAACCAATCCTTATGCTAAGTACATGAAAGATATTATTACAAATAAAAGAAAGATACCGGAAGCTGAAATTTTCACCATGCTTGCTAATTATACTTTCAAGGGTGGAATACCAAAGAAACTTGGAGATCCAGGAGTACCCACTATACCATGCTCCATTAAAAGAAACTATGTTAAAACTGCTTTATGTGATCTTGGAGCCGGTGTTACTGTTATGCCTCTCTCTTTATATCGTAGACTTGATTTGAATAAGTTGACCCCTACTGAAATATCTTTGCAAATGGCTGATAAATCAACTGCTATACCTGTCGTTATTTGTGAGGATGTGCCTGTTGTAGTTGCAAATGTTACTATTTTAATGGACTTTGTTATTCTTGATATTCCCGAGGACGATAGTATGTCTATTATTCTTGGAAGATCCTTTTTGAAAACTGCAGGGGCTGTTATTGATTGCACTAAAGGCAATGTCACTTTTCATGTTAATGGTAATGAGCATATGGTACACTTTCCGAGGAAACAACCTCAAGTTCATAGCATCAACTCTATTGGAAAAATTCCATCGATTATATTTGGAGGTTTTGAATTTCCTCTTCCTATAGTCAAGAAGAAATATGATATTCTTATTATTGGGGATGTGCATATCCCCATTGAGGTAACATAGTGTTATTCGAAATTTCTCCGGTTCCATGTTATTCGGAATGAGTTCGTTAACAAGACTTGATCAACCTTGTTAGTGGATTCCTTTTGATGATCATGAGATGGATGAAACTAGAAGGCACAACCTTTTGTACCCCACTTTTACTTTCTGTTATTTATATTAAATAAAATAAAAATAAATATTTTTCTTTCTATTATCTGATTATCCGTTCAATATAAAAATACCTCGAAAATAAAAGTTCTCCAAATGCCCTGAAATTTAAATATGATTTTTTTTCTAGAATATTTGAGGATTTATGAACACACCAGGGGGGTCAACCACCTGCCCACGAGGGTGGAGGGCGCGCCCCCTGCCTCATGGGTGTTGGGGAACGTAGTAATTTCAAAAAAATTCCTACGCACACGCAAGATCATGGTGATGCATAGCAACGAGAGGGGAGAGTGTTGTCTGCGTACCCTCGCAGACCGTTCGCGGAAGCGTTATATCAACGCGGTTGATGTAGTCGTTCATCTTCACGTCCGACCGATCCAAGTACCGAAAGCACGGCACCTCCGAGTTCTGCACATGTTTGGCTCGGTGACGTCCTCGCCTTCTCGATCCAGCAAGAGGGGCGAAGTAGTAGATGAGTTCCGGCAGCACGACGGCGAGGTGACGGTGTTGGTGAAGAACAATCTCCGCAGGGCTTCGCCTAAGCACTACGAAAACTATGACGGAGGATAAACTAGAGGGGACGGGGTTGCCGGCACACGGCTTGGTGTTTCTTGATGTGTCTTTGGTGCTAGCCCTGCCCCTCTATTTATATGTTGAGCCCTGGGGTCGAAACTTGGAGTAAAAGCCTCCACAAAGTCGGTTTCACCCGAAAGGCTAGAGTCCTTCTCGGACTCCAGGGCCAGACGCCAGGGTTCCCGGCGTCTGGACCCAGACGCCAGGGACCCTGGCGTCTAGCCCCTGGACTCCGCAAAACTTCCTTTTGCGCTTTCCAAAAACCTTGTGGGCTTTCCCCTTTGGCCCAAATAAAGTGTTCTTGTACCCAAACATTTTGGGAAACATCCGGAACCCCTTCCGGTGATTTCCGGAACCCTTCTGGTGACCAAACACTATTATCCCATATCAAACTTTATCTCTGGACCATTCCGAAGTTCCTCGTCTTGTCCGTGATCTCATCCCGGACTCCGAACAACATTCGGTCACCAACATACATAACTCTCATAGTACTATATCATCAACAAACGTTAAGCGTGCGGACCCTACGGGTTCGAGAACTATGTAGAAATGACCGATGCACCTCTCTGGTCAATAACCAATAGAGGGACCTGGATGCCCATATTGGCTCCTACATATTCTACGAAGATCTTTATCGGTCAGACCGCATAACAACATACGTTCTTCCCTTTGTCATCGGTATGTTACTTGCCCAAGATTCGATCGTCGGTATCTCAATACCTAGTTCAATCTCGTTACCGGCAAGTCTCTTTACTCGTTCCGTAATACATCATCCCGCAACTAACTCATTAGTTGCAATGCTTGCAAGGCTTATAGTGATGTGCATTACCGAGTGGGCCCAGAGATACCTCTCCGACAATCGGAGTGACAAATCCTAATCTCGAAATACGCCAACCCAACAAGTACCTTTGGAGACACTTGTAGAGCACCCTTATAATCACCCAGTTACGTTGTGACGTTTGGTGGCACACAAAGTGTTCCTCCGGTAAACGGGAGTTGCATAATCTCATAGTCATAGGAACATGTATAAGTCATGAAGAAAGCAATAGCAACAAACTAAACGATCAAGTGCTATGCTAACGGAATGGGTCAAATCAATCACATCATTCTCCTAATGATGTGATCCTGTTAATCAAATGACAACTCATGTCTATGGTTAGGAAACATAACCATCTTTGATTAACGAGCTAGTCAAGTAGAGGCATACTAGTGACTCTCTATTTTTGTCTATGTATTCGCACATGTATTATGTTTCCGGTTAATACAATTCTAGCATGAATAATAAACATTTATCATGATATAAGGAAATAAATAATAACTTTATTATTGCCTCTAGGGCATATTTCCTTCAGTGGGCCCATGGTGGCCCTCCTCCACTTATCCTTTCACCCATACACTCCTTCTTCCTCCCCCAAACATGAATAACCAGCTCAAACCCGAGTCCAAGCTCGTTTTGCTGCCATTTTCGATCTCCTTGCTCAAAGCACCTCTCACAAAACTGCTTGGGGAGATTGTTCCTTGGTATGTAACTCCTCCATTGGTCCAATTAGTTTTTTTTCTAGTGCTTTATTCATTGCAAATTTTTGCTGCTTAGGTGACCCTGTTCTTGAGCTTGCATGTCAAATTTATATGGTCAAAAGTAGTTTTGATGCATGATATAGGCCCTAGGCACTTGTAGGAGTAGTTTCTATCAATATTATTGAGTTTGGTTTACTTTTATTTTGAAGTTACTAAAAATTTCAGAATTTTTCATAAAATGATGAGGAGACTTTTGAGGGGTTCATCGAGCTAAAGCTGGAAGGAAAAGGCATCGAAGCCTAAGTATAATCTGCCTCGCACCACGGAGGTTCGCGCGTGTGAATGGCCTTCCGAGGATTTCTTCAGAGCAGCTGGGATTTATGAAGATTTTCATAAACTGGCTAAGAATGCAGGCCTTACCACTTTCCTCCACGACCAATGCGATCAGTATCTCTTACTCACAAATATCTTTGTGCAAAATTTTCATTTCCATTCTAGGAGCTCACCACCTACGGTGGAGTTTTATTTATATGATGAGCATAAGGAGATGTCACTTTATGATTTTTGTCAGGTTTGTTTAGTCCCTTTTGAGGGCAAGACAGAGGAACCACATCGCGATGATATGGATGGGTTTATTGATACTATCACTGTAGGGGAAACAAGGAAGGTTTCCGATGCACGAATCACTAGCATACATTTTCCTGTTTTACGTTATTTTGCATTATTTGCTAGTCGTTGCTTAATTGGTCGTGAAAACTATGGAAACCTTAGTATCCCTGATATTATTATTTTTCTCCACGGTTTATATGGTGATAACTCTATTAGTATGGGCGGCATTATTGCTAAACAGTTAAGTCTAAACCGTACAAAGGGCCCCATCTTTGGAGGCATCTATGCTTCACGCCTAGCTCCACATTTTAACATACCTATTAGGCATTATGAGAAGGAAGAAAAGGTGATGCCTCGTGTTTATTTAGATTATAAAAGTATGGTGGCACATGATTTTATTGTTAAGAATAGGGAAGGAGAGCTTAAATATCAATTGTTCTTTAATAAACACCATCCAGAGACTATTACCCTGCCTGCTCCTTCTCTGTTTGATTTATCTGTAGACATGTACCTTGTTACATTGAAGGCTATTCACGCCTATGGGAACCCTGCACCAGCTGAGGAGCCAGAGCCGGAACCACAAATTGATCCTTCACGACAGTCTAATTACCAGTGGGATCCGGAGATGATTGTCAGCCAGTGGCAATCAGAGTCTTCCTCTTCTTCTTCTCAGTACGACCCCAACTATTATTATGGATATCCGCCAGGCCAGCCGTGGCCATAGACCAACTTAGGCCAAAAGCCTAAGCTTGGGGGAGTACGTATTTCCCACCGACATTACATTTATGTTCACACACTCATTGCTAAATGTTGATGCTCATACTTTTTCATTGTATCATCCATGCTAGTTTATTTTCCTTTTTATGCTTTCTTCTTGTGTGTTTAATTAACCTTAAGAAAAACCAAAAAAAATTAGTTGTAGCTTTTATTTAATTTACCTTCCATGCTTGTAGTAGTAATTAAAAAGAAAACCGAAAAATATTTCTTGTTCTTCTTTTGCTTGTTGGGAGCTTTCCCGTGTAAATAGTTTTATTTCTTTTCTTTTCTTTGGGGGTCGATAGAAGAAGACCATGATTAAATTAGTGAAGTGGCTCTTATATGCATTATTGTTGATCTGACAAAAGAGCCCATATTGCCTTGTCTTCTCCTGTTTATTGAATGCTTGCAGATTCCAGCTTAGTCCAATGCACGTGCACTATTATTATTATTCACATCATTCGGTCGTACAAGTGAAAGGCAATTATGACGATATATGATGGACTGACTGAGATGAGAAAAGCTGGTATGAACTCGACCTCTCTTGTTTTTGTAAATATGATTAGTTCATCGTTCCTGATTCAGCCTATTATGGATAAACATGTTTGCAATGACAACTAGAGATCATAGTTTCTTGTGCCATACTTGATTAGCTAGGAGCTTATAATGGTTTACCTTGCGTGCCAACATGCTATTAAAATGGTTGTGATGTGGTATGATAGGGTGGTATCCTCCTCTGAATGATTTAAGTGACTTGACTCGGCGCATGTTCACGCATGTAGTTGAAACAAAATCAACATAGCCTTCACGATATTTATGTTCATGGTGGATTATATCCTACTCATGCTTGCATTCGGTGTTGATTAATTTTAATGCATGTTCATGACTGTTGTCGCTCTCTAGCTGGTCGCTTCCCAGTCTTTTGCTAGCCTTCACTTGTACTAAGCGGGAATACTGCATGTGCATCAAAACTCCTTAAACCCCAAAGTTATTCCATATGAGTCCACTATACCTACCTATATACGGTATCTACCTGCCGTTCCAAGTAAATTTGTATGTGCCAAACTCTAAACCTTCAAATAAATATCCTGTTTTGTATGCTCGAATAGCTCAGGTATCAACTAGGGTTGTCTGTATCTTCCATGTTATGTGGGTTATTCTCAAGAGGAGTGGACTCCGCTCCTCACTCAAGAGATAAATGGCTGGTCACCGGGATGCCCAGTCCCATTCTCTATGCAAACTAAATCAAAATAATTGCAAAAAAAACTCCCCTTGGGACTCTTGTTAGTTGGAGGCACTCGTTGTTTCGAGCAAGCCATGGATTGATGCTTGTTGGTGGAAGGGGGTATAAACTTTACCATTCTGTTTGGGAACCACCTATAATGTGTGTAGCATGGAAGATATCGCCATCTCTTGGTTGTTATATTGACAGTGAAAGTATACCGCTCAAAATATTATTCACCTTTGTTTCAAAACCAAGCTCTCGCACCTCTACAAATCCCCGCTTCCCTCTGCGAAGGGCCTATCTATTTACTTTTATGCTGAGTCATCATCCTCTTATTAAAAAGCACCAGTTGGAGAGCACCGCTATCATTCGCATTCATTACTATTAGTTTACATTGAGTATGACTTGACTGGATCTCTTTTACCATGAATTACAATGTCTAGTCAGTCCTTGGTCAATAAAGGTGCTCTGCATTTATGTTTTGCGGTCTCAGAAAGGGCTAGCGAGATACCATCTTGTTATATCATATTATGATTGTTTTGAGAAAGTGTTGTCATTCGAGATTTGTTATTATGGCTCGCTAGTTGATTATGCTATTGATATGAGTAAACTTGAGACCTATGCGTTATTGCAAATGTAGTTAGTTATAATCTTTGCTGAAAACTAGAATGCTGGCTTTACATATTTACAACAACAAGAGCAAACAAAGTTTGTAAAAGTTTTTCTTTATCACTTTCAATTTATCAACTGAATTGCTTGAGGACAAGCAAAGGTTTAAGCTTGGGGGAGTTGATACGTCTCCGTCATGTCTACTTTTCCAAACACTTTTGCCCTTGTTTTGGACTCTAACTTGCATGATTTGAATGGAACTAACTCGGACTGATGCTGTTTTCAGCAGAATTACCATGGTGTTATTTATGTGCAGAAACAAACATTCTCTAAATGACCTGAAGCTTCACAGAGCCACTTTTCAGAAAATAAGAAAAATACCTGCAAAAGATGAAGGCTAGGGGGCCCACCACCTCTACACGAGGGTGGGGGGCGCGCCCCCCTACCTCGTGGGCCCCCTGTTGCCTCTCCGACTCCAACTCCAACTCCATATATTGTGCTTCGGCGAGAAAAAAATCAGAGAGAAGAAATCATCACGTTTTACAATACGGAGCCGCCGCCAAGCCCTAAAACCCCTCGGGAGGGCTGATCGGGAGTCCGTTCGGGGCTCTGGAGTGGGGAATCCGTCGCCATCGTCATCATCAACCATCCTCCCTCACCAATTTCATGATTCTCACCGCCGTGCGTGAGTAATTCCATCGTAGGCTTGCTGGACGGTGATGGGTTGGATGGGATCTATCATTGTAGCGACCTGACCCGAATGGATCACGTCTACTGTGCTACGGTGTCATCCCTGGATCAGTAATGCTGACACCACACAGTACATCGAGGTTTTATAGCAGAGTTGCAATCACACACTTATTACATCGATGGCTCAAAAAGAATTTATTACACTGAATATGGCTTAAGGCCATATAATAAAAATAACAGCGGAAGACTTGGAAGATAAATGGGTCCATCAACTCCAGCGGCATCACTGAGTATAGGGCCACGACCTAAACACCTCAATCGTCGTCTGAAAAGTCTGCAACATTAACGTTGCAGCCCGAAAACGGGTCAGCACATGGAATATGCTGGCAATGTAACACATAGAGAATAATGGAATGAAACAGCTATACTATATGCACATATGGCTGGGGGGAAGCTCTATGGTTACAGTTTTTCGTAAAGCCAATTTTTTCCCTACTGCAAAGGAATAAATTTATTTAACTATCATGGTGGTTGTGAAACATTGAGAATGGTTGACAGCATTCCTCAATCCCAATCAAAGTAATTAAAACCCAACAACATTAATTAGAAGTAACATGTTGAGATTCACAATGATATTCAAGTACTAGATACTCAAGTTGTCCATAACCGGGGACACGGCTAATCATGATTAGTTTGTTACTCTGCAGAGGTTTGCGCACTTTTCCCCACATGACTCGATCGCCTCCGTTTGTTTTCTCGCACTACACGGTGTTTGAGAAAGACGGTGGATGAATCCAGACATAGTCTTTCAGAAGCACTAGCACCTTACATGTGGGGTAGACCGGTACACCTACTATCCCCTACATCTGCTAGTCCCCCCGTAAGAGTTCGCACGAACTTAGTCAACTATGCCAGAGCCCATAATGGCTTGTGGCTGCACACGGAAGTTTCTAGCATGAAAGATCTTATGATCCCTTTGAGCCTGGGTGGCGGTCCAAAAAAAACAGGCAAGTCCTGATAGACATCAGGTGCCTCAATCCACCCAGATGTGTGTTTAAAAGTTGCCACCTTAGATAAACCTTTTAAAATTTTCAACTCACATCTGTAATGGATATCACTCACCCAATCCACGTCTACTAGCATAGCATGGCATAATAATAAGCAAACGTAGAAGTAACTCCCAAAGGTTTCATAATAATACAGGTAATAGGTACTACCTCATCTACTTCCCATCCCACAATTTAATTAGATCCTAATCATGCAATGTGAGAGGATTGATCTAATGCAATAAAACATGGGTTGTAGAAAAGGTATGATCAAAGTGTTACTTGCCTTGCTGATGATCCGCGAGTCCTAGGGTTTCGAAGTAACAAGCGGCGCAATCCGGGTAATCTATCGCAGACAAACAACAAGCATACAATAAGTACTCATCTAATGCACAGGTAAAACTCGAACAAGAGAACGAACCAGAAAGTTCAATTTAAGAACTCCGGTTGCAAAGAAGAACGAACCGAACAAAGAAACGGAAAACAAACGGCGGAAGAAAACAACTGGTTCTAGCAAGTTGAAACTAGGTCAAATTTTACTGTAACAAAAGCTTGTTCAAGTTGATTAGACGGAACGGCGGTTTCGAGACGAAACTCCAGGCGCTTGAATCACCTGATTCCGATAAACGAGCGAAAAGAAAACTAGAAAGAAGATCGGATCTAAGATCGCGATCGCGGAATAAATCCGACGAAAAGAAAAAGAAGAACGGTTAAACGAACGGACGTCGTTAACCTAGAAAAATCCGGTGATCACGTTCGTTAGGACGAACGGTCCGGCGAACGGTCCAAAGACAACTAAATCGGAGAAGAAAACGAATCCGATCTAGGGTTTCGGAGAAGAAAAACGAACGAAAAACCGATCTAGAAAACCGGAACGTTTAGCGAAGAAAAAGAATCGGAACGATTAGAAGAAAACGATCCGAGAAAAAGAGACGTGGGGCAACCTCGGCGAGGTCTCCGGTGAGGGCTCCGGCGGCGTGGGCGTGGGCGGCGGCGGGGCAAGGTGCGGCGGCGGCGCGGGTGAGGTGGTGCCGGCGCGGGTGACGCGGTGCAAGGCGCGGTGTGGAGGGGCTTTGATTTGATGTGTTTAGAGGGGGGGGGTGCTTGGGTATTTATATTGGGGAGGGGAGGAGTTTACTTGGGGTAGAGGACAAAGAATTAGAATAGAAATAGGAAAGATCTAGAAAATAAACGGAATAAGGAAAAGAGACAAGGGGGCGTCCTAGAATCCTAAAAGGATTCGGTCCTAGCAAGAGGCGACGGCGGCCGGCTCCTGGCTCGCCGCCTGGCGCCTGGGAGCGCAGCGGTAGGTGGCTTGGCTTGGGCCTTTGGCCCAAGGCGCTACTCAAATTTTTTTTTATATTTTTTTTACAGATTTCGCGCGCAGAAAAACAAAAGAAAACTAAACGAAACGGGCTCCAAAAATTTAAAAGTAAATTTTCTCCGACTCCTAAAAATGAGCCGAACAAAATGAACTTTTCTACGGACCTAAAATGCAATTTTTGAAAACACGCATTTTTCCCTATCCAAATAAAATGCAAATAAACACCGGAAAACAAAAAAAATTGATCTAGTTATTATATCTTCATTTTTTTTCCTAAATTTGGGAAAGTCATATTATTCCCTCTCTCATATATTTTGACACCGGAAAAATTATTGAAAATAAAATAAATAAATCAAATGATCCTATTTTCAAAATTCGAGAAAACTCTCAAATATGAAAATAACGAAATCTCCAACTCTCTCCGAGGGTCCTTGAGTTGCGTGAAATTTCTAGGATCAACCAAAATGCAAGAAAATATGTTATGCATGATGATCTAGTGTATAACATTCCAAATTGAAAATTTGGGA
Organism: Triticum urartu; assembly: GCF_003073215.2. Classification (NCBI taxonomy): domain Eukaryota; kingdom Viridiplantae; phylum Streptophyta; class Magnoliopsida; order Poales; family Poaceae; genus Triticum; species Triticum urartu. The sequence goes on along the minus strand of NC_053027.1, from coordinate 411,633,661 downwards.
TGTTACAAACCTACCCCCCTTAAGATGAATCTCGCCCTCGAGATTCGGGTTGGCTAGAAAATAGGTGAGGGTGGTCCTTGAGCAAATCTTCCTCTCTCTCCCAGGTGGCTTCATCCTCTGAGTGGTGGTTCCACTAAACTTTGCAAAACTTGATAACCTTGCTGCGAGTAACTCTACTGGCAACATCGAGAATCTTGACTGGCTTCTCCTCATATGTTAGGTCATTCTTCAACTGAATCGCTTCGAGTGGCACGGTATCTCTTAGTGGTACCTCCGCCATCTCGGCGTGACATCTCTTCAACTGAGAAACATGAAATACATCATGAACTCCTGACAGTCCCTCTGGTAATTCCATCTTATACGCGACTTCTCCCATACATTTCAAGATCTTAAACGGTCCAACGAAACGCGGTGCTAATTTCCCCTTAATTCCAAAGCGCTTAACTCCTCGAAGTGGGGATACTCGAAGATAAAATCTGTCTCCGGTTTCGTAAACTATCTCCTTGCGTTTAGAATCTGCGTAGCTCTTCTGCCTGGACTGAGCTACCTTGAGCCTATCGCGAATCAACTTAACTTTCCGTTCAGACTCCTTAATCAAATCTGGTCCAAAGAATTGTCGGTCTCCAACCTCGTTCCATGAAAACGGTGTCCTGCACCTCCTTCCGTATAAAGCTTCGAAAGGTGCCATCTTCAAACTGGTTTGATAACTGTTGTTATAAGAAAACTCCGCATACGGCAAGTTATCGTCCCAACTAGATCCATAATCTAGTGCACAAGCTCTCAGCATATCTTCCAAAATCTGATTGACTCTCTCGGTCTGTCCATCTGTCTGCGGATGAAAAGTTGTGCTGAACTCTAGTCTGGTTCCCAAAGTTTCATGCAACTGATTCCAAAACTTTGAGGTAAATTGGGTTCCTCTATCTGATACGATACTCCTCGGAACTCCATGCAAACAAATGATCCTAGTCATGTATATCTTTGCCAACTTAGCACTGGTGTAAGTAGTCTTAACTGGAATGAAATGTGCTACCTTCATCAAACGATCAACTACTACCCATATCGAGTCATACCCTGCTTTCGTCCTGGGTAGTCCTGTGATAAAATCCATGCCTATCTTATCCCACTTCCATTCGGGTATCGGCAATGGTTGTAACAATCCTGCCGGCTTCTGATGCTCTGCCTTTACTCTCTGACATACGTCACAAACTGCCACATATGCTGCAATATCCTTCTTCATTCCGGTCCACCAGAATGTTTCTTTCAAATCCAAATACATCTTGGTATTCCCTGGGTGAATCGAATACGGTGAATCATGTGCCTCCTGCAAAATCAACTTCCTGATCTCCGGGTCATTGGGCACATAAACTCGGTCCTCAAACCATAGGGTATCGTGCTCATCCTCACGAAATCCCTTTGCTTTTCCTTTGCTAAGTTTCTCCTTTATAGCAGCAATCTCTTTGTCAGATTTCTGAGCTTCTCTGATCTTATCCATCAATGTTGATTGAATCTCCAATGCGGCTACATAGCCTCTCGGAACTATTTCCAAACATAGCTCACGAAGGTTTTCTGCTAACTCCTTGGGTATTTTCTCCGTCATTATCGTATTGACATGGCTCTTACGGCTCAATGCGTCAGCTACTACATTAGCCTTTCCGGGATGGTAATGCAATCTCATGTCATAATCCTTGATGAGCTCCAACCATCTCCTTTGTCTGAGGTTCAATTCCTTCTACGTGAAAATGTACTTCAAACTCTTATGATCCGTGTACACCTCACAATGATTTCCAATGAGGAAATGTCTCCACGTCTTCAATGCATGCACTACGGCTGCTAACTCCAAATCATGCGTGGCATAATTCAACTCATGAGGCTTCAGTTGTCGTGAAGCATATGAATCAACTCTTCCTTCCTGCATAAGCACTGCTCCAAGTCCTCGACGTGAAGTGTCGCAATACACCTCATAATCCTTGGTCTGATCTGGCAAAATCAATACTGGTGAGGTAACCAATCATTTCTTCAACTCCTGGAAACTAGCCTCACACTCCTCAGTCCATTTGAACTTAGTATCCTTCTTCAACAACTCCGTCATAGGCTTCGAAATCTTTGAAAAATTCTCAATAAATCTCCGGTAGTATCCTGCGAGTCCAAGAAAACTCCGGATCTCTCCAACTGTTGTTGGTGCTTCCCATTCGGTTACGGTCTCAAACTTTGTGGGGTCAACTGCTATACCTTCTCCGGATATAACGTGTCCGAGGAATCCTACTTCCTTCAACCAAAACTCACATTTGCTAAATTTGGCATATAACTGATGTTCCCTTAGTTTCTCCAAAACCAAACGCAAATGTTCCTTATGTTCCTCTTCATTCTTTGAATAAATCAGGATGTCATCAATAAACACTACGACGAACTTATCCAAAAACTCCATAAATACCTTGTTCATCAGGTTCATAAAATAGGCAGGTGCGTTAGTCAATCCAAATGACATAACGGTATACTCATACAATCCGTATCTCGTGGTAAATGCTGTCTTAGGTATGTCCTGCTCTCGAATCTTCAACTGATGGTACCCTGATCGCAAATCGATCTTGGAAAACACTTTAGCTCCTTGCAATCGATCAAACAGATCATTAATCATCGGCAGTGGGTACTTGTTCTTGATGGTTACTTCATTCAATCCCTGATAATCTACAACCATCCTTAATGATCCATCCTTCTTTTCCACTAAAAGTACGGGTGATCCCCAAGGTGAAGAACTTGGGCGAATGTAACCTTTATCCAATAACTCCTTAATCTGATTCTTAATTTCCACCAAATCCTTTGCTGGCATCCTATATGGTCGCTTCGATATTGGGCCTGTGCCTGGCAATAACTCAATCAAAAACTCAATGTCTCTATCCGGTGGCATGCCTGGCAATTCCTCAGGAAATACATCAGGAAAATCCTTTACCACTGGTACTTCTTCTTGCACAATTCCTGTTAGGCAATTCACTTGTGTCCTTTTTGGTACATGCCGGGATACATACTTGATCCTTCTCCCTTCTGGTGTAGTAAGCAAAATTGACTTACTAGCACACTCAATATTCCCTTCATACTTTGATAACCAATCCATGCCTAATATCACATCCAATCCTTGAGATTCCAATACTATTAGGTCTGAGGAAAACACATAGTTACCAATCCTTAATGGTAACCGATCACACCATCGTCTGGCCATAAACTCCGCTCCTGGTGAGCTTACTAACATGGGTGACCTAAGGGCTTGGGTTCGCAGGTTATACTTATCCACAAATCCCCTTGATATGTATGAATGCGATGCACCAGTGTCAAAAAGAACGAGTGCAGTAAATGACTTAACCAAAAACTTACCTATTACTGCATCGGGCTGATCTTCAATCTCCTCCACATTAACGTGGTTCACCTGTCCCCTATTGAAAGGGTTCGGCTTCTTCCCAGAGCTTCCATTGCCATTTCCATTCTGGCCTTCAGGACATTCATTGGCATAATGTCCGGTCTTCAAACACTTGAAACAAGTGACATTACTCAGATCTCTCTTGGTTGGGGTCGATGGGATGGTGCGGTTCTGGCCGTTGCTTCCTCCATTCCCATTACCATTCTTGTGGCCATTATGGTTATGCGAGCTACCTCCTCCATGGGTGTGCTGAAACTTAAATCCCGGTTTAGGGGTAAAACGGGGCTTCTGCTGGGCTCCTGAGTTATACTTCCCCTGTCCATACTTCCTCTTACGGTTCTCAATCTGCTGTTGCTTCCCTTCAATCATGATGGCACGATCTACCAACTCCTGGTAGTTGTTGAAACTCGCTACCATCAACTGCATGCTTAGTTCATCATTCAGTCCTTCCAGAAACTTCTCCTGCTTAGCTGCATCCGTAGCAACGTCATCTGGGGCATAACGGGCTAGCTTACTAAACTCCTCCACATACTGGCCAACAGTCCTTCCTCCTTGGCGTAAGTTGCGAAACTCACGCTTCTTTATGGCCATAGCTCCTGCTGAAACATGGGCAGTGCGGAAAGCTTGCTGAAACTGATCCCATGTGACATTGTCAACTGGGTAAGTGGCTGTAAAATTCTCCCACCATTCTGCCGCAGGTCCGTCAAGCTGGTGTGCGGCAAACTTCACTTTCTCACCATCCGTGCATCCTGCAGTGGTCAACTCCCTTCCTATCTTACGGAGCCAATCGTCTGCTACTATTGGTTCGGTGCTACTGGAAAACGCCAGCGGATTTAGCCTAAGGAAACGGGCTAAGTGGTCAATAGGTGGTGGTGGTGCCGGGTTGTTGTTGTTGTTCTGCTGGTTCTGAACTAACATCTGCATCAATTGATTCTGCTGCTGGATCAACTGAGTGAGCTCCGGTGGAAATCCATTGTCACGTCTTGGAGGCATCTGAGGTTTTAGAAAAGACGAGAATTGAGAATAGAATGAGGTCTAAAGGGAAAACACTACCCATATGCTCATGAGGCAAATGCACACAAAATCACTTCAATCAATCAAACAAGGGCTTACAAACGTTCTAAAACTATCGCAAAAGTGCTCGACTATATTGTGTTTACATGGGGGAATACTACTACTATCTGGTGGGCATCTAGAAATTTGAACCGGTGGAAGACTCCATGATATCTGCTCCAGCTTCGTCTTCAAAGTCGGGTTCACTTGGATCCGAATCGGTGTCGTCGATGATGATGTAGTTGTCCGGACATGCGACGTACTCGTCGTCCTCCTGGGATGCTAACTTGCTCTTGAGTTCTTCAATCTCCTGCTTAAGATCGCAATTGTGCCTTGCTAGAGCTACGATCTCGTCCATGTAGTCCTTGCGTGTAGACTTCAGTTCTCCTTCTAGCTCGATGATCCTTGCCTTCGCATTCTTCAACTCTATCATATCATTGCACATCTGGTTCTCGTGGCGTCGAATGTGCTGGTTTAACTCCTAGATGAATGCTGTAATGGATCTATCCTTCTTGGTGCTGACTAACTCCCATTGTTCATCACGGCGTCTGCCAATCTGGTAGATAGTGTCCTTGAGGTCTTCTTGATAAACTTCTCCAATGCGTCCTATGGTGATATGGGCTGCCATGCTCCTTCCTAGACTCCAGGTTGGTGCATTGAAAACACTATCTATGGGCTTCGTGATTGGCGCGAATGTCCTTCCCGGAACGTGAGCTTGAATCTTCCAGCGCTCCTCTTCAGGTAGAGTGGCGTTGAAGGTTCCCGTGAAGCTTGGTAATCCAATGTTCAGGTACTTGGTGACTTCCTTCAGGTGAAATCCAAATGGTGTGCCCTCATCCGGTTGAGCGTACTTAATCTTCACGTTCGTCATCCTAATAGAGTAGAAAAGATGAGGAGTTAGAAAATGAGGAGAGAATAGTGATCTATGGCTTTAACTTAGTGGTCGTGTCCTACAGTCAGCGTGTGCTCTGATACCATCTCTGTAGCGACCTGACCCGAATGGATCACGTCTACTGTGCTACGGTGTCATCCCTGGATCAGTAATGCTGACACCACACATTACATCGAGGTTTTATAGCAGAGTTGCAATCACACACTTATTACATCGATGGCTCAAAAAGAATTTATTACACTGAATATGGCTTAAGGCCATATAATAAAAATAACAGCGGAAGGCTTGGAAGATAAATGGGTCCATCAACTCCAGCGGCATCACTGAGTATAGGGCCACGACCTAAACACCTCAATCGTCGTCTGAAAAGTCTGCAACATTAACGTTGCAGCCCGAAAACGGGTCAGCACATGGAATATGCTGGCAATGTAACACATAGAGAATAATGGAATGAAACAGCTATACTATATGCACATATGGCTGGTGGAAAGCTCTATGGTTACAGTTTTGCGTAAAGCCAATTTTTCCCTACTGCAAAGGAATAAATTTATTTAACTATCATGGTGGTTGTTGAACATTGAGAATGGTTGACAGCATTCTCAATCCCAATTAAAAATAATTAAAACCCAACAACATTAATTAGAAGTAACATGTTGAGATTCACAATGATATTCAAGTACTAGATACTCAAGTTGTCCATAACCGGGGACACGGCTAATCATGATTAGTTTGTTACTCTGCAGAGGTTTGCGCACTTTTCCCCACAAGACTCGATCGCCTCCGTTTGTTTTCTCGCACTACAAGGTGTTTGAGAAGACGGATGATCGAGACACAGTCTTTCAGACGCGCTAGCACCTTACATGTGGGGTAGACCGTACCACCTACAACCCCTACATCTGCTAGTCCACCCCGTAAGAGTTCGCACAACTTAGTCAACTATGCCAGAGCCCATAATGGCTTGTGGCTGCACACGGAAGTTTCTAGCATGAAAGATCTTATGATCCCTTTGAGCCTGGGTGGCGGTCCAAAAAAAAAACAGGCAAGTCCTGATAGACATAAGGTGCCTCAATCCACCCAGATGTGTGTTTAAGTTGCCACCTTAGATAAACCTTTTAAAATTTTCAACTCACATCTGTAATGGATATCACTCACCCAATCCACGTCTACTATCATAGCATGGCATAATAATAAGCAAACGTAGAAGTAACTCCCAAAGGTTTCATAATAATACAGGTAATAGGTACTACCTCATCTACTTCCCATCCCACAATTTATTAGATCCTAATCATGCAATGTGTGAGGATTGATCTAATGCAATAAAACATGGGTTGTAGAAAAGGTATGATCAAGGTGTTACTTGCCTTGCTGATGATCCGCGAGTCCTAGGGTTTCGAAGTAACAAGCGGCGCAATCCGGGTAATCTATCGCAGACAAACAACAAGCATACAATAAGTACTCATCTAATGCACAGGTAAAACTCGAACAAGAGAACGAACCAGAAAGTTCAATTTAAGAACTCCGGTTGCAAAGAAAGAACGAACCGAACAAAAAAAACGGAAAACAAACGGCGGAAGAAAACGACTCGGTTCTAGCAAGTTGAATCTAGGTCAAAATTTTACTGTAGAAAAAGCTTGTTCAAGTTGATTAGACGGAACGGCGGTTTCGAGACAAAACTCCAGGCGCTTGAATCACCTGATTCCGATAAACGAGCGAAAAGATAAACTAGAAAGAAGATCGGATCTAAGATCGCGATCGCGGAATAAATCCGACGAAAAGAAAAAGAAGAACGGTTAAACGAACGGACGTCGTTAACCTAGAAAAATCCGGTGATCACGTTCGTTAGGACGAACGGTCTGGCGAACGGTCCAAAGACAACTAAATCGGACAAGAAAACGAATCCGATCTAGGGTTTCAGAGAAGAAAAACCGAACGAAAAACCGATCTAGAAAACCGGAACGGTTTAGGGAAGAAAAGAATCGGAACGATTAGAAGAAAACGATCCGAGAAAAAGAATAGATGTAGCGTGGGGCTACCTCCGGCGAGGTCTCCGGCGAGGGGCTCCGGCGGCGGCGGCGTAGGGCGGCGGCGTGGGCAAGGTGCAGCGGCGCGGGTGAGGTGGTGCGGCGGCGCGGGTGAGGTGGTGCGGCGGCGCGGCGTGGGGTGGCAAGGTGCGGTGTGGAGGAGAGGGGCTTTGATTTGATGTGTTTAGAGGGGGGGGTGCTTGGGTATTTATATTGGGGAGGGGAGGGGTTTACTTGGGGTAGAGGGCAAGGAATTAGAATAGGAGTAGGAAAGATCTAGAAAATAAACGGAATAAGGAAAAGGGACAAGGGGGTGCCCTAGAATCCTAAAAGGATTCGGTCCTAGCAAGAGGCGGCGGCGGCCGGCTCCTGGCTCGGCGCCTGGCGCCTGGGAGCGCAGCGGTAGGTGGCTTGGCTTGGGCCTTTGGCCCAAGGCGCTACTCAAATTTTTTTTTATATTTTTTTTACAGATTTCGCGCGCAGAAAAACAAAAGAAAACTAAACGAAACGGGCTCCAAAAATCTAAAAGTAAATTTTCTCCGACTCCTAGAAATGAGCCGAACAAAATGAACTTTTCTACGGACCTAAAATGCAATTTTTGAAAACACGCATTTTTCCCTATCCAAATAAAATGCAAATAAACACCGGAAAACAAAAAAAATTGATCTAGTTATTATATCTTCATTTTTTTTCCTAAATTTGGGAAAGTCATATTATTCCCTCTCTCATATATTTTGACACCGGAAAAATTATTGAAAATAAAATAAATAAATCAAATGATCCTATTTTCAAAATTCGAGAAAACTCTCAAATATGAAAATAACGAAATCTCCAACTCTCTCCGAGGGTCCTTGAGTTGCGTGAAATTTCTAGGATCAACCAAAATGCAAGAAAATATGTTATGCATGATGATCTAGTGTATAACATTCCAAATTGAAAATTTGGGATGTTACAGTCATGTAATCGAGTTAGTTTTGTTAGGGTTTGATCCCTAGTATCCAGTATGTTTTGAGATTGATATTGCTATGACTTTGCTATGCTTAATGCTTGTCACTAGGGTCCGAGTGCCATGATTTCAGATCTGAACCTATTATGTTTTCATCAATATATGAGTGTTCTTGATCCTATCTTGCAAGTCTATAGTCACCTATTATGTGTTATGATACGTTAACCCCGAAGTGACAATAATCGGGATACTTACCGGTGATTATTGTAGTTTGAGGAGTTCATGTATTCACTATGTGTTAATTCTTTGTTCCGGTTCTCTATTAAAAGGAGGCCTTAATATCCCTTAGTTTCCGTAAGGACCCCGCTGCCACGGGAGGGTAGGACAAAAGATTTCATGCAAGTTCTTTTCCATAAGCACGTATGACTATATTCGGAATACATGCCTACATTATATCAATGATCTGGAGCTAGTTCTGTGTCACCCTAGGTTATGACTGTTACATGATGAACCGCATCCGGCATAATTCTCTATCACCGATCCATTGCCTACGAGATTTCCATATATTGTTCTTCACTTATTTACTTTTCCGCTGCTATTGCTATCATCACTACAAAATACCAAAAACATTACTTTTACTACTGTTACCTTTTGTTACCGTTATCACTACTATCATATTACTTTGCTACTAAACACTTTGCTGCAGATATTAAGTTTCCAGGTGTGGTTGAATTGACAACTCAGCTGCTAATACGTGAGAATATTCTTTGTCTCCCTTGTGTCAAATCAATAAATTTGGGTTGAATACTCTACCCTCGAAAACTGTTGTGATCCCCTATACTTGTGGGTTATCAAGGATGAAGATGGTATCTCTCAAACAACCCTGCAACCAAATAACAAAGAGTCTCTTGTGTCCCCAACACACCCAATACAATGGTAAAATGCATAGGTGCACTAGTTCGGTGAAGAGATGGTGATACAAGTGCAATATAGATGGTAGATATAGGTTGTAATCTGAAAATATAAAAACAGCAAGGTAACTAATGATAAAATTAAGCACAAACGGTATTGCAATGTGTTGAAACAAGGCCTAGGGTTCATACTTTCACTAGTGCAAGTTCTCGGAACAATAATAACATAATTGGATCATATAACTATCCCTCAACATGCAACAAAGAGTCACTCCAAAGTCACTAATGGCGGAGAACAAACGAAGAGATTATTGTAGGGTACGAAACCACCTCAAAGTTATCCTTTCTGATCGATCTATTCAAGAGTCCGTAGTAAAATAACACGAAGCTATTCTTTTCGTTCAATCTATCATAGAGTTTGTAATAGAATAACACCTTAAGATACAAATCAACCAAAACCCTAATGTCACCTAGATACTCCAATGTCACCTCAAGTATCCGTGGGTATGATTATACGACATGCATCCCACAATCTTAGATTCATCTATTCAACCAACACAAACAACTTCAAAGAGTGCCCCAAAATTTCTACCGGAGAGTCAAGACGAAAATGTGTGCCAACCCCTATGCATAAGTTCACGAGGTCACGGAACTCGCAAGTTGATCACCAAAACATACATCAAGTGGATCACGTGATATCCCATTGTCACCACAGATAAGCACATGCAAGACATACATCAAGTGTTCTCAAATCCTTAAAGACTCAATCCGATAAGATAACTTCAAATGGAAAACTCAATCCATCACAAGAGAGTAGAGGGGGAGAAACATCATAAGATCCAGCTATAATAGCAAAGCTCGCGATACATCAAGATCGTGCCAAATCAAGAACGAGAGAGAGAGAGAGATCAAACACATAGCTACTGGTACATACCCTCAGCCCCGAGGGTGAACTACTCCATCCTCGTCATGGAGAGCACCGGGATGATGAAGATGGCCACCAGAGAGGGATTTCCCCCTCCGGCAGGATGCCAGAACGGGTCTAGATTGGTTTTCAGTGGCTACGGAGGCTTCTGGCGATGGAACTCCCGATCTATTGTGTTCCTCAGTGTTTTTAGGGTATATGGACATATATAGGCGAAAGAAGTCGGTCAAGGGAGCCACGAGGGGCCCACGAGGGTGGGGTTGCGCCTAGGGGGTAGGGCGCGCCTCCCTCCCTCGTGGCTTCCTCGAAGCTTCCCTGACGTCTACTCTAAGTCTCCTGGATTGCTTCCTTTCCAAAAATAACTCTCCTGAAGGTTTCATTCCATTTGGACTCCGTTTGATATTCCTTTTCTTCGAAACACTGAAATAGGCAAGAAAAAGACAATTTGGGCTGGGCCTCCGGTTAATAGGTTAGTCCCAAAAATAATATAAAAGTGTATAATAAAGCCCATAAACATCCAAAATGGGTAATATAATAGCATGGAACACACAAAAATTATAGATACGTTGGAGACGTATCAAGCATCCCCAAGCTTAATTCCTGCTCGTCCTCGAGTAGGTAAATGATAAAAACAAAATTTTGGATGTGGAATGCTACCTAATATATTTATCAATGTCATCTTCTTTATTGTGGCAGGAATATTCAGATCCATAAGATTCAAGACAAAAGTTTAATATTGACATAAAAATAATAATACTTCAAGCATACTAACAAAGTAATCATGTCTCATCAAAATAACATGGCCAAAGAAAGATATCCCTACAAAATCATATAGTCTGGCTATGCTCTATCTTCATCACACAAAATATTTAAATCATGCACAACCCCGATGACAAGCCAAGCAATTGTTTCATACTTTTGATGTTCTCAAACTTTTTCAATCTTCACGCAATACATGAGCGTGAGCCATGGACATAGCACTATAGGTGGAATAGAATGGTGGTTGTGGAGAAGACAAAAAAGGAGAAGATGGTCTCACATCAACTAGGCGTATCAACGGGCTATGGAGATGCCCATCAATAGATATCAATGTGAGTGAGTAGGGATTGCCATGCAACGGATGCACTAAAGCTATAAGTGTATGAAAGCTCAAAAGAAACTAAGTGGGTGTGCATCCAACTTGCTTGCTCACAAAGAACTAGGGCATTTTGAGGAAGCTCATCATTGGAATGTACAAGCCAAGTTCTACAATGAAAGATTCCCACTAATATATGAAAGTGACAACATAGGAGACTCTCTGTCATGAAGATCATGGTGCTACTTTGAAGCACAAGTGTGGTAAAAGGATAGTAGCATTGCCCCTTCTCTCTTTTTCTCTCATTTTTTGGGCCTTTTCTTTTTTATGGCCTCTTTTTTTTCATTCGTAGTCTCATCCCAACTTGTGGGGGAATCATAGTCTCCATCATCCTTTTCTCACTGGGACAATGATCTAATAATGATGATCATCACACTTTTATTTACTTACAACTCGATACTTAGAACAAAATATGACTCTATATGAATGCCTCCGGCAGTGTACCTGGATGTGCAATGAATCAAGAGTGACATGTATGAAAGAATTATGATCGGTGGCTTTGCCACAAATACGATGTCAACTACATGATCATGCAAAGCAATATAACAATGATGAAGCATGTCATAATAAACGGAACGGTGGAAAGTTGCATGGCAATATATCTCGGAATGGCTATGGAAATGCCATAATAGGTAGGTATGGTGGCTGTTTTGAGGAAGGTAAATGGTGTGTTTGTGGTACCGGCGAAAGTTGCGCGGTACTAGAGAGGCTAGCAATGGTGGAAGGGTGAGAGTGCATATAATCCATGGACTCAACATTAGTCATAAAGAACTCACATACTTATTGCAAAAATCTATTAGTTGTGACGCCCCCGTTTTGACCGTACACTAATCATACACGCAAACGTGACTCACGGGAAGATATCACAACACAACTCTACAAATAAAATAAGTCATACAAGCATCATATTACAAGCCAGGGCCTCGAGGGCTCGAATACAAGAGCTCGATCATAGACGAGTCAGTGGAAGCAACAATATTTGAGTACAGACATAAGTTAAATAAGTTTGCCTTAAGAATGCTAGCACAAACTGGGATACATATCGAAAGAGGCGCAGGCCTCCTGCCTGGGATCCTCCTAAACTACTCCTTGTCGTCGTCAGCGGCCTGCACGTAGTAGTAGGCACCTCCCGAGTAGTAGTAGTCGTCGTCGACGGTGGCGTCTGGCTCCTGGACTCCAACATCTGGTCGCATCAATCGGATATAGAAAGGGGAAAAAAGGGGAGCAAAGCAACCGTGAGTACTCATCCAAAGTACTCGCAAGGAAGGAGCTACACTACATATGCATGGGAATATGTGTAAAGAGGCTATATCAGTGGACTGAACTGCAGAATGCCAGAATAAGAGGGGGATAGCTAGTCCTATCAAAGACTACACTTCTGGCAGCCTCCATCTTGTAGCATGTAGAAGAGAGTAGATAGTAAGTTCTCCAAGTAACATCGCATAGCATAATCCTACCCGGTGATCCTCCCCTCGTCGCCCTGTGAGGGAGCGACCACCGGTTGTATCTGGCACTTGGAAGGGTGTGTTTTATTAAGTATCCGGTTCTAGTTGTCATAAGGTCAAGGTACAACCCCGTGTCGTCCTTTTACCGAGGGACACGACTATTCGAATAGATCAACTTCCCTGTAGGGGTGCACCACATTTCCCAACACGCTCGATCCCCTTTGTCTAGACACACTTTTCTGGGTCATGCCCGGCCTTGGAAGATCAACACGTCACAGCCCTACCTAGGCACAATAGAGAGGTCAGCACGCCGGTCTAAATCCTATGTCGCAGGGGTCTGGACCCATCGCCCATTGCACACCTACACATCCCGTACGCGGCCGGTGAGCAGACCTAGCCTCCCTTATACAAGAGCAGGCGTTCCAGTCCAACCCGGCGCGCGCCGCTCAGTCGCTGACGTCACGAAGGCTTCGGCTGATACCACGACGTCGAGTGCCCATAACTGTTCCCGCGTAGTTGGTTAGTGCGTATAGGCGAGTGGCCAGACTCAGATCAAATACCCAGATCTCGTTAAGCATGTTATTTTGAAATAACCACGGACGCCGACCAAGGCCAGGCCCACCTCTCTCCTAGGCGGTCTCCACCTGCCCTGTTGCTCCGCCACAAAGGTTCACCCAGAGGGCCGTCCGGACAAACATCCTTTCGGACCCAATCCGTGAATCACTCGCGGGTACTCTACGAGCCGACCCGACTTTAATCACCACAAGTATCATAATATATATATATATATATATATAAGTATATACCCGTGATCACCTCCCGAGTGATCATGGCCCGATAGTATAGCATGGCAGACGGACAAGAATGTAGGGCCACTGATGATAAACTAGCATGCTATACTAAGCATTAGGATTGCAGGTAAAGGTAACAACAATAGTAGCAAGGACAAGCTATGCATCAGGATAGGATTAACGGAAAGCAGTAACATGCTACACTACTCTAATGCAAGCAGTAGAGAGAAGAATAGGCGAGATCTGGTGATCAAGGGGGGGCTTGCCTGGTTGCTCTGGCAAGTAGGGGTCGTCAACCGCGTAGTCGATCGGGGCACCAGCAGTGACGTCAGTCTCGTAGTCTACCGGAGAAAAGAGGGGGAAGAAACATTGAATACAATGCAAACAAATGCATACCGATGCATGACATGACAAGTAGCGGTGCTAGGCGTGCCCTAACGCGGTATGAGGTGATACCGGTGAAGGGGGAACATCCGGGAAAATATCCCTGGTGTTTTGCGTTTTCGGACAGATGAATTGGAGGGGGAAAGTTGCATGTTCGCTATGCTAGGGATGCCTGGCGGACGAACGGGCTGCGTATCCGAATTCGTCTTGTTGTTCTGAGCAACTTTCATGTACAAAGTTTTTCCATCCGAACTACGGTTTATTTTATATTAATTTTAAAAGATTTAAATCATTTTAGAATTTATTTAATTACTTTAATTCAATATTATCCAGAAAAGTGCATGCTGATGTCAGCATGATGTCAGCAGTCAACTCTGATCGCTGACCAGTCAAACTGGCCAGTGGGGCCCGTTCGTCATTGTCCCTACACTAATTAACAGTTAACAGTTTAATTAGTATGTTAATTAAGTTGAGTTAATTAATCAAAATTAATTAAGTTAATTAATTTCTAATTTATTTATTTATTTATATATATATATTTTTACGTTCTATGGTGGCCCCCCGTGTCATAGGCCAGGGCCTTAGCGGGTGTGGTGGGTTACGGGCAGCGGGCGACGGGGCTGGTGCCGGCGAGCGCAGCGGGGCGAGGCTGGCGGGGCGCTGGCCGAGTGGGCGCACGCCCAGGGGCGCGCGGGGCGGCGGACCCGGCAGGGTGCCAGAGCAGGGGGAGGCCCGTGGCCTGGGGCCGGTGGTGAGGGGTTGGGAGCGGCAAGGGGCGGCCCAGGCGGGCGCTTCCAGGCGGCGGCGTGCAGGCACGACAAACAGACGCAGGAGCAGCGCGCGGGGCTGGCCGGCGGCCACGGCAGGGTAGGCGGAGGTGAAGGTAGCAGGGGGGCTGCGGTGGAGGGAGGCGACAGCTATGGCAGAGCGAGCATGAGCAGGGGCGCGAGGCAAGCTAGGCGGGGCGGCGAGGGGCACGTGTAGATGGTCGCAGCGAGTAGCTCAGGCTACGGCGACCTACGACAGCTAACAAGGGGGAAAACAGGGGTTCGGCAGGGGGCTCACAGTGAGCGCGGGGCGAGCTCGAGGAGGGCCAGAGGCGTCGGAGCAACAGGGCGACGACGAGGCAGTAGCGGCGGTGGTGTGGCGCCGGCGGGGCGACGGGCGGAGACGGCGAACAGTTGCGTTGGTGGGCGGCGACGGGGCGACGGGGCCGAGGGGGCTCCCACGAGGTGGTGCGGCGGTGGCCGGCCAGGCGGCGGCCGACCGGCGAGCGGGGCGCCGGCAGATCGGGATCGGGAACTCCTCTCCCGATCCGTTCCAGGAGATAATTCGGGGAGGGGGCTTGTGGTGTCGGTGGTTTAGTAGGCCAGTAGGCAGCGGGGTGGTCGGCTGGGCCGGTCGGATGGATAGCCAGCTTGGCCGAGGCCCAATGTGTGTGTGTGTGTGTGTGGGGGGGGGGGGGGGGCTTTGCCTTTTATTTTTATTTTGCCTTTCGTTTATTTTATTTACTGTTTTGTTTCAGTTTAGATCTCAAATGACTTTGGAATATTACAAAACTTAATTCTAAATTAGTAACTTACCAAAACCCGCTGAGATAAAATGTCCCAACATTATTTTAACTTAGTTTACAATTATTTATCGAATTAAAAATATTTATTAATTATTTTAAATGATGTTTTAATTACTTTGATGCATTAAATTATTTTATAAAAGTGTAGTTTCATCACCCACATTACTTATGAAATATCCGACACACTCGGAACATTTTAGTTTTAACGTTCGAAAACTTTTATTGTTTGACTAATTTTGGAATTTGAATTCAAATGGGTTTGATTTAACGTGGGACTTAGCAATAGTAAGACTATGAAAAGACATCATTTGCAGTGGATTACTGTAGCTTGATTATCCGGGCGTCACAAATCTCCCCCACTATAAGAAATCTCGTCCCGAGATTAAGCGGTGTAGTAAGGGGGGTAAAATTCTGGTTGCGAAATTCTAACGGGTCTTCTCTGTCTTGGCTACCCTTTTGAAGAGCTTGATTCATTATGTTGATGTCTTCATTCCTTTGTTTCTGGCCGTCATGATCAAGTCATCATCCTTTGTTCAGGATCTTCATCGTTCTACGGACGCGACAAGGGGGGAAACTTTGGAGGAACGTATCTCCATGAAGTCTGTGCATCTGACGGCGAATTCAGAAAGTGTTACACGAAGTACCCTACGAGTAGTATTTCAGTGAATGCATTGAGAGCAATAAGCAATGGTACCAAAGTTTTAAACGGGTAGGCAGTCATTCGATGCCTAACCAGAAGCTGGAATGGGGTCTTGACCGACGAGAATAATATGGTGTTTGACACCAGGATGAAACATGGTAGAATTTAGCTCGTGAATTACACACGAAGCCAAGTGTAAGGAATACATTAGAATTAGGGTTGTACAGGAGAGTCAGGTTTCGATCCTGTGGACCTGTGGGTTATGGGTCCACCATGTGGGTTAAGAGTAGGAAGGGTGATGCATCTTGCACAGAAAGCAAGGCATGTGAGAGGATAGTCTATCAGCTATGTTGGGAACAATGTCGGTACCAACAACGGGGGACGAAGAGAACCATTTTCTTGCCCATTGTAACGAGGCAGACCAATAGGCAAGGTTCTCGTTCACCGGCAGTTAATGGAATGTTACAACAATAGTAACGAGGTCTTACTGACAGGGGTGTACACCGAGGTGTTTTCATAAGCAGGGAATCGTTACTGCTTAGATCATATAGATCAAGAAGGTTAAACAGAACAATGGAAAGGAAAATGTGATTAATAGATTAATCAGGATAATGGCAAGGAAAATTGTGATTACACACAAGTATTAGGAGTATACCCTTCCCAGGAACAAGCAGAACCTGGTATACAGGGTAGGAGAGCAAGTACCTAACCATTTAGATAAAGAGGCAAGGAATAATCATGATGTTACCCATACAACATTATTTGAATAATTGACCAAGAAACATTTAGCATCACACATGCAATGTTTTTGTTGATGATCGAAGTATCATAGTCAAGCTTCGAGGTAGCAATGATATGGTGTTTCAAGCAAGGACCAGACTTTGTATACAGAAAGGATCCATCAGGGACAACTCATAGAATATGTCTTATAATTTCCTCATGGAAGAATGGCTAACCTTGCAAAAAATGAAACTATAACAATAGGTCCTCCGGCCAGGTGTGCTAGGCATGCCATCACCTTATCGAGTCAAAGACAAATGTTATAACCCTTGGGAATATGTTCTAATCATCATATCTAACCGAGATTCAGATCTGATTGGTGTCAGGATACCTCAGACTCATGATGCCTAAGAAGGAAGGGGTGCAACACAATTTGACGAGATTGAGTTGCAAGATTCTCGGGAAATGAACTATGGAAGCAAGTTCTGAATCATGAGTTCATCATTAAATCAAGGAGAGATGAGGAGGTGGCTGATTGAGTCAGCGACAATCCTCAAGATTTCCAACAAGATAGATTTCCACAATTATGTGAACAAGGAGAAAACATTTGTCAGATCAAACAGTACAATATAATGATGTATGTTCGAGGAAAACATCCACAATTAAACATTGGTTGAACGGTGCACTCGAAATATGGGCTGGGTTGCACGACTAACATTGGAATGGCGATTTAGCAACCAGTGCACTAAATTGGAATTGTTGACCATTAACTCAGAAGCAATAGGGTTGCTAGGAATATTAAATTCTTACAACAGAGTTCACTTATTGGTACTCCAGTTGGAACACGGGGACCAAGAAAAGGATGGTGATGACGAGAAGCATCACTATACTAAGAATTATTAAGAGGTGGAGCAATTCTCACAACATCCTCGACATAACATATTGTAATACTCCAAGGTAGAACATATCATAAGCTAGATAGCAAGGAAATCAAGATACAACACAAAACATGAACAAGTTTGTGTTGGGGGAAGGCAAGAATGTTGTCGATGAAAAAAATCATCGAGGGGCAAGGATGGTATTTCTCATCCTGAATTCGACACACAACTTGGAAGAAGTCAAATTTTTTACAATGATTACGACAAAATTGTTGGGAGGTTTCATGAAGATGTAATCGATCGGCAATGACATCAAGTCAACGGAATGATGAAGCGAAAAGTTATTGAAACCATTGGTACGACACAAACTCGGAATCAAGCTTATTGTGCAAGGAGAATTGATACAAGGAGGAATATCGACGTAAGATTAGATCACCGTCGAAATTTTTGCTCCGGGAAGAAGGACCAGGTAGCACAGTTAAAATCGGCACGACAAGGATATAGCAAAGCAGGCTAGGAATGACGTGATCGAGTTCAAACTCGTAAGTGATGAAGGTTACCAAGAGTTGTTTAATCGCGGTGCAGACTTGAGTCAGTTATCACATAACGGTTAACCATACGTGCATGCTACGGGAATCATAAACTTTAACACAAGTATCTCTCAAATTCACAACTACTCAACTAGCATGATTCTAATATCACCATCTTCATATCTCAAAACAATCAATTATCAAACTTCTCATAATATTCAATGAACTCTATATGAAAGTTTTTATTATACCCAACTTGGATGCCCATCATATTAGGACTAGTTTCATAACCAAAGAAAATTACAATGCTGTTCTAAAAGACTCTCAAAATAATATAATTTAAGCATGAGAGATCAATAATTTCTATAAAATAAAACCATGGCCGTGCTCTAAAAAGATATAAGTGAAGCACTAGAGCAAACGACAAACTACTCTGAAAGATATAAGTGAAGATCAATGAGTAGTCGAATAATTATGCAACTATGTGAAGACTCTCTAACATTTAAGAATTTCAGATCTTGGTATTTTATTCATACAGCAAGCAAAACAAAAGAAAATAAAATGATGCTCCAAGCAAAACACATATCATGTGGTGAATAAAAATATAGCTCCAAGTAAAGTTACCGATGAACGAAGACGAAAGAGGTGATGCCTTCCAGGGCATCCCCAAGCTTAGGCTCTTGGTTGTCCTTGAATATTACCTTGGGGTTCCTTGGGCATCCCCAATCTTAGGCTCTTGCCACTCCTTATTCCATAGTCCATCAAATCTTTACCCAAAACTTGAAAACTTCACAACACAAAACTTAGCAGAAAACTCGTAAGCTCCGTTAGTATAGGAAAATAAATCACCACTTAGGTACTGTTGTGGAATAATTCTTTATTTATATTTGTGTAATATCTACTGTATTTCAACTTCTCTATGGTTCATACCCTCCGATACTACTCATAGATTCATCAAAATAAGCAAACAACACAATGAAAACAGAATCTGTCAAAAACAGAACAGTCTGTAGTAATCTGTATCAAACGTATACTTCTGGAACTAAAACAATTCTCAAATAAGTTGGTGGACCTGAGTAATTTTTGTGTTAATCATCTTCAAAAAGAATCAACTTAATTGCACTCTCCAGTAAAAAATGGCAGCTAATCTCGTGAGCACTAAAGTTTTTGTTTTTTACAGCAAGATCGCAAAGACTTCACCCAAGTCTTCCCAAAGGTTCTACTTGGCACAAACACTAATTAAAACATAAAACCACATCTAAACAGAGGCTAGATGAATTATTTATTACTAAACAGGAGAAAAAAAAGCAAAGAACAAAAATGAAGTTGGGTTGCCTCCCAACAAGCGCTATCGTTTAACTCCCCTAGCTAGGCATGATGCTTTCAATGATGCTCACATAAAAGATAAGAATTGAAACATAAAGAGAGCATCATGAAGAATATGACTAGCACATTTAATTCTGACCCACTTCCTATGCATAGGGATTTTGTGAGCAAACAATTTATGGGAACAATAATCAACTAGCATAGGAAAGAAAAACAAGCATAACTTCAATATTTTGAGCAAATAGAGAGGAAACTTGATATTATTGCAATTCCTACAAGCATATATTCCTCCCTCATAATAATTTTCAGTAGAATCATGAATTAATTCAAAAATATAACTATCACATAAAGTATTCTGTTCATGATCAACAAGCATAGAAATTTTATTACTCGCCACATAAGCTAAATTCTTCTCATTCGGAATAGTGGGAGTATCATAAGAAACTCGAATACTATAAATTGTTTACATATTAAAAGAGTAATGTTCAGAAAAGGGGTAATAATAATCATGACAAGTTTTATAAATATAATCATCATTACTTTTTATAGCATAAGTATCATCACAATAATCATCATAAGTAGCAACTTTGTTCTCATCATAATCAATTGAAACCTCTTCCAAGATAGTGGAATCATTACTAAATAAAGTCATGACCTCTCGAAATCCACTTGCATAATTATCACAATAAGATTAAACATCCTCCAAAATAGTGGGATCATTACTTCCTAAAGTTTACACTCTTCAAAACCCACTTTCATCAATATAATCATCATAAGTAGGAGGCATGCTATCATCATAACAAATTTGCATATCAAAACTTGGGAGGCTAGAAATATCATCTTCATTAAACATAGCATCCCCAAGCTTGGGACAAACATTAATTGCAGCAAATATATTCTCAAACATGTCATTCTCATCAAACATAGCATCCCCAAGCTTGGGCCTTTTCATATCATAAGCATAATCACTCTCATCATTAATAGTATGGATAGCACCAATAGTATAGCAATTATCATCATCACAATGAGTAATAGGGGCAACATCATTTGGGAGGGATACCTTTTTACCTTTACTTCTCCGTCTTTTCTTTTTCTTCATCACATTATGTGTGGGTTCAATCCTCTTTTTGGAGCCCCTTATTGATGAGATTGGTTGAATAGAAGGCTCCTCCTCGTTACCTGATTCATCATAAGAAATAATAAGAGGATATTGGGAAGCCTCTTCCCTTTCATTAGTATTATCTTCATCCTCTATTTTTTTTCTTTTCTTTATGTAATTGGCAATATAAGGATTTTCAATGCAATTCACCACACAATACATAAAAATTTCTTCTAGATCAATATCGAGGAATTTCTCAAGGTTATATTCTGGAATATGCTTAGTTATATGTTTCATTTCTTCATAAACCAAAAGCAAACTAAGTTCATTATGATGTGCAAGGGAAATCAAATCATCACAATTTTTGGACACGATACGATCATGAAACAATTTGCATTGGAGATTTAAATGACCATGTTCATTGCAAAGTTCACAAGTATGGCGAAGAAATTTTAAATTTTCAGCACAAACATCTAGCCTCTCTTGCAACCATTTGGTTTCTAAATAATTATGCCTCTTGCAAAATCTATCTCCCCTATTTGGTGTGTACTTGCAAACTCTATGCACTCCACAAAAGATGACATGCTTATAAGAGACATTTTCATCATGACTAGTGCAATCATCATTAGTACTATGGATATTCAAGGAGTTCATACTAACAACATTGCAATCATGCTCATCATTCAAAGATTTAATGCCAAACATTTTAGAGACTTCTTCTAGCACTTGAGCACAATTTTCCTTTCCATCATTCTCATGAAAGATATGAAAAAGATGAAGCGTATGAGGCAAACTCAATTCCATTTTTTGTTCTCTTTTATTATAAAATAAACTAGTGATAAAACAAGAAACAAAAAGATTCGATTGCAAGATCTAAAGATATACCTTCAAGCACTCACCTCCCCGGCAACGGCGCCAGAAAAGAGCTTGATGTCTACTACACAACCTTCTTCTTGTAGACGTTGTTGGGCCTCCAAGTGCAGAGGTTTGTAGGACGGTAGCAAATTTCCCTCAACTGGATGACCTAAGGTTTATCAATCCGTGGGAGGCGTAGGATGAAGATGGTATCTCTCAAACAACCCTACAACCAAATAACAAAGAGTCTCTTGTGTCACCAACACACCCAATAGAATGGTAAATTGTATAGGTGCACTAGTTCGGCGAAGAGATGGTGATACAAGTGCAATATGGATGGTAGATATAGGTTTTTGTAATTTGAAAATATAAAAACAGCAAGGTAACTAATGATAAAAGTGAGCGAAAATGGTATTGCAATGCTTCAAAACAAGGCCTAGGGTTCATACTTTCACTATTCTTTCCGTTCAATCTATCATAGAGTTCGTACTAGAATAACACCTTAAGATACAAATCAACCAAAACCCTAATGTCACCTAGATACTCCAATGTCACCTCAAGTATCTGTGGGTATGATTATACAATATGCATCACACAATCTCAGATTCATCTATTCAACCAACACAAAGAACTTCAAAGAGTGCCCCAAAGTTTCTACCAGAGAGTCAAGACGAAAACGTGTGCCAACCCCTATGCATAAGTTCACGAGGTCACGAAACTCGCAAGTTGATCACCAAAACATACATCAAGTGGATCACGTGATATCCCATTGTCACCACAGATAAGCACATGCAAGACATACATCAAGTGTTCTCAATCCTTAAAGACTCAATCTGATAAGATAACTTCAAAGGGAAAACTCAATCCATCACAAGAGAGTAGAGGGGGAGAAACATCATAAGATCCAACTATAATAGCAAAGCTCGCGATACATCAAGATCGTGCCAAATCAAGAACATGAGAGAGGGAGAGAGATCAAACACATAGCTACTGGTACATACCCTCAGCCCCGAGGGTGAACTACTCCCTCCTCGTCATGGAGAGCACCGGGATGATGAAGATGGCCACTAGAGAGGGATTCCCCCCTTCGGCTAGGGATGGCAATGGGTAGGGTATGGGCGGGTACGACCTTTTTCTGCCCAAACCCGTACCCAAATCTTTTTTCTATACCCATCCATTTCAATATCCATGGGCACAAATTGGTACCCATGCCTATACCCATCGGGTATATTATACCCAATGGATATCCAATGGGTATAGTATCTAACATTGGCATGATAAAGGTAAGCCAAGAAAAGGGCCTAAAACTAAATTTAGGTACTCGGCCATCACAATCCGGTTTGCACTTACATCAAAATTTCACAATGTGGATTGACACACAAATGTCTTAATCTTCATTACAAACTAACTTAAAAAAACAAGTTTGCAAACTTGCAATGCCAATCACCGTAGGTATTATAGGGTTTAATTTATTTATTAATTTTTCTAGGTATCCATTGGGATACCCATGGGTATAATTTCATACCCATACCCTACCCATGCATTTTGCGGGTATGGATACCCATTACCCATGTGTATGAAGTAGTAAAAAGTCTTATCCATGCCCACTGTTTTCGGGTAGGGTACCCGCGGGTACCCATACCCATGGGCAAAACTGCCATCCCTACCTCCGGCAGGATGCCAGAACGGGCCTAGATTGGTTTTCGGTGGCTACGGAGGCTTCTGGCGGCGGAACTCCCGATCTATTGTGTTCCTAGATGTTTTTAGGGTATATGGACATATATAGGCGAAAGAAGTTGGTCAGGGGAGCCACGAGGGGACCACTTGGGTGGGGGGCACGCCCAGGGGGTAGAGCGCGCCTCCCTGCCTCGTGGCTTCCTCGAAGCTTCCCTGACGTCTACTCCAAGTCTCCTGGATTGCTTCCGAATAACTCTCCCAAAGGTTTCATTTCGTTTGGACTCTGTTTGATATTCCATTTCTTCGAAACACCGAAATAGGCAAGAAAACAACAATTTGGGTTGGGCCTCCTGTTAATAGGTTAGTCCCAAAAATAATATGAAAGTGTATAATAAAGCCCATAAACATCCAAAACGGGTAATATAATAGCATGGAACAATAAAAAATTATAGACACATTGGAGATGTATCATACCGAGCCGCCAATGTTTGTGGTGGCCACGCCTCCAGTGTCTGTGGGCGCACCTCCCATGCCCGCGGCAGTGCCATGCAGGCAGTGATAGGAGCCGGGTGCGTAGAGAGCGATGAGTCGGTGGCCAGCTTCTCTGTGTCCGCCACCATCATCGAGGTGAAGTAGAACACGGGAGGCCGCCGTCACATAGGTCCCATGAAGGCCATCACCGAGGGCACGACTGTGTATTCAGGTGGTTTCTTTGCTGCTTCATCTCTTCCGAGGACCTTCGTCGACCACGCAAGTGTCTGCCGAACATGAGGAAGACAAAGGGATCCGCGTGCGGCCATTTAGATTAGGTATTAATTATACCATGAGAGTCGTATTAGCACCACTTAGTTCATGTAAATGTAATGAAATCCATCATGTTTATATGAAGATCCGGCTTTTTTATACAAAATCATTCATGCTTATATGTAATCAGTCCGTGTTTACATGAATTTCCTCTGGTTGGTTAGACTTGTGAAAATGTATGCCGCTGGCGTTGGATGTCGTCCTCCGCGCAAGGAAGCGGGAGGAAATTTGCGAGCTGCCATTGGAGATGCTATTATGCTGGAAATAATAGAGTCACATCCAGTCCATTTGAGTTAATTGCGTGTATGATTCTCCATCTATAAAAAGTTAATTGCATGTACAGTGTACACATGACTTGCTGGGTGGCTAGAGCTTCGTACAGAAAGTTAAAAAGAAACAAATCCATCCTTAATCTTGTATTCTAAGTACTCTATGGGTTCCACTGTCAGTACAGTAGCAAAAGAAGTCTATACCTAATATTAAAGGACGGAGGCTTTCATAGTTCTCTATAGGTAATCCCTTTGTATATATTAATTTTATGTTTGTGAGGTGGGACTAAACGGTGGGCTCAATCAATATATTAAAGTGATATGCTACGCGTAGTAGGCCGCCTCCGTTCCCTTGCTTTTGGGCCTTTGCAAACTTTACTGAGCTGCTACACAGTATTGCCTCACAAACGTATAATATTTTACTCCTATATCGCCTATTTGATAAAAAGATGCCTAAATAGCGACGTATTAGAAAGGACCAGGTGCAGACAGCACGACAACAACAGCGAGCAACATCCTCTCCAGAAAAAAACAGCGAGCAACTTGTGGTGTGACCACGACCTCATGCGGCGAAAGCCGAACGTCAAGCTCTATGATAGAGATGGACATGTTCGTCGGTAACAACAGATAAAGGCTAAGACAAGCCGGCCGCCACGACATTGCTGACGATGGTGCTTGAGCATCTCGCAAGACGGCGACACTCAGCAGAGCGATGTTTGCGCTGTCTCTTGGAAGCCTGGACGGAGCTCGTGCATGCGGCGCAACCGGGGCATGTGCGCATTACCATGGCTCACAGTGGTATCGTGGCATGATGGCGCCTGCAACAGGGTGGTCAGGGCGTGTGGTTCGCATAGCGCAGTTGTAGCTAGGACGTGAAGCTCGTGACCAGCTGGAGGAAGATGCGTGGGAAGCCAAACACTCGGTTGCCCAGGGCATGGTGGCGACGGCCAGGAGCGATGCAGAAAATCTTGCAAGTAGGCGGGAAGCTCGTGGCAGAGCGCACGCGGTAGGCCAGCGGGTGTACGTTGGGGACCTTGAAGCTCGGCACACCAATGATAGCCGACGACGCAGTGGGTAGCGGCATCGACCGCGATGCCAGAAACGGCAAGGCGCCAGCGAGCATAGTGTGGTCAACACACTTGATAGCGGCAACGACCGCGATGCCAAAAACGGTAGGGGGCGAGCGAGCATAGTTTGGTGAGCACTCAGCAGAGCCAAAGCGCTAGGACACGCACACGACCAGCATGGCTAGACCAGCATGGCTAGACCAGCATGGTCTACCACTTCTTATTTAGTAAATGCCGAACAGTGATATCGATGCTCATGGGTGTATGCAACTCTCTTTATTTTGTTAGTTTCTACACGGGTTCATCATTCAGATTTTTTGTTTCATCTGACTAGGGTGATTTATTTCCTTCTATTGCGATTCGTGAGAGAGAAATAGAGAGGGAGGCCCAATTTTGAGAGTTTGTGGTTTGTGTGCCGCCGCTGCTGGCCGTGGTAAATGGGGAGGCTGGCTGTGTGCTGTCGCTGCTAGCCGTGGTAGATGGGGAGGCCGGCTGTGTGCTGCAGTGCTGCTACTGCTACTTTTCTGTGGTAGCCGATGCTACCTCTTGAGCACTGCGTTGGATTTCCCCGAAGAGGAGAGGATGATGCAGCAAAGTAGCGTAAGTATTTCCCTCAGTTTTTGAGAACCAAGGTATCAATCCAGTAGGAGGCTATGCGCGAGTCCCTCGTACCTACACAAAAACAATAGCTCAATGCAGCCAACGCGCTTAGGGGCTGTCAATCCCTTCATGGTCACTTACAAAAGTGAGATCTGATAGAGATGATAAATAATATTTTTGGTATTTTTGGTATAGAGATGCAAAGTGAAAAGTAAAAGGCAAAGTAAAAAAGCAAAGCAATAATAAAGTGATGGAGATTGATATGATGAGAAAGAGGCCCGGGGGCCATAGGTTTCACTAGTGGCTTCTCTCAAGAGCATAAGTATTTTACGGTGGTTGAACAAATTACTATTGAGCAATTGACAGAATTGAGCATAGTTATGAGAATATCTAGGTATGATCATGTATATAGGCATCACGTCCGAGACAAGTAGACCGACTCCTGCCTGCATCTACTACTATTACTCCACTCATTGACCGCTATCCAGCATGCATCTAGAGTATTAAGTTAAAAACAGAGTGACACCTTAAGCAAGATGACATGATGTAGAGGGATAGTTTCATGCAATATAATAAAAAACCCCATCTTGTTATCCTCGATGGCAACAATCCAATACGTGCCTTGCTGCCCCTTCTGTCACTAGGAAAGGACACCGCAAGATCGAACCCAAAGCTAAGCACTTCTTCCATGTCAAGAAAAACCAATCTAGTAGGACAAACCAAACTGATAATTCGAAGAGACTTGCAAAGATAACCAATCATACATAAAAGAATTCAGAGAAGATTCAAATATTATTCATAGATTGACTGGATCATAAACCCACAATTCATCGATCTCAACAAACACACCACAAAAACAAGATTACATCGAATAGATCTCCACGAGAGAGGGGGAGAACATTGTATTGAGATCCAAAAAGAGAGAAGAAGCCATCTAGCTACTAACTATTGACCCGTAGGTCTGAAGTAAACTACTCACACTTCATCGGAGTGGCTTGGATGATGATGTAGAAGCCCTCCGTGATCGATGCCCCCTCCGGCGGAGCTCCGGAACAGGCCCCAAGATGGGATCTCGTGGATACAGAAAGTTGTGGCGGTGGGATTAGGTTTTTGGCTCCGTATCTGATCGTTTGGGGGTACGTGGGTATATATAGGAGGAAGAAGTATATTGGTGGAGCAACAGGGAGCCCACGAGGGTGGAGGGCGCGCCTGGGGGGGCAGGTGCGCCGCCCTACCTCATGGCCTCCTGTTAATTGGCTTGACGTAGGGTCCAAGTCTCCTGAGTTGTATTAGGTGAGAAAATCACGTTCCTGAAGGTTTCATTCCGCTTGGACTCCGTTTGATATTCCTTTTCTTTGAAACCCTAAACAGGCAAAAAAATAGCAATTCTGGGATGGGCCTCCGGTTAATAGGTTAGTCCCAAAAATAATATAAAAGTGGATAATAAAGCCCAATAATGTCCAAAACAGTAGATAATATAGCATGGAGCAATCAAAAATTGTAGATACGTTGGAGACGTATCAAGCATCCCCAAGATTAATTCCTGCTCGTCCTCGAGTAGGTAAATGATAAAAACAAAATTTTTGATGCGGAGTGCTACTTGGCATAATTTTAATGTAATTCTTCTTAATTGTGGTATGAATATTCAGATCCGAAAGATTCAAGACAAAAGTTCATATTGACATAAAAATGATAATACTTCAAGCATACTAACTAAGCAATTATGTCTTCTCAAAATAACATGGCCAAAGAAAGTTCATCCCTACAAAATCATATGGTTTAGTCATGTTTCATTTTTGTCACACAAGAATGCTATCATCATGCACAACCCTGATGACAAGCCAAGCAATTGTTTCATACTTTAGTAATCTGAAACCTATAAACTTTCACACAATATATGAGCGCGAGCCATGGACATAGCACTATATGTGGAATAGAATATAATGAGGGGGTTATGTGGAGAAGACAAAAAGGAGGAAGTCTCACATCAACGAGGCTAATCAATGGGCTATGGAGATGCCCCCGATTGATGTTAATGCAAGGAGTAGGGATTGCCATGCAACGGATGCACTAGAGCTATAAACGTATGAAAGCTCAACAAAAGAAACTAGTGGGTGTGCATCCAACTTGCTTGTTCACGAAGACCTAGGGCACTTGAGGAGGCCCATTGTTGGAATATACAAGCCAAGTTCTATAATGAAAAATTCCCACTAGTATATGAAAGTGATAACATGAGAGACTCTCTACTATGAAGATCATGGTGCTACTTTGAAGCACAAGTGTGGAAAAGGATAGTAACATTGTCCCTTCTCTCTTTTTCTCTCATTTTTTCTTTTTTTGGGCCTTTTCTCTCTTTTTTGGCCTTCCTCTTTTTTTTATATTCCTCACTTGGGACAATGCTCTAGAAAATGATGATCATCACACTTCTATTTATTTACAACTCGATGATTACAACTCGATACTAGAACAAAGATGACTCTATATGAATGCCTCCGGCGGTGTACCGGGATATGCAATGAACCAAGAGTGACATGTATGAAAGAATTATGAATGGTGGCTTTGCCACAAATACTATGTCAACTACATGATCATGCTAAGCAATATGACAATGATGAATGTGTCATGATGAACGGAATGATGGGAAGTTGCATGGCAATATATCTCGGAATGGCTATGGAAATGCCATAATAGGTAGGTATGGTGGCTGTTTTGAGGAACATATAAGGAGGTTTATGTGTGAAAGAGCGTATCATATCACGGGGTTTGGATGCACCGACGAAGTTTGCACCAACTCTCAATGTGAGAAAGGGCAATGCACGGTACCGAAGAGGCTAGCAAGGATGGAAGGGTGAGAGTGCGTATAATCCATGGACTCAACGTTAGTCATAAAGAACTCACATACTTATTGCAAAAATCTACAATACATCAAAAACCTCGATACTACGCACATGCTCCTAGGGGGATAGATTGGTAGGAAAAGACCATCGCTCGTCCCCGACCGCCACTCATAAGGAAGACAATCAAATAACACCTGATGTTTCAAATTTGTTGCATAACGTTTACCATACGTGCATGCTACGGGAATTGCAAACCTCAACACAAGTATTTCTAAATTTCACAACTACTCAACTAGCACGACTTTGATATTATTACCTCCATGTCTCAAAACAATCATCAAGCATCAAACTTCTCTTAGTATTCAACACACTCATAAGAAAGTTTTATTATTAATATTGCATACCAAGCATATTAGGATTTTAAGCAAATTACCATGATATTAAGAGTCTCAAAATAATCTAAGTGAAGCATGAGAGATCAATAGTTTCTATAAAACAAATCCACCACTGTGCTCTAAAAGATATAAGTGAAGCACTAGAGCAAAATTATATAACTCAAAAGATATAAGCGAAGCACATAGAGTATTCTAACAAATTCCAAATCATGTATGGTTTTCTCAAAAGATGTGTACAGCAAGGATGATTGTGGTAGACTAACAAGCAAAGAATCAAATCATAAAAGACGCTCCAAGCAAAACACATATCATGTGGTGAATAAAAATATAGCTCCAAGTAAAGTTACCGATAGAAGTAGACGAAAGAGGGGATGCCTTCGGGGGAATCCTCAAGCTTTGGCTTTTAGGTGTCCTTAGATTATCTTGGGGGTGCCATGGGCATCCCCAAGCTTAGGCTCTTTCCACTCCTTGTTCCATAATCCATCAAATCTTTACCCAAAACTTGAAAACTTCACAACACAAAACTTAAAGTAGAAAATCTCGTGAGCTCCGTTAGCGAAAGAAAACAAAAGACCACTTCAAGGTACTGTAATGGACTCATTATTTATTTATATTGGTGTTAAATCTACTGTATTCCAACTTCTCTATGGTTTATAAACTATTTTACTAGCCATAGATTCATCAAAATAAGCAAACAACACACGAAAAACAGAATCTGTCAAAAACAGAATGGTCTGTAGTAATCTGTAGCTAGCGCAAGATCTGGAACCACAAAAATTCTAAAATAAATTTATGGACGTGAGTAATTTATCTATTAATCATCTGCAAAAAGAATTAACTAAATATCACTTTCCAAATAAAAATGACAGCAGTTCTCGTGAGCTCTAAAGTTTCTGTTTTTTACAGCAAGTTCAACAAGACTTTCCCCAAGTCTTCCCAACGGTTCTACTTGGAACAAACACTAATTAAACACAAAAAAAACACAATCAAAACAGAGGCTAAATAATTTATTTATTACTAAGCAGGAGCAAAAATCAAGGAATAAAAATAAATTTGGGGTGCCTCCCAACAAGCGCTATCGTTTAACACCCCTAGCTAGGCATAACAAGCAAGAATAGATCTAGGTATTGCCATAATAGTAAGATAGATTATTAAAACTCATTTCATATTCTATATGTTTGGAAGCAAGTTTTCTTTGAGGAAAGCAAAAGTAATCAAAAGGGCTAAATTTAACGGGACAAAAGTCCCCAAGATCAACCTTGGGAGGTATAGGTTCCTCCTTTGGTCCTTCATAATGCACAACCAATTCATCATTATAAGCATTCTTTTGACAGAACTTTGTGAGCCTATATTCAAGAGAATATCCTAGTTCATTATTTCTTCAGAAATTCTATCAACTAAAACATTGGTAGGGACCCTTTTTCTAAGATTTTCATTGAAAGCAACATAGTCTAGAGATTGAAAACACATTATTTCTTCTTGATCAAAGAGGATAGCCTCTATGGGAGGACGGCAAGCGTCCACCCTATAATGCGCAAAGATTTATTTGGCTTCTTTTATTATGAATCTAAACTCATGAGCCAAAAAGATAGTAGCGGAACGCTTAACAGAAGAATGCTCAATATTAGAAAATTCCAGAAAAATCCTTTGTATGGAAGGATGTATGTGCATGAATTATCTTTCAAGTTCAACTACAAGCATGGCAATAACGTCTACAAGACTACTAGTTCTATGAAGGATAGAACTTCCCATATAAGGTAAAGCATCGGCACAAGTAAAGAAATCTTGAATAACTCCTTTTCCAATAATATTACCACTACCAACACGGAATTTTTTTGTATGAAAGATGGTAGGTTCTTTAGTAGGAGCATCAGAATTTTTCATGATATTATTATTGTCCATATCGATAATAACTTCCCTAATTTCAGGCATAGAGGCAGAAGGTAAAGGACTTGACATAATGACAAGCTAGCAAACTGACACACGAGCAAACAAAAGGCAAACGGGCAAAAAGAGGCAAATAGAGAAAGAGAGGGAGGATAGAGAGAGAGAGGGCGAATAAAACGGCAAGGGTGAAGTGGGGGAGAGGAAAACGAGAGGCAAATGACAAATAATGTAATACGGGAGATAGGGATTGTGATGGGTACTTGGTATGTTGACTTTTGCGCAGACTCCCCGGCAATGGCGCCAGAAATTCTTCTTGCTACCTCTTGAGCACTTCATTGGATTTCCCCGAAGAGGAGAGGATGATGCAGCAAAGTAGCGTAAGTATTTCCCTCAGTTTTTGAGAACCAAGGTATCAATCCAGTAGGAGGCTATGCGCGAGTCCCTCGTACCTACAAAAAACAATAGCTCAACGCAACCAACACGCTTAGGGGTTGTCAATCCCTTCACGGTTACTTACGAAAGTGAGATCTGATAGAGATGATAAATAATATTTTTGGTATTATTGGTATAGAGATGCAAAGTGAAAAGTAAAAGGCAAAGTAAAAAAGAAAAGCAATAATAAAGTGATTGTCGGATTCCGGATTCCGGCTGACCCTTAAGGTTCGAACACTGGGGTGCGCGCGGAGATCATGTCTTCTACCTCTCCGTCTCACAAAGATCTAGACTACTGAAAGAACTGCACAAGAGACACAAGGTTTATACTGGTTTGGGCCACCGTTGTGGTGTAATACCCTACTCCAGTGTGTGGTGGGTAGATTGCCTCTTGGGGCTGATGATGATGAGCAATACAAAGAAGAACAGCCTCGTGAGGGTCTATTCTTGGATGGGGCGATGAACTGCTGGGAGGAGTTCAGCCACCTTTCTCTTTCTCTCTCTCTCTCTCACTGCCTTGCTCTTATTCGCCCCCTTTCTTTCTTCCTATCGGTCGACCCTTTGCTCTGTGGGCGGCTGGTCCTATTTATAGAGTCCCTGGTCCTCTTCCCAAATATTGAGCGGGAAGGGAGCCAACAACGGCGGGCTAATTTGAAGGGGGACAACAAGTATCAACTATCCTGACAAAAGCAGTCTTCGCCTGCGCAAAGCTCTGGTGATGACGCCGTCTTGGGATCCACGGTGACCTCCGTCTCGTAGTCCTCCTGGTCTTGGTCTCGTTGCACCGAAATGGCAACCTTTGCCTGATGCCCCGGTACTCCGCGGCTGCGCTTGCTCCCTTTGCACCAAAGAGGAAAGGGGGACGCTGCACGGGCTGGCACCCGCCTGGTGCCCTGAGTCGTCATGGCTTGCGTCACGGGCACCTCGCGAGGTACCCCGCCTTGATTTCTCCGCCTCCTCATGAGCCAGCCTGATGAGGCCGCGCCTGAGGAAGCTCCACGTCGTCCGCCTCGCGAGGCTTGGCCCCTCGCGAGGGTCTTGACTCTTGTGTTGATGAAGATGGGCCGTGCCGGGCCCCCTTTGAGCCACGCCGCAGGCCGCAGGCAGGAAAGTCTGAGGACCCCCGTTCCCAGAACGCCGACAGTAGCCCCCGGGCCCAAGGCGCGCCCGGACTTGGCCGTGCCGAGAGGCGAAAGGGCAAGGGCGAAGCGCCGCGGGCCCTAACAGCCTGCGGCCTTGGGCGCCGCGTGGCGGTTGATGGGACTTGGGCGTCTCCGCTTCCCCACGTCGCCTTGGTGATCGCGCGAGTTGGAAAAGTCCCTGCATGCAAATCGTGTCATGATTACCTGTGAACGTGGAGGCCGGCGGCTGGCCATCGCCAGCCATAAGTACGGGCCGGCGCGTGCCCTTCCAGTTCATCCCCCCTTGCTTCTCCTTTTTCTTCATGGCCCCGTCTAGGAGGTTCTCGGCCGCCGAGAAGGGGAAGGCTTGCCGGGTTGAGCCCGCCTCTCCCCCACCCAAGCGCGGCAGAGGGCGCCCTTGCAAGCATCCTACGGCCACCACGGTGGCTCCTCGCGGCCGTGGAGGCGATCTTCAGCACAGCGATGGGCGGATTGCTGCAGCCGGGGGGCGCGCTCCGGCTGCGCGTCCCCCCAGGCCGCGCGTTCGTGCTGCTGAAGTGCTGCCGGAGTTCGTCGTGTGGTCTGCGGAGCTGGCTAGCACCCGGCTCCCGCTTCCTCGCTTCCTCCTTGGCGAGCTCCCGGCCGGCGCCCCGGGCGGCCTCTGGCTCCAGGCCGACGGCTGCTGCAGCCGGGCCTCATGGGTCTCCCTAGAGGTCTCTGCGGCCGGGAGCCTGTCCCTGGCTCGCGGTTGGCAGACGTTTGCCCGTGCGCGTGGCCCGAGCCGTCAGTGCACCCTACACTTCAAGTTCGACGGCGACGCCACCCTCTACGTGAGGGTGTTTGGGGAAGATGGTCGCCGCGCAGGGTGTTACCCCGAGGGTGACGACCGCGGCTGGGAACCCAGCTCCGGTGATGACGGAGGGACCAGTGCTCGCGCGGCTGGCGGCGTTCGGGGTTCCTCAAGCTTCTCCGGTTCTTCTTCAGGCGGCGACTCCTCCAGTGGTGGCCGCGATCAGCCTCCACGCCGTCGTATCTGCTTGGGGGGTGGCAATGTGTCCGCACGCCGCCGCGCCCTGGTGAAGCGCGAGAGGGAGTCCGCCTGAGCTCCGGAGGCAGCTCGGGCCTTCCCCGCGGGCCGGTGTGAGGCGAGCCGTGCCGGATTTGTTCTTCCTTTTCCCTTTTTCTGCGTAACGAAGACAATAGTGTGGAGCCCCGCAGGGGCGTGTCTGGGTTATTGTTGTTAATCATCGTTTTGCTTTCGTTACCGTTCCTTCCGGCTATGTGCCCGAGCGTGGATAGTTCTCGACCCCGGCCGTGAGAGGGGCGACCGACCCAGGCCCTTTGTTTGTGTCGCGGTGCCCGTGGGGCACGGACTGGAGGGGCGCTCCTGTAGGGGGCCCAGGTCGCGAACTCCTTGAATGACTAGGATAGGAGCGCTCACGAGGGCGCTCAACTGCCCCCCCTCGCGAGGCCTTGCGCAAAAGAAATCGAGGCAGGAGAGTGAAAAGCCGAAGAATCGCAAGCCAAAGATGGCAACAGCTTCAATAAAACTTCAAATGCGAACAAACAAGCCAACTGCGGAAAGAAAATGAAAAAGCCGCGTCCGGCACCTAATCTAGTCTTCGACGTCTTCTCACCAGCGCAGAGCTAAGTGCTGCCACTGGGCGTGGGAGGGAGCCCCAGGGCCTGAGGCCGGCGCTCCTGAGACTCCGGGGCGTGTACAGCCCCACTCATTATTACGTGAGAGTGTCACTGGCGGCGAGCTTCACAGGCGTTGGCCTTCTTCACAGGCTCCGGGCCTTTCTTCTTAGAGGAAACGAGCTTCACAGGCATTCGCCTTGCTTCACAGGCTCTGGGCCTTTTCCAAAAAGGACGATCTTCACAGGCACTCGCCTTGCTTCACAGGCTCCGGGCCTTTTCCAAAAAGGATGATCTTCACAGGTACTCGCCTTGCTTCACAGGCTCCGGGCCTTTTCCAAAACGCGATAGCTTCACAGGCACTCACCTTGCTTCACAGGCTCCGGGCCTTTTCCAAAACGCGATAGCTTCACAGGCACTCGCCTTGCTTCACAGGCTCCAGGCCTTTTCCAAAACGCGATAGCTTCACAGGCACTCGCCTTGCTTCACAGGCTCCAGGCCTTTTCAAGGGTAGAGCCTCTGGAGGTGCTGGATGTTCCATGCATTCTGGACCGGCACTCCCTCCTAAGTCTCCAAGCGCACGGAGCCAGGCCTGGAAACATGAACAACCTTGAACGGGCCCTCCCACATGGGAGAGAGCTTGTGCAGTCCCTCCCTGGAGAGAACCCGCCCGAGCACGAGGTCTCCTACCTCGAGAGTCCTGTGACGGATGTTGCGGCAGTGATATCGCCGCAGCGCTTGCTGGTACCTCGCCGCTCGCAGCACGGCTTCTCGGCGATGTTCCTCCCCCAGCACGAGGTCCATCCCCCGCATGGCGTCCTACTGTGCCTCGTCGAACGCCAGGACCCGCGCGGAGCGACGCCTGACCTCGTGAGGGAGGACCGCTTCCACTCCGTAGACTAGGAAGAACGGGGTCTCTCCAGTCGGTTTGGTCGCGGTGGTGCGGATGGACCACAGCACGGACTGAAGCTCGTCGTACCAACCTCTACCACAGGCCTCCAGCTTCTTCTTGAACATCCTAGTCTTGTGGCCCCTCAGGACCTCCGCGTTGGCTCGCTCGGCCTGGTCGTTGCTTCGGGGGTGCGCCACTGAGGCGTAGCATATCTGCATTCCAAGGTTAGCACAGTATGTTTTGAAGAGGTTACTGGTGAACTGCGAACCATTGTCCGTGATGATGCGATTCGGCACCCCGAACCGGCTCACGATGCCCTTGATGAACTTGATCGCGGAACCCGCGGGAATGGTGCAGATAGCCTCTACTTCAGCCCACTTGGTGAATTTGTCCACGGCAACGTAGAGGTAGTGGTAGCCCCCTAGCGCCCGAGGAAACGGGCCCAAGATGTCCAGCCCCCAGACTGCGAATGGCCATGAAAGGGGGATAGTCTGCAAGCCTCCTGCTGGCTGGTGGATCTGCTTGGCGTGGAATTGGCAGGCTTCACAAGCTTTCGCTAGTTCCACGGCGTCGTTGAGCGCGGTGGGCCAATAAAACCCACTGCGGAACGCCTTGCCGACGAGGGTCCGCGATGATGAATGATGTCCGCAGTCCCCGCCGTGTATATCTTCCAGTAGTTCCTTCCCTTGCTCCCTGGAGATGTAGCACAGGGATACACCATTTGGTCGCTTCCGGTAGAGCTCTCCGTCTTTGATGCAGTATGCCGTGGCCTGGCGTGCCACTCGCTCCGCTTCCTCCTCCTTCTCCGGCAAGGTCCCTTGTGCTAAGTAGCTCCGGAGCTCCGTGATCCAACATCCCTCCTGAGGTTCCATCGTCAGGAGCAGGCACGCTCCTGAGGCCGGGCCACAGGTCGGAGCTCCTGAGGCAGGTGGCTGGGGGAGCTCCTCCCCGGGCTGAGCCGTGTTTGATAATGATGGCAGAGCTGAGGGCTTGAAGAGCCGCTCCTCGAAAATGCCAGGCTCCTGGGGTAACCGTCTGTACGCGCGTTTGGCGATATTGTCGGCCTCCTGATTGGTGCCACCGGGCACATGCTGCAACTCCAACCCCCAGAATTGCTTCTCCATCCTGCAGACTTCCGCAAGGTAGGCTTCCATGTGCTCATCCTTTGGCTCGTACACCTTGTTGGAGAAATTGACAAGGATCTGCGAATCTCCCTTGATGGTGAGGCGTTTCACTCCCAGGGCAGCCGCGGCCTTCAAGCCCGCTTTTAAACCTTCATACTCCGCTATGTTGTTGGAGACTTTTTCGCCTTGCTGGAAACAGAGTTGCACGACGTAATAAAGCTTGTCCTGTGTGGGCGATATAAGCACAGCCCCAGCTCCAGCGCCATGCCTGGAGAACACCCCATCGAAGTACATGACCCAGCCCTCTGGCGCCTCGCTTCCCGGGGATAGGGACCGATCCTCACCAGCCTTGAGGCCTGGCGCCTCCGTCCACTCTGCCACAAAATCCGCCAACGCTGCTCCCTTGATGACCCTGGTCGTGCTGAATTCGAGCTGAAATGCTTGCAGTTCTATGTTCCACTCAGTGACCCTTCCAGCTGAATTAGGGCTCCTGAGCACTCTCTCCAGGGGGTATGACGAGATGACCTTGATGGGGTGACCCTGAAAGTAGTGCCGCAGCTTGCGCGAAGCCACCAGTAGCGCGAGGAGGAGTTTCTGAGGCATGGGGTACCGTGCTCTTGCATCCCGTAGCACTGTGCTGACGAAGTACACTGGGTGCTCAACGAGACGGAGTGCGTTAGTGCTGGTGGCTTCTTCTGGGGACCGTGGCGCCTCTTGAGGCAATGAGGCCCCCTGAGGCTGGCTGTCTGGAAGAGGGGCCTCTTCCGCCTCTGGTGCGCCCCTCTGCGGCGGCTGATCCTCCTGAGCCGCGGTGGCGGTTTCTGTAGGCCTTCCTTGTTCCTATTCTGCCTTGTCCCGGGCTGCTGCCGTGGTTTTGATTCGGTGCTCCCCTCTGACTGCCACCAAGGCTGCGCTGGCGGAGTAGGGAGTGGCGACGAGGTAAAGCACCAAGGGCTCCTGAGGGCGCAGTGCCACCATGACCGGTGGGCTGGTCAGGTATCTCTTGAGATCCTGGAACGCTTTGCCAGCCTCTTCAGTCCACTCGAAGGGCCCCTTTTTCTTCATTAGCTGCAAGAAGGGTAGGGCTCGTTCTCCCAACTTGGAGATGAAGCGCCCTAACGCGGTTACGCGCCCCGTGAGCTTCTGCATTTCTCTGAGGGTCTTTGGTGGGCTCATGTCTTCCACCGCCTTGACCTTCTCTGGGTTAGCCTCGATGCCTTGGTGGGACACGAGGAAACCCAAGAGCTTGCCCGAGGGGACTCCGAACACACACTTCTCTGGGTTGAGCCGTAGGCTCACTGCGTTGAGGCTCGCGAAGGTTTCCTCCAAGTCCTGTATCAAGGTCCCGGCCTCCCGAGACTTTACCACAATGTCATCGACATAAGCTTCAACATTCTTCCCGAGCTGCGGGCCCAAGGTGATGTGCATCAGCCGCTGAAAAGTCGCCCCTGCGTTACGCAGCCCGAATGGCATGCACGTGTAGCAGTATACCCCACACGGGGTTAGGAAGGCCGTCTTCTCGACGTCTTCTACCGCCATCTTGATCTGGTGATACCCAGAGAAGGCATCCAGGAAGCATAACTGGTCGCATTCCGCAGTGGAATCGACGATCTGGTCGATGCGGGGGAGCGGGAATGGATCTTGCGGGCATGCTTTGTTGAGGTTGGTGAAGTCGACACACATACGCTCCTTCCCTCCCTTCTTTGGCACAACGACAGGGTTGGCCAACCAATCTGGGTATCGGACCTCGCGGATGACCCCAGCGGCCTCTAATTTGCGGGTCTCCTGGACGATGAAGGCCTGCTTTTCCGTTGATTGCTGCCTGGCCTTCTGCTTCACAGGGCGCACGTTGGGGCACACGTTGAGGTGATGCTCGATTACACTCCTGGGGATCCCTGCCAACTGGTCCGGCTCCCAAGCGAATACCTTCTTGTTTGCGCGCAGGAACCCGACCAGGGCCTCCTCCTGCTCGGGTTTGAGGTGGGCGCCTATGGTGAAAGTGGCGTTGGTGGACCCGTCCTCATCGACGGGTATCCGCTTGGTTTCTGCCTTGTCTTGGGTGAACAACTGCTTCTTCTTGGCGGGTGCAGCCCCCTTGGGCTCGGGGGTCTCCAAGTCGGCGGGCTGTGCCGACGCCGCCGTCTTGAAGGCGAGCTTGAGCTCCCGCAGCGCGTCCCCGGTGTCCCTGTGCGCAGTGAGGACACCGCTGCTCCCGGGCATCTTCATGAGGTTGTACGCCGGGTGCGTTGCGGCCATGAATTGGGCCAGCGCTGGGTAGCCGAGGATGGCGTTGTAGGGAAGGCCGATGGGGGTGATGTCGAAGTCAACCAGCTCCGTGCGGAAGTTGTTGTAGGTGCCGAAGGTCACTGGGAGCCGGATCTGCCCCAAGGAACTGGACGACTTGCCCCCGACGCCTGAGAAGGGCCGGCTGGGTTGCAGCCGTTCCAGGGGTATGCGGAGGAGGTTGAAGGCCTCGACCGAGAGCACGCTGAGGCCCGCGCCGCCATCAACGAGGGTTCTGGTGACGGCCACCTGGCAGATGGTGGGGGTGCACAACATGGGGAGCGCGCCCGAGCAGGCCGAGTTGGAGGGGTGGTACTCCGAGCTGAAGGTCAGGCCAGTCTCGGGCGCCGCCCGATCCAGGGGAGCCCCCTGCCGCGTGGAAGCGGCGCTGACCCGGCGGACGAACGGCTTGATGTGGTGACTTGTGGGCGGCGCCTGCGAGCCGCCCAGGAGGGCCGCGACGACCGGGGGTGTTGGTGTAGCGTGATGGGACGGCACAGGAGAGCCCCCTGCGGCGCGGACGAGCTCGGGGGCGGCCCGGTGCTCCGCGCGGGCTCGTCGAGCGTCAGACATGAGCGTGATGGTCGGAGGAGAACGGAGCGGTGGACGACGAATTCCGGCGCACCCC
This sequence comes from Triticum urartu, assembly GCF_003073215.2. Taxonomy (NCBI): domain Eukaryota; kingdom Viridiplantae; phylum Streptophyta; class Magnoliopsida; order Poales; family Poaceae; genus Triticum; species Triticum urartu. Next base: position 411,594,474 of record NC_053027.1, on the reverse strand, counting down.
TACCTGGCGCACCAAATGTCGGATTCCGGGTTCCGGCTGACTCTTAAGGTTCGAACACTGGGGTGCGCGCGGAGATCACGTCTTCTACCTCTCCATCTCGCAAAGATCTAGACTACTAAAAGAACTGCACAAGAGACACAAGGTTTATACTGGTTCGGGCCATCGTTGTGGTGTAATACCCTACTCCAGTGTGTGGTGGGTGGATTGCCTCTTGGGGCTGATGATGATGAGCAATACAAAGAAGAACAGCCTCGCGAGGGTCTGTTCTTGGATGGGGCGATGAACTGCTGGGACGAGTTCAGCCACCTTTCTCTTTCTCTCTCTCTCTCTCTCTCACTGCCTTGCTCTTATTCGCCCCCTTTCTTTCTTCCTATCGGTCGAACATTTGTTCTGTGGGCGGCTGGTCCTATTTATAGAGGCCCTGGTCCTCTTCCCAAATATTGAGCGGGAAGGGAGCCAACAATGGCGGGCTAATTTGAAGGGGGACAGCAAGTATCAACTATCCTGACAAAAGCAATCTTCGCCTGCGCAAAGCTCTGGTGATGACGCCGTCTTGGGCTCCACGGTGACCTCCATCTCGTAGTCATCCTGGTCTTGGTCTCGTTGCACCGAAATGGCAACCTTTGCCTGATGCCCCGGTACTCCATGGCTGCGCTTGCTCCCTTTGCACCAAAGAGGAAAGGGGGACGCTGCGCGGGCTGGCACCCGCCTGGCGCCCTGAGTCGTCATGGCTTGCGTCACGGGCACCTCGCGAGGTACCCCGCCTTGATTTCTCCGCCTCCTCGTGAGCCAGCCTGACGAGGCCGCGCCTGAGGAAGCTCCACGTCGTCCGCCCCGCGAGGCTTGGCCCCTCGCGAGGGTCTTGAGTCTTTCGTTGATGAAGATGGGCCGTGTCGGGCCCCCTTTGAGCCACGCCGCAGGACGCAGGCAGGCAAGTCTGGGGACCCCCGTTCCCAGAACGCCGATAGTGATGGACATTGATATGATGAGAAAGAGACCCGGGGGCCATAGGTTTCACTAGTGGCTTCTCTCAAGAGCATAAGTATTTTACGGTGGGTGAACAAATTACTATTGAGCAATTGACAGAATTGAGCATAGTTATGAGAATATCTAGGTATGATCATGTATATAGGCATCATGTTTGAGACAAGTAGACCGACTCCTGCCTGCATCTACTACTGTTACTCCACTCATCGACCGCTATCCAGCATGCATCTAGAGTATTAAGTTAAAAACAGAGTAACGCCATAAGCAAGATGACATGATGTAGAGGGATAGTTTCATGCAATATAATAAAAAACCCATCTTGTTATCCTCGATGGCAACAATACAATACGTGCCTTGCTGCCCCTTCTGCCACTCGGAAAGGACACGGCAAGATCGAACCCAAAGCTAAGGACTTCTCCCATGGCAAGAAAAACCAATCTAGTAGGCCAAACCAAACTGATAATTCGAAGAGACTTGCAAAGATAACCAATCATACATAAAAGAATTCAGAGAAGATTCAAATATTATTCATAGATAGACTGGATCATAAACTCACAATTCATCGGTCTCAACAAACACACCGCAAAAAGAAGATTACATGGAATAGATCTCCACGAGAGAGGGGGAGAACATTGTATTGAGATCCAAAAAGAGAGAAGAAGCCATCTAGCTACTAACTATGGACCCGTAGGTCTGAAGTAAACTACTGACACTTCATCTGAGGGGCTTGAATGATGATGTAGAAGCCCTCTGTGATCGATGCCCCCTCCGGCGGAGCTCCGGAACAGGCCCCAAGATGGGATCTCGTGGATATACAGAAAGTTGCGGCGGTGGAATTAGGTTTTTAGCTCCGTATCTGATCGTTTGGGGGTACATGGGTATATATAGGAGGAAGAAGTATGTCGGGTGGAAGGCGTGCCTGGGCGGGGGGGGGGGGGGGGGGGGGGGGGGGGGGGGGGGGGGGGGCAGGCGCGCCCCTACCTCGTGGCCTCCTATTAATTGGCTTGACATAGGGTCCAAGTCTCCTGAGTTGTATTCGGTGAGAAAATCACGTTCCCGAAGGTTTCATTCCGTTTGGACTCCGTTTGATATTTCTTTTCTTCGAAACCCTAAAACAGGCAAAAAACAGCAATTCTGGGCTGGGCCTCCGGTTAATAGGTTAGTCCCAAAAATAATATAAAAGTGGATAATAAAGCCCAATAATGTCCAAAACAGTAGATAATATAGCATGGAGCAATCAAAAATTATAGATACATTGGAGACGTATCAGCCGACTGTGGACTAAGGGGCGGAGCCAGAACTAAAGTCACCCTGATGCATCATGGCATAATTTTTTTAAGCAGCAATGTTCTAAATAAAAGTGTGTTTCATAAAAAAATATGTTATTATACAAAAATAAAGATTACATGAAAAAAATATTCTCGATTGTCAAAGTCCAAAATACTCATCTAGCACCAAGGTTCAATAGTCTTCCAAATATAAACAAAATTGAAATGTTCAAGTGGAACACAGTAGAATGGACAAATAAAAGTATTTGCATCGTTACATGTTAGTATATTCGCTTCCTCGAAGCCACAAAATACAACCAATTAGTCTATGGTAAATTTTGTCCCAAGCTCATCAAACTAATGAGGATTGAACCTTTTAGTCCTAAACTCTGAAGATATAAAATAAATTTCTCCTGCTTGACAATGTCTATTAATCCAATAATATTCTATTATCACATCTTTTTAAATTAGGACGGTAATTTTCTATCAACTTTCACTTGCCTGGATCATATTGAATTTCCTTTTGTCAATTCATGCCTTCTGATGGTGCTTTTCTTCCAGCAAGAAACTTATCCAAATAAATGCAAACATTCCTAAATAAAAAATACACATGAGGAAATTAAAAAAAGAACAATAGTTGGTAACCTAGAACAACAATTTTCATAGTAATCATATAACTGAAAATCAGTGAATTTTAATTCACGGTACCTTTTTACCTCAAGTGAGATTGAGCATGATGGATGACTTCCGGGTCTGTGTCCACGGGAACAGCATCGCCGCGTCAGGCGGCGACGACTAACCGTCCACCATCGTCTATGCATTGATGGCGAAATCATGTCTCGTGTGAATCCTAGCTGTTCGCCTAGCCGGCTAGCTGCATAGCCTGTGCGGCGGCTCCTGAGTGATTCGATGCAATAATTCAAGGCCCTAGCTTTTTTAGTCTTGACACACTTATTAATCAACAATATTCATAGGGATACAATGGAGGTCTAGGGAGTTGAGATGCCACATATGGCGCCCGAAATCCAGACCAAAAGCTAGCTTCCCACAACAATTAGCTTTATTTTTTATAGGCATATAAACTAGCTTATAGGTCTACTGCCAAAAGAGGCCCAGAGCCTCCATGCACAAAAGGTTGACGTGGCACCAGAGCCAAACCTGCCAAAAATGACCCCCGAACCGAAGCTATGGTTCACTCGCTGCCGCAAAATTTTTGCACCCTAATGCACAATAATCAATTTATCCTGGTACACAGGCTTATTACAGAATCTAATCGCTGCTGGAAAAATAATTCTTCCATGATGCATGAACATCAAGTAGCTTCCATACAGCTCCGCCCTGTGCAACCGTGTGATATGTGGTGCCAATGGCAGCAGTGGCTAGCCATGTGAGGAGGAAGAGAATATATGACATGGATTTCAGTAGTTGGCAAGTGTTCCTTGCCGAGGATGTGCCATCCCCCCCCCAAAGCATAGGCAGGCGAAGAAAGACAACACAGAAAATTTATCATGTGACTTGCGGCTAAAAATCTAAGTGGTTAGGTGGGGCAAGGGGATTGAGGGGAGATGGCATGTAACTAGACGACGTAAATGGGAGGGAAGCATGTTCGTAGGAGGGGGATTCATCAATGATAGAAGGTCGGACTAAGGTTGCTGAACTAAAACGAGAGTAAACCCGCCAACCTGGTACATGGCAATTTGCATTTATCCCGTAGCAAAACACGGGGTAGGATATTGTATGCCCCTTTGCAACAGAATCATTTCTAACAATTTTTGCTTTGCTCTGTTGCGAAGCATGACGTCGTATCGGATACTACAACCATTGTCTGTGATGGCGGGAAGGAGGATAGGCCATGACTGGGGTGGGGCCTGTGTTCAAAAAGGGTGTGGACCTATGGGTGTATTGAGAGACAATTTTTTCGTCCCCGTAGCAACGCACGGGTCTTTTTGCTAGTATATAATAAATAATATATAATATTAAAAAATCTAAAGTTAAACACATAATTCGAACTCAGGTCATCGTGTTGCGAGCATCCGACACTAACCAGTCCAACACATTTTCGTTGTGGACTGTGCTGGAGATATATCTCTATGTCTACTCTTATACTCCCTTCGTTCCTAAATATTTGTCTTTTTCAGATTTCAAATAGACTACCACATACGGATGTGTATATAGACATATTTTAGAGTGTAGATTCACTCATTTTGCTTCTTATGTAGTCACTTCTTGAAATCTCTAAAAAGACAAATATTTAGGAATGGAGAGAGTAGAAAACAGAGTTGGTGATGATGGTGTGCCTGCCATCTGCAATATAGGCCATCAAATTTATATCTAACGGGTAGGAAGGAAACTATGGCAATTTTGCAAAAAGATACCCACACCCCTCTCCACATTTGCAAATAAGGCCTTCCCTCATTCATCCTTTTCTCTCACAAGATAAACTATTCATACAAATGCATCTTGATGTTCCATGCAATGCACAGGCACCTAGCTAGTTTCTTTTAAACTAGTTACTATGATAATTGGGTTGAAGTGATATATTTTATGTCTGTCCCGAATGATCTCAGATTCACTGGTAGTAACAAAGAAAAGGTTGCCTTGTTAATTAACGGAAAATAGGGTGAAAACTATCACATGAGGCTGGTAAAAACAAGGCACACTAGGTTCAGCGTCATCGTCACTACACCTGTGCGTGCGCGAGAAGTCTACATATCGAGGGGGCTACGGAGAGAAAGACGTATCGAGTGTGTGTGAGCGAGATACATAGACAGAACTAGCATGTGTGTGTGTTTGAGAGAGAAACGAATTGATAGATTAAGATCAAGATCGAGTAGTCACCCTTTTGTTGTCATTGTTGGGGGGTGGGGAGGGACAGAAAGACGTATCGAGAGTGTGTGCGCGGTAGGCACAGAGGCACAACTAGAGAGTTTGTGTGTATGTGTGTGTGTTTGAGAGAGAAGCCAGTAGATAGATTACTATCAAGATCCAGGTGCCACCCTACTCCTTCGGTGTCGGGTAGTCTCTCTCTCTCTGTGTGTGTGTGTGTGTTTGAGAGAGAAGCCAGTAGATAGATTAGTATCAATATCGAGGTGTCACCCTACTCCTTCGGTGTCAGGAAGTGTGTGGTGTGGGGGGGCAGTGACACTTAGATATAGGGAGAAGGAGTTTGTGTGACACATATCTATATTAAGGGATAGATAGAGAGCATGTGTGCGAGGCATACTTAAAGCATCACGGAGATAAACAAGCGGTGGGCATGCAAGTGCTAGAAAAAAATGAAGAGAGAAACAATGTCCACGCGCGCGCGCGTGTGTGTGTGTGAGCGAAATCTCAAAACAAAAGGTGCTCTACTGGAATCCCATTGTATGTATTCATATGGTTCCGAGACTCGAGTTAACCTTAGGCATATGTGTGAGAGACATAATTATACTTTGAGACATGAGTGGAGGTGGGTGGGCAGAATTAAAGGGGTGGGCATGTTCGACAGAGAGAGCATGTGTGTTTCTGTGTTAGAGATTTGTAGGATGGGGTAGAAAGACGAATTCTAACCTTGACGGAGGGAGAGAAATACACGAAGTGTGCGTGTGTGATTCTGATGCCCACGGAGAAATGAGATATGTACGTGTGTGAGAGAGATTGCACAATTCATTCACGTATCACTACCTAGCGATCATGGACATGAATCTTTTGAACATAAATCAATATCTACTTCGTATCGCAGCCAAAGATACACTATCGATTCAATGCTATAAAGATCGGACACTCACATATCACATTTTTTTCTCAATAATCCTTTCCAATTGTGTATGCCAAAGTTATAGTGATGTTTCTTCAACCAACCAATGTAGCTATCATGTACATGCACCATTGTTAGTCTTGCATTCAAATTCATTAGTCTTGGATGATTTAAGGTTCTATTATGAAGTAATATATGTAATATTCATATATGAATTCAACGGGTACGCAATTTACGAAATGGAGGCTATGTAATCATATGAGGTAACACTTTTAAGTAGCGGGCTACAATATCCATTTCTTTTGTGGGACTACAATATCCATTTCTTTTTGTGCGCCTCTACAATAACACATCAATGCATTACGTTTAAAGTAAATAACCAATGGCACTAAATTATCTATTTACACGAGAAATACATAGGCTGAGCATTTGATCCCTTTTTTGTGAACGCTCCTCTACACCCGTACGATTGGCCGCGCCGGTGTGAACGTCCAATTTATGGGTGCATCATCCCGAGTTATTGTCTTTTTTTCTGGGGTGGACTTCACACCAGTTATTAACTGCTGACGTGTGCCCCGTGTACACAGTCTCGCATGAGATTCCCGCTAGCACTGTCCAAAATCAGTTAAAACTGGATACGAACGATCCCACGGGCGGCAAAATATCCTGCCTCCTTCTAAAATTTCCGCCACCTACTCTTTAGCGTGCAAAATTCCCCTTTTGTCCTTGGTGCACCGAGAACAACAGTTACAATACGACCCTCATTTACATAATAGGTCGGGGCTACTTTGGTAACTTTCGGTTCCCCCCACCACACGGCACCCCCATTTCCTCTCCCACTCCCGCAAAAACGACTAACTTCACAACACCAGAGCATCATACATCACGCCATCCGTACTTCATCGGCCTTTCTACCCGTCCCCTCTCGAAACCCTAGACTGCTCATCCACCAGCGTACTAGAGCCCATTCACTGGCAACGGCATCCACCTCATCGGATCTGCTTCTGCGGCCGCATCTACCCCTCCCACCTCCCCTAGAAACAAGTAGTCTGCTCATCCACCATTCTACCATAGCCCATTCAGTGCTGGCCTTGTCCACATCGCTAGATCTGCTTCGTCGGTACTCTCGTCAACCGCTGCACATCTACAGCAGGTCCTTCGTACTCCCCATCGGAGATGCTTCGTCCACACACCCCCCGAAGCCGCCCCACTAACGCCCCTATCGAAGGCCTCTAATCTTGTTTCCCGACACCTTCCTCAACCTTACCGGAGCCGCTTCGCCCACACCATCGTCAACCCTACCGGAGTAGCTTCGCCTATACCATTCTCAACCCTGCTGGGGCCGCTTTGCCAACGCACAAGTCCACGGCCTCAGATCCGCTTTGTCGCACCCTCGTCCAACCTACCAGAGCAGCTTCTGACGCGACGTCCATGGCCACAGATCCGCATTGTCGATACCATCCTGAACCCAACCACCAGAGCAGCTTCACCGAAGCCCTCATCCACGGCCTCAGATCCACTTCGCCCACACCGTAGTCCACCCTACCGGAGCCTCTCCACAAACACCCTACTCGATGGTTCTAGATCTCCTTACCGGACCCCGACAGCCAGCGCAGCGTCATCACCCTTGATGTTTCTAACCTGATTCCCACCGTCTGGCAAGACGCCAAGCACCCGCCACAGCCGAAGTACTTGTCACCTTTAAACCCATGCAGCATCACCTGCCCGATGTACTTCAAATATATTAACAGGTCGCTGTTACATGTTATGCAGCTGGCAAAAACCACAAGGACGATGTTTCTTCTGGACCTAACAGTTTTGCCAACCGAGATCCTGGATTGAGGCATTACTATGATCTTGTAAGTGTGTCTCTCTCTGTTGTATTGTTGTGTGCTTGCCAGCGTGCTTTGCTAGAATTTTCGACTAGTAATCCCTTTGTGCAGACAATGATTTCTACTACTGGCTGCTAAATTAGATATGTAGATGTCATACATGGTACTCCCTCCGTTCCTAAATATATTTCTTTCTAGAGATTCCACTATAGGCTACATATAGAGCAAAATGAGTGAATCTACACTAAAAAATGCATCTATATACATCTGTATGTGGTCCATACTGGAATCTCTACAAAGACATATATTTAGGAACAGAGGTAGTGCATTACACCAAATCGTAGGTGGCATGTAGGAATTCCAGTGCACTACGTTAGGCCCCCTTAGAGTGGCTGCTAGTCCAGCAGACAGAGCCATGTCTAGTTTATGCTACACACACAATCGTCAATTGGTGGTTTAAATATGCGCAAGGGATATGCAATGTATTATCATGTAGAGATGTCTGAAATTAGCCGTGTCAACTTGCAGATAGGGTTACGCAATGAAAAAGTACAAGATGTATGTGGCAATTTCATGGAACATCACAAAAAGGAGAGGCAGCGGTGAGCCTATACAGTGTGCTATGGTAGTGTTCGGGAATGCAGTATTTCAAAAAAATTACCTACGATCACGCAAGATCTATCTAGGAGATGCATAGCAATGAGAGGGGAGAGTGTGTCTATGTACCCTCGTAAACCGAAAGCAGAAGCATATAGTAATGCGGTTGATGTAGTCGAACGTCTTCGCGATCCAACCGATCCAAGTACCGAACGTAGGGCACCTCCGTGATCTGCACACGTTCAGCTCAGTGACGTCCCTCGAACTCTTGATCCAGTTGAGGCCGAGGGAGAGTTTCTTTAGCACGACGGCGTGGTGACTGTGATGATGAATTTACCGATGCAGGGCTTCGCCTAAGCACTACGACAATATGACCGAGGTGTAAAACTTTGGAGGGGAGCACCGCACATGGCTAAAGATCAACTTGTGTCTCTATGGGGTTCCCCCTCCTCCGTATATAAAGGAGGGGAGGAGGAGGCCGGCCGGCCCTAGGGGGCGCGCCCAAGGGGGGGGAGTCCTACTCCAAGTAGGAATCGACTCCCCCCTTTCCTAGTCGAAGTAGGAGAAGAAGGAAGGAGAGGGAGAGGGAAAGAGGGGTTGCGCCCCTCCCCTAGTCCTATTCAGACTCCCCTTGGGGGGGGCATGCGCCACCTCCTAGTTGCTACCCTCTCTCTCCCCTAAGGCCCACTAAGACACATTACTTCCCCAGGGGGTTCCGGTAACCCTTCCGACACTCCGGTTTTATCCAAACTATCCGTAACACTTCCGATGTCCGAATATCATGGTTCAATATATCAGTCTTTATGTCTTGACCATTTCGAGACTCCTCATCATGTCTGTGATCTAATCCGGGACTCCGAACAACCTTCGGTACATCAAATCACATAACTCATAATAGAGATCGTCATCGAACGATAAGCGTGTGGACCCTACGGGTTCGAGAACTATGTAGACATGACCGAGACACATCTCCGGTCAATAACCAATAGAGGAACCTGGATGCTCATATTGGTTCCTACATATTCTATGAAGATCTTTATCGGTTAAACTGCATAACAACATATGTTTTCCCTTTTGTCATTGGTATGTTACCTGCCCGAGATTAGATCCTCGGTATCATCATACCTAGTTCAATCTCGTTACCGGCAAGTCTCTTTACTCGTCCCATAATGCATCATCCCTCAACTAACTCATTAATCACTTCGCTTGCAAGGCTTATAGTGATGAGCATTACCGAGAGGGCCCAGAGATACCTCTCTGAAACACGAACTGACAAATCCTATTCTCGATCTATGCCAACTCAACAAACACGATTGGACACACCTATAGAGCATCTTTATAATCACCCAGTTACGTTCTGATGTTTGATAGCACACTAAGTGTTCCTCCGGTATTCGGGAGTTGCATAATCTCATAGTCATAGGAACATGTATAAGTTATGAAGAAAACAATAGCAATAAACTAAACGATCATAGTGCTAAGCTAACGGATGGGTCTTGTCCATCACATCATTCTCTAATGATGGATCCCATTCATCAAATGACAACACATGTCTATGGCTAGGAAACTTAACCATCTTTGATTAACAAGCTAGTCAAGTAGAGGCATACTAGGGACACTCTATTTGTCTATGTATTCACACATGTACTAAGTTTCTGGTTAATACAATTCTAGCATGAATAATAAACATTTATCATGATATAAGGAAATATAAATAACAACTTTATTATTGCCTCTAGGGCATATTTCCTTCAGTCTCCCACTTGCACTAGAGTCAATAATCTAGATTACATAGTAATGATTCTAAGACCCATGGAGTCTTGATGCTGATCATGTTTTTCTCGTGAGAGAGGCTTAATTAACGGGTCTGCAACATTCAGATCCGTATGTATCTTGCAAATCTCTATGTCTCCCTCCTTGACTTGATCGAGGATGGAATTGAAGCGTCTTTTGATGTGCTTGGTTCTCTTGTGAAATATGGATTCCTTTGCCAAAGCAATTGCACCAGTATTGTCACAAAATATTTTCATTGGACCCGATGCACTAGGTACTACGCCTAGATCGGATATGAACTCCTTCATCTAGACTCCTTCATTTGCTGCTTCTGAAGCACCTAGGTATTCCGCTTCACACGTAGATCCCGGCACGACGTTCTGCTTAGAACTACACCAATTGAAAGCTCCACCATTCAATAAAAATATGTATCCAGTTTGTGACTTAGAGTCATCCGGATCAGTGTCAAAGCTCGCATCGACATAACCATTTATGATGAGTTCTTTGTCACCTCCATAAACAAGAAACATATCCTTAGTCCTTTTTCAGGAATTTCAGGATGTTCTTGACCGCTGTCCAGTGATCCACTCCTGGATTACTTTGGTACCTCCCTGCTAAACTAATAGCAAGGCACACATCAGATCTGATACAGAGCATTGCATACATGATAGAACCTATGGCTAAGGCATAGGGAATGACTTTCATTTTCTCTCTCTCTTCTGTAGTGGTCGGGCATTGAGTATGACTCAACTTCACATCTTGTAACACAGGCAAGAACCCTTTATTTGACTGATCCATTTTGAACTTCTTCAAAACTTTGTCAAGGTATGTCCTCTGTGAAAGTCCAATTAAGCGTCTTGATCTATCTCTATAGATCTTGATGCCCAATATATAAGCAGCTTCACCGAGGTCTTTCATTGAAAAATTCTTATTCAAGTATCCTTTTATGATATTCAGAAATTCAGTATCATGCCCAATCAACATTATGTCATCCACATATAATATCAGAAATGCTACGGAGCTCCCACTCACTTTCTTGTAAATACAGGCTTCTCCAAAAGTCTGTATAAAACCATATGCTTTGATCACACTATCAAAGCGTATATTCCAACTCCGAGAGGCTTGCACCAGTCCATAAATGGATCGCTGGAGCTTGCACACTTTGTTAGCACCTTTAGGATCGACCAAACCTTCTGGTTGCATCATATACAACTCTTCTTTGAGATATCCATTAAGGAATGCAGTTTTGACATCCATTTGCCAAATTCCATAATCATAAAATGCGGCAATTGCTAACATGATTCAGACAGACTTAAGCATCGCTACGGGTGAGAAGGACTCATCGTAGTCAACTCCTTGAACTTGTCAAAAACATTTTGCAACAAGTCGAGCTTGTTGACAGTAATATTACCGTCAGCGTCAGTCTTCTTCTTGAAGAACCATTTATTCTCTATGGCTTGCCGATCATCGGGCAAGTCAACCATAGTCCACAGTTTGTTCTTGTACATGGATCCCATCTCAGATTTCATGGCCTCAAGCCATTTCACAGAATCTGGGCTCATCATCGCTTCCTCATAGTTCGTAGGCTTGTCATGGTCAAGTAACATGACTTCCATAATAGGATTATCGTACCACTCTGGTGCGGATCTTACTATGGTTGACCTACGAGGTTCGGTAGTAACTTGATCAGAAGTTTCATGGCCATCATCATTATCTTCCTCACAAATTGGTGTAGGAATCACTAGAACTGATTTCTATGATGAACTACTTTCCAATAAGGGAGAAGGTATAGTTACCTCATCAAGTTCTACTTTCCTCCCACTCACTTCTTTTGGGAGAAACTCCTTCTCTAGAAAGGATCCATTCTTAGCAATGAATGTCTTGCCTTTGGATCTGTGATAGAAGGTGTGCCCAACAGTCTCCTTTGGCTATCCTATGAAGGCACATTTCTCCGATTTGGGTTCAAGCTTGCATGCCTGCAGGTCGACTCTAGAGGATCCCCGGGTACCGAGCTCGAATTCGCCCTATAGTGAGTCGTATTACAATTCACTGGCCGTCGTTTTACAACGTCGTGACTGGGAAAACCCTGGCGTTACCCAACTGCAGCTGTCTCTAAAGCATAACCCCAAAACGGTAGCGGTAAATCAGTAAGAGACATCATAGATCGCACCATATCTAATAAAGTGTGGTTACGACATTCGGATACACCATTACGCTGTGGTGTTCCAGGTGGCGTGAGTTGCGAAACTATTCCGCATTGTTTCAAATGAAGACCAAACTCATAACTCAAATATTCACCTCCATGATCACATCGTAGAAACTTAATTTTCTTGTTACGATGATTTTCCACTTCACTCTGAAATTCTTTGAACTTCTCAAATGTTTCAGACTTATGTTTCATCAAGTAGATATACCCATATCTGCTCAAATCATCTATGAAGGTCAGAAAATAAGGATACCTGCCGCGAGCATCAACACTCATCGAACCGCATACATCATTATGTATTATTTCCAATAAGTCTGTTGCTCGCTCCATTGTTCCGGAGAACAGAGTCTTAGTCATCTTGCCCATGAGGCATGGTTCACAAGCATCAAGTGATTCATAATCAAATAATTCCAAAAGCCCATTGGCATGGCGTTTCTTCATGCGCTTTGCACCAATATGACCTAAACGGCAGTGCCACAAATAAGTTGCACTATCATTATTAAACTTATATCTTTTGGCTTCAATACTATGAATATGTGTATCACTACTATCGAGATTCAATAAAATAGACCACTCATCAAGGGTGCATGACCATAAAAGATATTACTCATATAAATAGAACAACCATTATTCTTTGATTTAAATGAATAACCGTCTCGCATCAAACAAGATCAAGATATAATGATCATGCTTAACGCTGGCACCAAATAACAATTATTCAGGTCTAAAACTAATCCCGAAGGTAGATGTAGAGGTAGCGTGCCAACTGCGATCACATCGACTTTGGAACCATTTCCCACGCGTATCATCACCTCGTCCTTAGCCAATCTTCGCTTAATCTGTAGCCCCTGTTTCGAGTTGCAAATATTAGCAACAGAACTAGTATCAAATACCCAGGCGCTACTGCGAGCATTAGTAAGGTACACATCAATAACATGTATATCAAATATACCTTTCACTTTGCCATCCTTCTTATCCGCCAAATACTTGGGGCAGTTTTGCTTTCAGTGACCAGTCCCTTTGCAGTAGAAGCACCCAGTCTCAGGCTTAGGTCCAGACTTGGGCTTCTTCACTTGAGCAACAACTTGTTTGCCGTTCTTCTTGAAGTTCCCCTTCTTCCCTTTGCCCTTCTTCTTGAAACTAGTGGTCTTGTTGACCATCAACACTTGACGCTCTTTCTTGATTTCTACCTCCAAAGCCTTTAGCATTGCGAAGAACTCGGGAATTGTCTTATCCATCCCTTGCATATTATAGTTCATCATGAAGCTTTTGTAGCTTGGTGACAGTGATTGAAGAACTCCATCAATGACACTATCATCAGGAAAATTAACTCCTAGTTGAGTCAAGTGGTTATGGTACCCAGACATTCTGGGTATATGTTCACTAACAGAACTATTCTACTCCATCTTGCAGCTGTAGAACTTATTGGAGACTTCATATCTCTCAATCCGGGCATTTGCTTGAAATATTAACTTCAACTCCTGGAACATCTCATGCTCCATGACGTTCAAAACGTCGTTGAAGTCCCGATTCTAAGACGTAAAGCATGGCACACTGAACTATCGAGTAGTCATCAGCTTTGCTCTGCCAGACGTTCATAACATCTGGAGTTGCTCCTGTAGCGGGTTTTGCACCTAGCGGTGCTTCCACGATGTAATTCTTCTATGCAACAGTGAGGATAATCCTCAAGTTACGGACCCAGTCCGTGTAGTTGCTACCATCATCTTTCAACTTAGCTTTATCTAGGAACGCATTAAAATTCAAAGGAACAGTAGCACGGGCCATTTATCTACAACAACATAGACATGCAAAATACTATTAGGTACTAAGTTCATGATAAATTAATGTTTAATTAATCATATTTCTTAAGAACTCCCACTTAGATAGACATCCCTCTAGCCATCTAAATGATCACGTGATCCATATCAACTAAACCATGTCTGGTCATCACGTGAGATGGAGAAGTTTTCAATGGTGAACATCACTATGTTGATCATATCTACTATATGATTCATGCTCGACCTTTCGGTCTCAGTGTTCCGAGGCCATATCTGCATATAGGCTCGTCAAGTTTAACCTGAGTATTCTGCTTGTGCAAAACTGGCTTGCACCTGTTGTATGTGAACGTAGAGATTATCATACCCGATCATCACGTGGTGTCTCGACACGACGAACTGTAGCAATGGTGCATACTCAGGGAGAACACTTATACCTTGAAATTTAGTGAGAGATCATCTTATAATGCTACCGCCAAACTAAGCAAAATAAGATGCATAAAAAGATAAACATCACACGCAATCAAATAAGTGATATGATATGGCCATCATCATATTGTGCCTTTGATCTCCATCTCCATAGCACCGTCATGATCACCATCGTCACCAGCTTGACACCTTGATCTCCATCGAAGCATCATTGTCGTCTCACCAACTATTGCTTCTACGACTATCGCTACCACTTAGTGATAAAGTAAAGCAATTACATGGTGATTGCATTTCATACAATAAAGCGACAACCATATGGCTCCTGCCAGTTGCCGATAACTGTTACAAAACATGATCATCTCATACAACAATTTATATATCATCACGTCTTGACCATATCACATCACAGCAAGCCCTGCAAAAACAAGTTACGTTCTCTACTTCGTTGTTGCAAGTTTTACGTGGCTGCTACGGGCTTCTAGCAAGAACCATTCTTACCTACACATGAAAACCACAATGATTTTTTGTCAAGTGTGCTATTTTAACCTTCAACAAGGACCGGGCGTAGTCACACTTGATTCAACTAAAGTTGGAGAAACAGACACCCACTAGCCACCTGTGTGCGAAGCATGGCGGTAGAACCAGTCTCATGAACGTGGTCATGTAATGTCGGTCTGGGCCGCTTCATCCAACAATACCGCTGAATCAAAGTATCACATGCTGGTAAGTAGTATGACTATTATCGCCCACAACTCTTTGTGTTCTACTTGTGCATATAACATCTACGCATAGACCTGGCTCAGATGCCACTGTTGGGGAATGCAATATTTCAAAAAAATACCTACGATCACGCAAGATCTATCTAGGAGATGCATAGCAACGAGAGGGGAGAGTGTGTCTACGTACCCTCATAGACCGAAAGAGGAAGCGTTGAGTAACACGGTTGATGTAGTCGAACGTCTTCGCGATCCACCCGATCCAAGTACTGAACGTACGACACCTCTGCGATCTGCACACGTTCAGCTCGGTGACGTCCCTAGAACTCTTGATCTAGTTGAGGCCGAGGGAGAGTTTTGTCACCACGACAATGTGGTGACAGTGATGATGAAGTTATTGACACAGGGCTTCGCCTAAGCACCACGACAATATGACCGAGGTGTAAAACTGTGGAGGGGGGCACCGCACACGGCTAAAGATCAAATTGTGTCTCTATGGGGTGCCCCCTCCCCCGTATATAAAGGAGGGGAGGAGGAGGCCGGCCAGCCCTAGGGGGCGCGCCCAAGGGGGGAGTCCTACTCCAAGTAGGAATCGGCTCCCCCTTTCCTAATCCAAGTAGGAGAAGAAGGAAGGAGAGGGAGAGGGAGAGGAAAAGAGGGGCTACACCTCCCTCCCCTAGTCCTATTTGGACTCCCCTTGGGGGGCGCGTGCCACCTCCTGGCTACTGCCCTCTCTCTCCCCTAAGGCCCACTAAGGCCCATTACTTCCCCGGGGGGTTCCGGTAACCCTTCCGACACTCCGGTTTTATGCGAAACTATCCGGAACACTTCTGGTGTCCGAATAACATGGTCCAATATATCAATATTTATGTCTCAACCATTTTGAGACTCCTCGTCATGTCCGTGATCTCATCTGGGACTCTGAACAACCTTCGGTACATCAAATCACATAACTGATAATACAAATCGTCATCGAATGTTAAGCGTGCGGACCCTACGGGTTCGAGAACTATGTAGACATGACCGAGACATATATTCGGTCAATAACCAATAGAGGAACCTGGATGCTCATATTGGTTCCTACATATTCTACGAAGATCTTTATCGGTCAAACCGCATAACAACATACATTGTTCCCTTTGTCATCGGTATGTTACTTGCCCGAGAATCGATCGTCGGTATCATGATACCTAGTTCAATCTCGTGACCGGCAAGTCTCTTTACTCGTTCCGTAATGCATCATCCCGCAACTAACTCATTAGTCACTTTGCTTGCAAGGCTTATAGTGATGAGCATTATCGAGAGGGCCCAGAGATACCTCTCCAAAACACGGAGTGACAAATCCTATTCTCGATCTATGCCAACTCAACAAATACCATCGGAGACACGTGTAGAGCATCTTTATAATCACCCAGTTACATATCGATGTTCGATAGCACACTTAGTGTTCCTCCGGTATTCGGGAGTTGCATAATCTCATAGTCATAGGAACATGTATAAGTTATGAAGAAAGAAATAGCAATAAACTAAACGATCATAGTGCTAAGCTAACAGATGGGTCTTCTCCATCACATCATTCTCTAATGACGTGATCCCATTCATCAAATGACAACACGTGTCTATGGCTAGGAAACTTAACCATCTTTGATTAACGAGCTAGTCAAGTAGAGGCATACTAGGGACACTATGTTTGTCTATGTATTCACACATGTACTAAGTTTCCGGTTAATACAATTTGTAGCATGAAAAATAAACATTTATCATGATATAAGGAAATATAAATAACAACATTATTATTGCCTCTAGGGCATATTTCCTTCAGACTCCCACTTGCATTAGAGTCAATAATCTAGATTACATAGTAATGATTCTAACACCCATGGATTCTTGGTGTTGATCATGCTTTGCTCGTGAGTGAGGCTTAGTCAATGGGTCTGCAACATTCAGATCCGTATGTATCTTGCAAATCTCTATGTCCCCCTCCTTGACTTGACCGCGGATGGAATTGAAGCATCTCTTGATGTGCTTGATTCTCTTGTGAAATCTGGATTCCTTTGTCAAAGCAATTGCACAAGTACCGTCACAAAAGATTTTTCATTGGACCTGATGCACTAGGTATTACACCTAGATCGGATATGAACTCCTTCATCCAGACTCCTTCATTTGCTGCTTCCGAAGCAGCTATGTATTCCGCTTCACACATAGATCCCGCCATGACGCTCTGCTTAGAACTGCACCAACTGACAGCTCCACCATTCAATAAAAATACATATCAGGTTTGTGACTTAGAGTCATCCGGATCACTGTCAAAGCTTGCATCGATGTAACCGTTTACGACGACTGATGAAGCTATGTACCTGGGGTAGGAGCACGGACCCGTCCCAAAGAGTCCTACCCAAGGACATCCATAGAAGAAATCACCCATCAATCGACTTGAAGGTACTTCACTCGACGGGTTCAAGACACTCGACAAAGAAGCTACCACTCGACCATGAAGCTATTCACTCGACTGCCAGGAGATCTACAGTCACTCCGTAGACAAACGGTCAGCTGTTAAGTAGTCTTCATGGTCATTACAGCACTTTATTAGAGGCATTACCAGTAACGCCCCATCTTAAATGTACTTTAAAACCCTGCATTACTGAGGGCAGGAGGGGGTCGGCGAACTCTATATAAGCCACCCCCGTCCTCAGTAGGAAGGGTTCGCACCCCTGTAATCTATACACGCATAATCCAGTCGACCGCCTCCGGGCTCCGAGACGTAGGGCTATTACTTCCTCCGAGAAGGGCCTGAACTCGTAAACCTCGCGTGTAACAACTTCCCAATAGCTAGGATCTAGCCTCTCCATACTCACCCCCCTACATCACTGTCAGAGTTAGAACCACGACAGTTGGCGCCCACCGTGGGGCAGGAATCTTAGCGCTTAGTTGGAGAAGTTGTGATTTTTCTCGATCCCTTTGATCATGTTTTCTTGCAGAGTTTTGGTGGAGGACCGCGAGATCCGTCTCGGCGCGCTCACCTTCATCGTCGACGACTCCGCCTGGCTTCAGGAGGCACCGCTCGACATCGACACACTCCCCGCCCGCGGTGCGACACATTTCCGTGCATGCGTTCGTGGCGTCCTCCTGCGGCAACCGCCGACCCAATATGGGTCGGCCCCCGTATCGTCTCCCCGCCCTGTCTCCCACCAGTGCAAGCGCTCCGGTCGGTCAAGACTTCAGCGGTCGGTGAGGCACGCCGTGGCCCGCCAATCGGCAGCCCCGCAAGTCGCGGCCATCGAGCCCGTCGAATCCCTCTACGGCCTGTTCAACCTGTCGACTGGCTCCGTGGAGACCGCATCCGAGTGCGACAGCAGCGATCCAGCGGTTGAGGTTCTGGCGGTCGATGGAACACACAGTCCCCCTGGTTTCCCTCGCACTGATGGAGGCGCGGGTGGGGGCGATCCGTCGCATCCCCATGACGAGTATCTCCCCGAACCTCTCACGTCATTGTAGCAAGAGGAGCTTCGCCGCCGGAACATGGACGCGCTCCGCACTCCTATTGTCGGAGAGACCCCCGAGGCCCGGGCCTTGGAGGACGCGCGTTTGGCCAACTTGGCCGAGCGCACTCGACTGGAGAATCTCCAGGGAGCACTCGACGAGCAAGCGCGTCAACGGGCTCCCGAGTCTAGTCGACGCTGGCTCTTCCCGCCGACGCAGGTATATTGAACCCCAGTTTAGAATCTAGCCGCCGCAGCCCGTATAGCAGAATCGATTCAGCCCTCCCAGTCGGAGGCTGGCAGGGGCTTGTTACAGATCAGAGCATTGCTCCGGGCGGCGGGAGACCAGAATTCCGCTGTCTCATAGTCGCGGAATAGGATCCACAGTCGGTCTGTCGCAACAGATACAGTCGAGTCAGCTCACAGCCCGAGATCGCCCCCGAGGCGTGAGGGACGTGGTGGCCAGCATGATCAGTACAGGAGGAATGAGCAGTATGATCACCGATTCGACCGTGATGATCGACGTCGAGTGCCAACCCCTCCCCCGAGGAGTGGGTCATATGCGCCTCGACGGCAAGATGACAGACGCCCTCATAGTGTTGGGCAGAGGATTCCAGTCGACCCCAGAGACCCAGGCTTTGATGCGAGATCCATCCTCGTTCAAGGTTTGGTTGACAGGAACAGAGCTCATCGAGAAGGCCACAACAGAGATGCGCCTACCAGCAGCAGAGTACGTGCTTCAGGGCCAGAGTGTTTCAGTCGAGCCATCAGAGCCGCAGTGATACCTCCCAATTTCAGGTTGGCGACTGGAATCGGCAAGTTCACCGGTGAATCTAAGCCTGACACCTGGCTCGAAGATTACCGAGTGGCTGTACAGATTGGCGGTGGCAATGACGAGGTGGCCATCAAGCATTTGCCTCTCATGTTAGAGGGCTCGGCCAGAGCATGGCTAAATCAGTTGGCACCCAGCAGCATTTACACTTGGGAGGACCTCTCCCGAGTGTTTATCACAACCTTTGAAGGAACATGCAAGCGACCTGCAGGCCTAACCAAGCTGCGGTCTTGCGTGCAGAAGCCGAATGAAACTCTGAGGGAATACATCCAGAGGTGGATCACGCTGCATCACTCGGTTGAGAACGTGCCAGACCATCAAGCAGTTTGTGCCTTCAAGGAAGGTGTTAAATACAGAGAGTTGAATCTGAAGTTTGGTCGAACTAGAGAAATGTCTCTGAATCGGATGATGGAGATTGCCACCAAGTATGCTAACGGAGAAGACGAAGATCGACTCCGGAGTGGCAAGCAGAAAGCAATCGCCCAGGAAACTAGAGGCAATTCCAGTCGGAAGCAGAAGCGGAAGGCCGAGCCAGCCGCTCCTGGAGAGGCCCTGGCCGTAGCCCAGGGAAACTTCAAGGGAAAACCCAAGGGCACCTGGAAGCCCAAAAAAGTCAAGGATCAAGACGGAAATGATGTTTTGCATCTGCCATGTCACATCCACACCAAGAAGGATGAAGAGGGTAATTTTATTTACCCAAAGCATACCACTCGACAGTGCCGGCTCCTGATCCAGCAGTTCCAAGGAAAACAGTCCAAGGATAAGGAGAAAGAGTCGGACAGAGTCGAGGACAAGGAAGACAGTGACGATGGATACCCCGAAGTCAATTCCACCCTGATGATTTTTGCCGATGTCGAAAGCGAAAGTCAACTAAAAGTCATTAACCGAGAGGTGAACATGGTTGCCCCGGCAACACCCAGTTACCTGAAGTGGTCTCAGACTGCCATCACATTCGACCAGTCTGATCACCCGACGCACATTGCCACCCCTGGGAGGCAAGCTTTGGTGGTCGACCCAATTGTTGAAGGCACTCGACTGACTAAAGTCCTGATGGATGGAGGCAGTGGCCTGAACATACTGTATGCTGAAACATTGAAAGGAATGGGCATTCCGATGTCCAGACTCGGCACCAGTAACATGAGTTTCCATGGAGTCATTCCTGGGAAGAAAGCCCAATCACTCGGCCAGATCGCTCTTGATGTGGTTTTCGGTGATTCAAAGAATTACCGCAAGGAAAAGTTGACATTCGAGGTCGTGGACTTCCAAAGTGCTTATCACGCCATTTTGGGCAGGCCAGCTTACGCACGCTTCATGGCCCGGCCATGTTACGTGTACCTCAAACTGAAGATGCCTGGCCCCAAAGGTGTGATCACTGTCACAGGCAATCGGAAGAAGGCCGAAGAGTGCTTTCAGAAGGGCTCAAAGATTGCAGATGCTCAGATGGCAGTGGTCGAGCTGCAAGAGTACCAAAAGACTGCCGACCCAAGCGAGTTGCTACGAGCCAAGAAGCCTGCTTCGGAATCAGCTTTTCAGTCGTCCGGTGAAACAAAAACAGTCGACATTCACCCGACCGACCCCGATGCTGCCCCGACTCACATCTCGACGACGCTTGACTCCAAATAGGAAGAAGCGCTCATCCAGCTCCTCCGTGAGAACTGGGACATCTTCGCATGGAAACCCTCCGACATGCCTGGAGTTCCCAGGGGGCTGGCTGAGCACCGCCTACGGGTCGACCCAAAATTCAAGCCTGTGAAGGAACATCTTCGACGGTCCACCGTCCAGAAGAAGCAAGCCATTGGCGAGGATGTGGCTCGGCTCTTAGCAGCAGAGTTCATCCGAGAAATTTACCACTCCGAGTGGCTCGCCAATGTCGTCATGGTCCCCAAGAAGGACAAGTCACTTCGCATGTGCATTGATTTCAAACATATCAATCGGGCCTGCCCGAAAGATCATTTTCCTCTCCCTCGCATCGACCAAATAGTCGACTCGACTGCGGGGTGCGAGAGATTTTCTTTTCTAGATGCTTATTCCGGGTACCATCAGATCCGTCTGTATGGACCCGACGAAATCAAAACAGCTTTCATCACCCCATTCGGATGCTTCTGTTATGTCACTATGCCGTTCGGCCTCAAGAACGCCGGAGCCACGTTCATGAGAATGATTCAGAAGTGTTTACTCACTCAAATCAGTCGAAATGTGGAGGCATACATGGATGATATTGTGGTCAAGTCACGCAAAGGTTCTGACCTGCGAGCTGACCTTGGCGAAACCTTTGCCAACCTCAGGAGGTATGATATCAAGCTCAATCCATCAAAATGCACATTCGGAGTTCCAGGCGGAAAGTTACTCGGTTTTCTCATTTCCGAACGAGGGATCGATGCCAATCCTGAGAAAATTGGCACCATACTCCGGATGAAGCGTCCTATACGCGTGCACGATGTCCAAAAGCTTACAGGCTGCTTGGCCGCTTTAAGTCGATTCATTTCTCGCCTCGGTGAAAAGGCGTTGCCTCTCTACCGACTGATGAAGAAGTCTGACAAGTTCGAGTGGACTCCAGAAGCTGACACAGCATTTGCAGAACTCAAAGCTCTGCTCTCCACCCAGCCGGTGCTTGCTGCCCCAATCAGCAAAGAGCCTCTGCTGCTGTACATTGCAGCCACAGGACAAGTTGTCAGTACAGTACTCACGGTCGAGCGGGAAGAAGAAGGAAAGGCCTTCAGAGTTCAGCGCCCAGCCTATTATCTGTCTGAAGTTTTGACCCCTTCAAAACAAAGATACCCTCACTACCAGAAGCTTGTATATGGGATTTACATGACCACGAAGAAGGTTGCACATTACTTCTCTGACCACTCCATTACAGTCGTCAGCGACGCCCCACTGTCAGAGATACTGCATAACAGAGATGCAACTGGTCGAGTGGCCAAGTGGGCGATTGAACTCCTTCCCTTAGATATCAGGTTTGAAGCAAAGAAGGATATTAAGTCCCAAGCAATCGCAGATTTCGTCGCCGAGTGGATTGAACAGCAGCTTCCGACTCAAGTTCACTCGGAGCACTGGACCATGTTCTTCGATGGATCTAAGATGCTGAATGGTTCCGGTGCTGGGGTAGTTCTAGTCTCCCCCCGAGGAGAAAAGCTCAGATACGTCCTCCAGATTCACTTCGATTCCTCCAACAATGAAGCAGAGTATGAAGCACTTCTGTATGGGTTGCGCATGGCCATTTCACTCGGCGTCCGTCGCCTCATGGTCTACGGCGACTCAGATTTGGTGGTTAATCAGGTAATGAAGGAGTGGGACGTCAGAAGCCCGGCTATGACTGGTTATTGCAACGCAGTGAGAAAGCTAGAAAAGAAATTCAAGGGGTTAGAGCTTCATCACATCCCCCGACTCAAAAATCAAGCAGCCGATGATCTGGCAAAGATAGGCTCCAAGAGAGAAGCCATTCCCAGCAATGTGTTTTTGGAGCACATCCGCTCGCCGTCATTCCAGGAGGATCCTTTCACAGAAGAAGCCCCACAACCGAAAAGTGCCACAGATCCGACTGAAGTCGAAGTTCCTGCTGTGGTCGACCTGATCATGGAAGTCTTGGCCATCACTCCCGACTGGACGATACCATATATCGCGTATATCCTAAGGAAAGAGCTCCCAGAGGACGAGGAAGAGGCTCGACAGATCGTCCGCCGATCCAAGGCCTTCACAGCCATAAAGGGGCAGTTGTACAGAGAAAGCGCGACTGGAATCGGTCAGAAGTGCATAACTCCGGAAGAAGGTCAGATGATCCTTGATGAGATCCATTCGGGGACCTGCGGTCACCATGCGTCCTCCCGAACCATTGTGGCCAAAGCATATCGAGCGGGATTTTACTGGCCAAGAGCAAATGAGATGGCAAAGGAAATAGTTGACAAGTGTGAGGGGTGTCAGTTCTACTCCAACATGTCCCACAAGCCCGCATCAGCCCTGAAGACCATTCCACTCGTCTGGCCCTTCGCTGTCTGGGGACTGGACATGGTCGGTCCTCTGAGAACAGGCAGGAGCGGTTTCACCCATGTGCTTGTGGCAGTCGACAATTTACCAAGTGGATTGAAGCTAAACCCATCATGAACCTTGATGCTGGCACTGCTATTAGTTTCGTCAGAGGACTAACATTCAGATATGGAGTCCCTCACAGCATCATCACTGACAATGGGTCAAACTTCGATTCAGACCAGTTCAGAGCCTTTTGCGCCTTTCAAGGCACTCGTGTCGACTATGCGTCAGTCGCCCATCCCCAGTCGAATGGACAAGCTGAAAGAGCAAATGGTCTGATCCTCAAAGGACTAAAGCCTCGGCTAATGCGTGATCTCAAGCACGCAGCAGGTGCCTGGGTCGACGAGCTTCCGTCAGTTTTGTGGGGATTAAGGACCACCCCTAACCGGTCGACTGGAAGAACCCCGTTCTTTCTTGTTTATGGAGCCGAAGCCGTTCTGCCAAGTGATCTCCTTCACAACGCTCCCCGAGTCGAGCTTTACACCGAAGATGAAGCAAAACAGGCTCAGCAAGATGCAGTAGACCTCCTGGAAGAAGAAAGAGAGATGGCCATGATCAGATCGACCATTTATCAGCAAGACTTGCGTCGATTCCATGCCCGACATGTGAAGAGTCGAGCCTTCCAAGAAGGAGATTTGGTCCTCCGAGTGGATCGACAGAAACCACACAAGCTTGCTCCTACTTGGGAAGGCCCCTTCATCATCACCAGAGTCCTCCACAACGGAGCGTATCACCTCTACAATGTTGATCGCCAGATTGACGAGCCGCGAGCTTGGAATGCGGAGCTACTCCGCCCCTTTTACACTTAAGTTCCTTCCCATAAAGATGTAATAAGAGAAACTTCCGCAGTTCATTTTTATCAAAGTCAAGAGTGTTCCAATGATTGCTGTCACTTCTGTTTACATACGAGAACCCCCAGTGGGTGACTTAGCCGCGAACCCGTTTCGCCTAAGTTCAAAAAAAAAATCCTACCGAGTGGAGAGCAAACCTCCCACTCGGAGGCTTAGCTGCAGTCCAGCACTCGCCTAAGTTCTCCTACGCAGAGACTTAGCTGCAGTCAGCACTCGCCTAAGTTTGAAAAATCCTACCGAGTGGAGAGAAAACCTCCCACTCGGAGGCTTAGCTGCAGTCCAGCACTCGCCTAAGTTCTCCTACACGGAGACTTAGCTGCAGTCAGCACTCGCCTAAGTTTTAAAAATCCTACCGAGTGGAGAGAAAACCTCCCACTCGGAGGCTTAGCTGCAGTCCAGCACTCGCCTAAGTTCTCCTACGCAGAGACTTAGCTGCAGTCAGCACTCGCCTAAGTTTGAAAAATCCTACCGAGTGGAGAGCAAACCTCCCACTCGGAGGCTTAGCTGCAGTCCAGCACTCGCCTAAGTTCTCCTACGCAGAGACTTAGCTGCAGTCAGCACTCGCCTAAGTTTGAAAAATTCTACCGAGTGGAGAGAAAACCTCCCACTCGGAGGCTTAGCTGCAGTCCAGCACTCGCCTAAGTTCTCCTACGCAGAGACTTAGCTGCAGTCAATACTCGCCTAAGTTTGAAAAATCCTACCGAGTGGAGAGCAAAACTCCCACTCGGAGGCTTAGCTGCAGTCCAGCGCTCGCCTAAGTTCTCCTACGAAGAGACTTAGCTGCGGTCAGCACTTGCCTAAGTTTGAAAAATCCTACCGAGTGGAGAGCAAACCTCCCACTCGGGGGCTTAGCTGCAGTCCAGCGCTCGCCTAAGTTCTCCTACGAAGAGACTTAGCTGCGGTCAGCACTCGCCTAAGTTTGAAAAATCCTACCGAGTGGAGAGCAAAACTCCCACTCGGAGGCTTAGCTGCAGTCCAGCGCTCGCCTAAGTTCTCCTACGAAGAGACTTTGCTGCGGTCAGCACTTGCCTAAGTTTGAAAAATCCTACCGAGTGGAGAGCAAACCTCCCACTCGGGGGCTTAGCTGTAGTCCAGCGCTCGCTTAAGTTCTCCTACGAAGAGACTTAGCTGCGATCGGCACTCGCCTAAGTTTGAAAAATCCTACCGAGTGGAGAGCAAACGTCCCACTCGGGGGCTTAGCTGCAGTCCAGCACTCGCCTAAGTTCTCTTACGAAGAGACTTAGCTGCAGTTAGCTCTCGCCTAAGTTTGAAAAATCCTACCGAGTGGAGAGCAATCCTCCCGCTCGGGGGCTTAGCTACAGACCCGCACTCGCCTAAGTATGAAATGCTTCTCATTTCCCAAGGACGACGAGAGGCAGGTCGACCGCCACCTTCTCCTTCGGAGCTGCACCACGGACACAAAGTTATTTCGAGTGAAGATCAAATCCCACTCGACGGGTCATCCACAAAGAGATTCAACGACAAATCAAGTTCAAATAAAGCCTAAAATATCCGAGAGACCTCAGATCGAAGTATTCGAGCCCACAGCTCGGCAGAGTTTAACTGTTACACTTCCACTCGGCATTCCGAGGCAAATTTAAGGCAGAGTTTAACGGATTACAAAATACACTCGGCATCCCGAGGCAAGTTTTTTCATTCCTCGGGAGGAGGAGGACTGGCAGGGGCGACAAACTCATCCAAGTCGATCCCATCTGTGATGCGGGTAGCAGCAGCAATAAATGTCTCCATGAAGTCCTGGAAGTTGTGCTTCCTCGTGTTGGCAACTTGGATGGTGGCCAGCTTCTCCTCCCGAACCTCCTTGCAATGGACGCAGACCAGAGACAGCCACGTCGGCACCACACCGAGCTGAAGACTTCTTCCACTCTTGCACTCGGTCAGGGATTCCGTTGAGTCGAGTCATCAGAGACTCGAGATCGTTCTGGAGCGTGGACTCTGGCCAAAGCGTCGGGTCGATCCGCGTCATGGCGACCTTCAGTCGAGCCAAGAAATCCACGATGCCGTCAACGCGGGATTCCAGTCGGAGCAGGTTCATGGCAGCTTCGTCTTGCACCGGAGAGTTGATTGGATCCAAACCTGTTTCGATCCGCCCGGTCTCCTCTTCGAAGTTCTGGCAAAGTTCTGCATGCACAACCCAAGGATAAGTCAAATTTCATAAAACTGAGTCGACACAAAAAGAACCAGTCGGAACTGATTGTGCACCTTCGAGCTTGATGTACAGCTTCTTGGCAAAGCTCCTCAAGTAGCTCTCCAGGTCGTCTCTCCTGCGAGCGATGCTTTCCATCTTCTCGCTCAGGGTGAGGTGCTCCTTCTTCCAACGCGAACACTCCCTGTTGGCTTCCTTCAGAGCGGTCTTCAACTTGGTGTTCTCCCCTTCTAATTGGTCGACCGAAACCAGCTTCTGCGCGGCCAGAGCGGTCTTGTCATCAGCCTCCTTACGGGCAGCAGCCAAGTCCCGATCCTTCTTCGCCAGAGCTTCTTTCAGTTTTTCTGCAAAAATGATGATTGAGTCGGAGAAACCGAAGAGATACTCAAGCCTGAAAACTAACCAGTCGACAAAGGCATCTTACCTGCGGTGCCGTCTCTGACCTTCTGCAGCTCCGTCCTGGCCAGCTCCAGATCGAGGTTCATTTGAATTTGCTGCTTCTCCAGGTCAGCCAAGCGGGTTCCAAGATCACAAGACTTCTGAAGTCGAAGGGGAGGAGTTGCAATCTCAGTAAAAAAAAGGAAGAAGAGCAACAAAGACAATAAATACTAAGACTACGGTCGACTGCCAGCAGTCCACCATAGTCTCGGGGACTACACCCAGTGGGTGCACTTAGCGTGCCCCCACCGGTTACTATCCCACCCGACCGACCCCTGAAGTCGAGTCAAAGACAAGTTGCTTCCGAGTAGCTGAGAGACAATAAGCCTACACCCAGTAAAAAAAAGAGATAAAAACGTCGACTGCCCGCAGTCGACTTCCGTTCGACATGGCCCGATCAGACAAAGCGAAGAAACTCAACTACGACTCAATTTAAAGACTACAGCCGACCGCCAGCAGTCGACCGTAGTCTCGGGGACTACACCCAGTGGGTGCACTTAGCGTGCCCCCACTCGTCCAAAAAAACACCCAGTGGGTGTACAAACTTAAAGATCTTCGGAAAAGAGATTCTTCAAAGAACATACCAAAACAGACCAAGTGTTGAAGTCGACTGACCTGGACATTTCTCTGAAGAGCCGAGCTTGCATCGTAAGCCGCCTGGCAAGCCTCCCGAGCCACTTTTACCTGCTCCATCATGACTCCAGCCTGGCGTACAGCCTCCTTCGCAGCAGCCGCTTGGTCCTCAGGGACGGGGTACACAGCAAAAAGCGAAGACGGATCTGCAGTCGATGCTGAAGGCGGCACACTCGTCAAAGGAACAGCGAAAGTCACGGAAGCCCGAGTGGGTTCGCCATCATCCCGAACTGCAGCCTCAGGCGCGGGAGTGGATTGCGGAGCCTTGCCAGCCAACACCTTCTTCTTCCTCTTCACCCTCAGTGGTGTGTTGTCGTCGTCGTCCGGGAGGTCGATAACATGAGGAGGAGCTGCAAGGAAAACATTCAATCGACCAATGCTTCAGTCGACTCGTAAGCAGGATGGCAGTGATCGTAACAAGGGTTGGAGGTGACAGCGTCCTCCATCTCTTGGTCGTCGTTCCTGGCGAAGACCTCAGAAGTTTCACCACTGCAAATCTCGAAAGTTAGTCAGTTGGCCCAGTGAATCGACCAAGGATCCGTCCACAGTCGACAAAGGAAAGCAAGTGTTGTTGTTACCCCGAAATGGTGGGAACAGCTATCTTCATTTTGGGAAAGGCCTTGGGCGGCTTAGATGGCGCCGTTCGTGGGTGCTTGGGAGCCTTCCCGGTCGGCGGAGGAGAAGAAGTCCGAGGGCGTTTCGACGACTGCCCAACAGGAGCGGCCGCCTTGCCACGTTCCTGCGCTGGATCGTGGGCGAGCTTGGACCGTCCCTCTGAGCGGGAGGGTTCAGCCTCCTCCTCCTCCTCACTGGAGAAGATGTCGTCGCCCTCCTCTCCCTCACCGTCGGACTCCCACTCGACCTGGTCGTCCCCGCTCTTGCCTCCGCTCCCCTCACCTTCCTCGGTCGGCCCTTGTGCCCCGTTGGGCGTCGAGTACATCTCAGTGGTAGCCTGGAGGGCAACGGACAGGACGAAAGTCAGTCGACTTACACAAAGAAGACTAATACAGAGGGCCAGATATCCGACACAAAGACATACCTGATCCACTTCATATGAGTTGTCGAGTGGAATCACCCTTCTGGCTCCTCGGGGGTTGTCTTTGTTCCCCGTGATGCTTGATAGCCACCCCTCCAGCATCTCATCGGTGACCTCCTCCGGGTGGATCCGAGTGGTGTCGTCAAGGCCAGAATACAGCCACATCGGATGGTCTCGCGCCTGGAGCGGTTGGATGCGCCTCTGGAGAAAGACCTCTAACAGGTCCATCCCAGTCACCCCCTCACGGACAAGTTCAACCACTCGACCCGCCAATACCTTGACTTGGGCACTTTCCTCCGGCGTGACCTTCAGAGAGATAGGCTTCTCGGCTCGGTCGAGTGACAAAGGAGGAAGACCGGTCGACTGCCCGGGGGTCGCCTGGTCCTGGCAGTAGAACCAGGTCGACTGCCAGCCGCGGACCGACTCCGGGAAGGTGATAGAGGGGAAACAGCTCTTCCCCCTTGTCTGGATCGCCAGACCCCCGCACAACTGGATGACTTGCGTCTTCTCGTCACTCGACTTAGCCTTCTTCACCGACTGGGAGCGGCAAGTAAAGATATGCTTGAAAAGCCCCCAATGCGGACGGCAACCCAGGAAGGCCTCGCACATGGAAATGAACGCGGCAAGGTAGACTATGGAATTGGGGGTAAAGTGATGGAGCTGCGCTCCGAAGAAATTCAAGAAGCTCCGGAAGAATCGATGGGGAGGCAGAGAAAACCCTCGGTCGATGTGGGTGGCGAGGAGCACGCACTCACCGTCGCGGGGTTGTGGCTCAATCTCCCTCCTCGGGAGACGCGCGGCCTCGTGGGGAATGGCTCCTTCCTCGACCATGTCGTCGAGATCTTCCTGCCGGAGCACCGATGGCATCCAATCGCCCTGAATCCAACCCTTGGGCAAGGTGGTCCGGGAAGAAGATCCACCTCGCGAAGACTTCTTTCCTTTCCCCGCCGCCGCCGCCTTCTTCGCGCGCTCCAAAGCAGTGGTCTTGCCCTTCACCATCGTCGCCGGCGAGGTCTCGCACGGGCTAACGGCTCTAGGGTACGGCCGAGGGTCGCAGGAGAGCTGGCGAAGGGAGAGAAGAAGAAAGAAAGCAGGAAGCAGAAGAGAAGCGCGCGGCTTGGAAACCCCGAGCCGGCAACTTATAAGGGGCTGCTCCCGAGTGACTGACCGGTAGGCCCAGGCAGCCTAGTCAAATCCCGCAACAGACGCGCGCACAGTACGTGGCGAAAAAGGCGACGCGAGGATCGAGGAGTTTCCGCTTTTTCACTTCCGATTACTGCGGCTACTCCCGTCCCGCGCGCTTCCCAAAATCCAAATCCCGTGAGATCCGCGGGCCGCAGAACCGCTTGCCAAAAACAGAGTATCCCGCTCGTACCAACACTCGGCATGTCGCAAGCAAGGATATTCACTCGACGAAGGGCCTGGAATGGATCAAGGCGACTGAAAGAGGTTGGTGACGTCGTCCGCGACAACTGACCCTAAGCGAGGCACTCTTACAACC
This sequence comes from Triticum urartu, assembly GCF_003073215.2. NCBI lineage: Eukaryota > Viridiplantae > Streptophyta > Magnoliopsida > Poales > Poaceae > Triticum > Triticum urartu. Next base: position 411,564,195 of record NC_053027.1, on the reverse strand, counting down.
TCGAAGAACTGGTCGGAAAGGGTCCCCAACTCTTCCCCCACTCTAACCTCGATCCATTCGGGGGCTAATGATGAAGCTATGTACCTGGGGTAGGAGCACGGACCCGTCCCAAAGAGTCCTACCCAAGGACATCCCTAGAAGAAATCACCCATCAATCGACTTGAACGTACTTCACTCGACGGGTTCAAGACACTCGACCAAGAAGCTACCACTCGACCATGAAGCTATTCACTCGACTGCCAGGAGATCTACAGTCACTCCGTAGACAAACGGTCAGTTGTTAAGTAGTCTTCATGGTCATTACAGCACTTTATTCTACGAAGATCTTTATCGGTCAAACCGCATAACAACATACGTTGTTCCCTTTGTCATCGGTATGTTACTTGCCCGAGAATCGATCGTCGGTATCATGATACCTAGTTCAATCTCGTGACCAGCAAGTCTCTTTACTCATTCCGTAATGCATCATCCCGCAACTAACTCATTAGTCACTTTGCTTGCAAGGCTTATAGTGATGAGCATTATCGAGAGGGCCCAGAGATACCTCTCCGAAACATGGAGTGACAAATCCTATTCTCGATCTATGCCAACTCAACAAACACCATCGGAGACACGTGTAGAGCATCTTTATAATCACCCAGTTACATATCGATGTTCGATAGCACACTTAGTGTTCCTCCGGTATTCGGGAGTTGCATAATCTCATAGTCATAGGAACATGTATAAGTTATGAAGAAAGAAATAGCAATAAACTAAACGATCATAGTGCTAAGCTAACAGATGGGTCTTCTCCATCACATCATTCTCTAATGACGTGATCCCATTCATCAAATGACAACACGTGTCTATGGCTAGGAAACTTAACCATCTTTGATTAACGAGCTAGTCAAGTAGAGGCATACTAGGGACACTATGTTTGTCTATGTATTCACACATGTACTAAGTTTCCGGTTAATACAATTGTAGCATGAAAAATAAACATTTATCATGATATAAGGAAATATAAATAACAACATTATTATTGCCTCTAGGGCATATTTCCTTCAGACTCCCACTTGCATTAGAGTCAATAATCTAGATTACATAGTAATGATTCTAACACCCATGGATTCTTGGTGTTGATCATGCTTTGCTCGTGAGTGAGGCTTAGTCAATGGGTCTGCAACATTCAGATCCGTATGTATCTTGCAAATCTCTATGTCCCCCTCCTTGACTTGACCGCGGATGGAATTGAAGCATCTCTTGATGTGCTTGATTCTCTTGTGAAATCTGGATTCCTTTGTCAAAGCAATTGCACAAGTACCGTCACAAAAGATTTTTCATTGGACCCTGATGCACTAGGTATTACACCTAGATCGGATATGAACTCTTCATCCCAGACTCCTTCATTTGCTGCTTCCGAAGCAGCTATGTATTCCGCTTCACACAGTAGATCCCGCCATGACGCTCCTGCTAGAAACTGCACCAACTGACAGCTCCACCATTCAATAAAAATACATATCAGGTTTGTGACTTAGAGTCATCCGGATCACTGTCAAAGCTTGCATCAACGTAACCGTTTATGACGACCTCTTTGTCACCTTCGTAAACGAGAAACATATCCTTAGTCCTTTTTCAAATATTTCAGGATGTTCTTGACCGCTGTCCAGTGATCCACTCCTGGATTACTTTGGTACCTCCCTGCTAAACTAATAGCAAGGCACACATCAGGTCTGGTACACAACATTGCATACATGATAGAACCTATGGCTGAGGCATAGGGAAGGACTTCCATTTTCTCTCTATCTTCTGTAGTGGTCGGGCATTGAGTCCGACTCAACTTCTCACCTTGTAACACGGGCAAGAACCCTTTCTATGACTAATCCATTTTGAACTTCTTCAAAAATTTGTCAAGGTATGTGCTTTGTGAAAGTCCAATTAAGCGTCTTGATCTATCTCTATAGATCTTGATGCCCAATATATAAGCAGCTTCACCGAGGTCTTTCATTGAAAAATTCTTATTCAAGTATCCTTTTATGCTATTCAGAAATTCAGTATCATTTCCAATCAACAATATGTCATCCACATATAATATCAGAAATTCTACGGAGCTCCCACTCACTTTCTTGTAAATACAGGCTTCTCCAAAAGTCTCTATAAAACCATATGCTTTGATCACACTATCAAAGTGTATAAAACCATAAGCTTTGATCACACGAACCACAACTGAGCAGCTGCTGGAGACCATGAGAATGAGGGACGGCGCCAGAGGGAGGAGCATCCGGGGAGATTTGGCCCTACTCGTCGGCCATGTAGCTTAGCTGGACAGAGCATCATCGAGGACTAGGACAGATGGGACCAGTGGCGATGGCTCGCTGGAGGAACCCTAGCTTTGTAGGCAGGGGAACGAGGTAGAGGGAAAGGGGAGAGGAGATGCAAGAGGGTAGGGCGAACGCTTGCGTGTTTGTTTTTACTTGAGGGTTGGGTGTGATGCGGGCATGAGCAGTGGCTTTTTGAGTGTAATATAGGCAGACAACAGAGTCATTTCACTATTCCCCTTCCCTTCAATTTTTAGTAAGATTCTACCCGAAACACCCCCCTCCAAAGCAGAATAAGTTAAGCCCAAGCCCATAACTCAAAAATTACTTCTTTACATCTTTTATGGCTTATTTTGACAATAAGCTCTGAAAAGGCGGAATAGAACTGGCGCTTAACCTGCAATTCAATTATGCGTGCAATGATGAATCACTCCTGCCTGCTATAGTGTACATTTAGGCATCATCATACATGGCATAACCTAATACATGTGTATTTCATCATAGAATTTGAAATATTCAATGTTTATGTTAGTTCATATGTTGCACATGATGTTTAAATGCCCCTTCAATCTGGTCAGTCAAGTGATGGTCTTTAAGCCTCCTTCTATGCTTCTTTTCTTGATATGTAAGATTTTCTCACACATCTATTCAATTGCTTGTTTGTGTCAGCCAGCCATACTAGGAATGTTTGCTTTGATTACTTATTATTCTTGACCTAACAGAGCTTGTCAAGGATTTAAACACTAAGGGCTGCTGTAGTGGGCTCTAATGTAGGCTCTCCAAGAGTACCTAGAGCTCCAGTTCGAAGGGATGCCTAGTTTTTACATAGTGCACACATAGTAAATGCTCATTCATTGTGTGCAAGAGACATGTCATGTTTCATTATGTGGTGTTGTTTTGTTATAATATCATCCTTTTGTGTTGTTCACAGACTGGAAAGTATGCATATTTATCTTCCATGGAGACCAGTAACTAGTTTGTGTCACCTTGCAGAGGGGGTGCAATGAAGATAAGATTGAGGATTTCCAAGTACAAGATGTTAGGAAGGAGCCTTGCAAGAGAAGGAGGAGCACCATTGAGCCTGTTCAACCAGTTGAGGTAAGTCACACTATATTACAATTACCATGACATCCTATTTGTCAGACATTGTTCTTGCGTAGGGTTGTTCACTTGTAACCCAGTCATTGGGCCATTGATTGAAACCCCCTCCACTCACTACTATATGGTGTTCTAAGTTTTTTGTAAATCAGATGTATGTAAGAACATTTTAATGTGTCTGTTCACTCACTACAGATGTAGTCTACTTTTAAATATCTAAAACATCTTATAGTAGTGAACAGTGTGAAATTGCTTCCTGCCATGGTAGAGTTGTCGATATCATAAATGTCATAACCAAATGCATATTCACATCATTAGCCTCGCTATCATTACTAGGATATTGATTACATACTAGTCGAGATACTTCATAGGGGGCAAACAATATTACATTACTTGTTCCTTTATATAGTAAATGTAGCTAGGCCATGGATGTTATTGATGCGTGCATGTATGCATGCTGCCAACTGAATAGTTCAATTGCTTGTTTGTTTCAGGCATAGTAAAATTGCTCTTTTAAATTGCTTTATTTGTCATTGGTTAATGTGATGTGCAAACAATGATGCCTGATGCTGGGTACTTGTATAACTATTAGTTGACATAATTAAAGGCCTTACCATTTAATTACTCTGGCGAAGTGTGCCTGAAGCTTTGAAGTATATTAACCAACTATTACAGAATGATTGCAATCTAGTTTATACTAAGCTAATGATTGCATAGTTTTGCTTGCTATAGTAGGTTTGTATGAATCACTCTGTTGTTCATTATTCTCCCTAAGACTTTAATTGAGCTACAGAATGGCCAACTGCTTGCTTACTTATACGCAACGTGTTGTCTAAATTATTAACATGTCTGTGTTTTGTATTTGGCCCCAACATCATGCTCCTCTGGTGAGCTAAGAGAGATTTCTGTATGCGGGCTGCACAGACTACCATTTTTATAATTTTTAAAATATCACCTGCTTATGCTTCATGATGTGTAACATTATTGTTAGTCTTGTTTTTTCATATACAAAATAGTCTGTCTTGCTCGCTTCACTGTTGTAACTATATTTTTGCCCTAGTCATGTGTACTTATAGAAACATTTCAGGATGAAGTGACATCAACACAAAGATCTGCGAGCAGTGCGGCATGGCCATTACCAAATGATTATGGATTGGAATTGGAATATGCTGATGTTCTCGAGCATCAACTAGAGGTGGCAAGACAACATGTACATGATTCTCAACATGCATTCAACAAGTTGAGACTAGACTTGCAGGTATTAGATGCATGAGCCAAAAAATGAAACGAGACACTGAGGTAACTGTCAGTGTCAAAATCGGCGGATCTCGGGTAGGGGGTCCCGAACTGTGCGTCTAAGGCGGATGGTAACACGAGGCGGGGGACACAATGTTTACCCAAGTTCGGGCCCCCTCGATGGAGGTAATACCCTACTTCCTGCTTGATTGATCTTGATGATATGAGTATTACAAGAGTTGATCTACCACGAGATCATAGAGGCTAAACCCTAGAAGCTAGCCTATGATTATGATTGTAGTTGTCCTACGGACTAAACCTTCCGGTTTATCTAGACACCGGAGGGGTTTAGGGTTACACAGAGTCGGTTACAAGGGAGGAGATCTACATATCCGAATTGCCAAGCTTGCCTCCCACGCAAAGGAGAGTCCCACCCGGACACAGGACAAAGTCTTCAATCTTGTATCTTCATAGTCCAACAGTCCGGCCAAAGTATATAGTCCGGCTTTCCGAGGACCCCCTAATCCAGGACTCCCTCAGTAGCCCCTGAACCAGGCTTCAATGATGATGAGTCCGGCACGCAGATTGTCTTCGGCATTGCAAGGCGGGTTCCTTCTCCGAATACTCCATAGAAGATTTTGAACACAAGGATCATGTCTCGCACAGCAAAAAAAATTCCACATACCACCGTAGAGAGTATATTATTCCACAAATCTAATATGCTGACAACTTTTTATAATGTGACGTCCTGCCGTGGCCCGATCATTACGAACCGTTTTTCCCTGCCTGCCACTACACGTGTTACGAGGCGGTTTTATTGGTACGTCTTGTCGAAGCAGAGATCGTGTTCCCCTTATCATGGGATTCTCATCAATACGGATATGGGTAGCCCAACCACGCCATCAATCACGGCGCTTGGGGAATAAGAGATTTTATGGGGCAAGTAGGGAGGTGCACAGTTTCTACTGCCTTTATGAAGGGACAAGGATTCCTTTTTTTCACCCACACCTTCTTCTTCCCCTACCCATCCATTCTCGCGCACTCGAGCTCCACCGCCCAAGTTCTCATCTTCTCCGCAAAGCCATTTCAAACATGTCCGGAGTGGGAGGCAAGTGGATGGCCTCCTCCATTACGGAGGAGAACGTTACAAAGCTCCGGGAAGCCGGATACCTGGCCGCAGACATCGCGCACCGGCTCCCAGACGCAGGGAAGATCGTCCCTACTCCAGAACCCCATGAGAGGGTTGTATTCCTCACCCACTTCATCCGTGGACTGGGATTTCCCCTCCACACATTTGTCCACGGGCTCATGTTCTATTATGGGTTGGACTTCCATGATCTGGCCCCCAATTTCATCCTCTACATCTCGGCGTTTATCGTCGTGTGCGAGGCCTTCCTCCGCATCAAACCCCACTTCGGCCTGTGGCTGAAGACCTTCAACGTGAAACCGAAGGTGGTGGTCGGCCAGCAAGCGGAGTGCGGAGGCGCCATGGTGGGCAAAATGCCCAACGTCACCTGGCTCGAAGGCTCCTATGTGGAGACCGTGAAGGGGTGGCAATCGGGGTGGTTCTACATCACCGAGCCACGCGACACCAATTGGGTGGTGGCCCTCGAATTTCGATCCGGCATCCCCATGCGGCTCACCTCCTGGAAAGAGAAGGGCCTATCCTGGGGTTCATCGATGGAGCTGATCGGACTCCAGAACTGTGCTAAAAATATGATAAGCAAGAAAATCAAGCTTGTCAACGTGGTCCAAGTCATGCTCTTCCGCCGGATCCTTCTATGTCAAAGACGTGCATTCAATATGTGGGAGTTCGACACGGCCAAGCACCAGACGCTGCGAGAGCTTTTCAACATGACGCACCCAGACGTGTGGAAGGTGCTGGTCAAGGCCGCCGAGGTTCCTCCCCTTACCGAGGATCGCGGACTCCGCGCAAAGTGCCCCGCCAATCCGGTAAGCTCTTTATATCTCATAAGATGTTCCTTTCCCCAGTATAATCATGTGAGGGATCTGAGCCTCCACTCCATTTTAACAGGACTAGGTAGCGACAGCGGAGCGGATCGATTGTCCGGCCCCACTGCCCGAAGATCTAGCAAGGGCTCTCTTAACGGAGATGCTGGTTCTGGCGCCCTATGAGGCGCCGGAGAAGAAGGCCAAGAAGAAGGCCGCGGGGACCAGGAAAGGTCTCCGGCGCAAGGTTGTATCGGACTCATCGTCCAAAAACACCGAGGCACACTCCTCCCATGAAAACGAGGACGAGGAAGAGGAAAGTTCTCCCCCCCTAGCCGGGGGAGACAAGAAAAGGAAGGCTGCCCCATCCGGGGAGGCCGAAGGGTCCAAGAAGGTAAGGACCCTCCTTCCGGACTACTCCACAATAGCCGCTTACAGCGACGAGGAGTGGTTGCCCAGGGACAAGCCCCTGGCGAAGTCGTAAGTATCCGGATACTATAATAGTTCTAGTATTTTTGTTTTATTGCTTCTTATCATGTCAAACATGATCATGCAGTCCATCCAAAGACCATATTGACGTATCCTCTTCGGATGAGTCTTTGGGCCAGTCGGCGATGAACAACGATTCACTCCCAACAGCCACCTCCCCCCAACCCACGGACGACATCGAGGTGTTGTCTCAAAGGGCACCGAACCAAGGGGAGATAATTCTGGAGGCGCCCCAAGGCGACATCCCAGATGTTGGGCGCATGGGGGGCAAGACTCCCGTGGGCTCTAATGACAGGGGCCGCAGCAAGTTTGGCCCCCAACCGGATACTATGCCAGAACCTCTAGTGGTTCCGGATTCTGTCAGGCGGCCCCTCACTAAGGGGGGCGAGCCGTCTGTGCCAATGGCCTTTGTCCATCCAGAGGCATCGGACAACTTAATGGAAGCGCTTCGCGGCGCTTCCATTGACGAAGAGCGCTGCACTACCATGAGTGCGTTGGTCGAGAAGGTTCGGTCCGCCAAAAGCAGACTGACCGAAGGCTGTGCCAGCCACCTAACAAGCTTTGAGGTAAGTAATCAAATTATGAGAAAATATCACAGCATAGACAGTAGCCCTTGATGGTCTGTTTGGTGTTTGCAAAGAAAGGCCGATCAGAGGATCAAATAATAATCACAGGAGTCTAATCAGAATATGTCTATGTGAATAACAGGCTTCGCTGCTGGCCGCTACCGCTCATACTGCGGAGGTCTCCGGACTGAAGCAGGACCTTGAGCGGTCCGAGGAAGAGCTCAGCCTTACCAAGAGGCAGCTCAAAGAGAACAAAGGTAAGTGATAGCCCGTCCATATATTGATAAAGAAAAAAGTGGTTATTAGATCATAGGATGATCATGAATTTTGCTAGGGGCCATGACCGAAGTGGCGGCCCTGAAGAAGGCGTTGTCTGAGGCCGAAGACAAAGCGGCCAAGGAGCACATCGAGCGCGAGAAGCAAGAGGCCCGAGTCGGCGAGGTTCAGCAAGAGCTCCAGGATTTTGTCAAGAAATATGAGTCCTTGGAGCGTGACTCTAAGACGCAGGGGTCCGAGCTTGCAAAGGCCCTCGAGAATGCACAAAATGCCAAGGACAAAGCCCAAAAGGCCCTCCAGGAGATTCAGGCGGTCAAGAAGATAGCGGCGGGTAAGGCATTCATTATGCAAAGCAAGCATGTGAAGGAAACTTTCCTTTTACTTACCCTAATTCGGAGCTCTCCGGGAACGTTCGCAGATCTACCCAGCAACGTATGGATGCCGTGGAGTTCTACCGGGCCAAGGAAGGGAGCTCGACGGAGAAGTTGTTCTGGTCTCAATATACTGGGACCAAACATCCGATGCCCTTGAGCGACCAGCTGAAGCAACTGGTCGAGCTTCACAAGGCGGCCGAACTGGCCATGAAGGGTCTCATAGTCCGGATGTGGCCTGGCGAGCCCCTGCTTGGCAGCTACTTCGGCCTGGTAAAGCGGCTTGTGAATGCCTGCCCACGGTTTGAAGTCATAAAGTGGTCCGTCTACATTGAAGGTGTGCGCAGGGCCTTTGCCCGTGCAAAAGTGCATTGGGCGAAGATGGACGCCAAAAAGCTGGTGAAGGAGGGGCCACCGGAGGGCAAGGAGCGTCGCCACCCTGAAAAGTGTTATGACAGGGTCCTGAAGGGTGCCCGCCTTGTGGTGGAGGACTGTGCTAAGGATGTAATATTTTAATGAATGTACTCATGTGATCCTGTAATATGAAAACGAGTTCATGTGCGCTATATAACGCTTGTCGATTTAAAATATTACCTTCTGTGCGGCCGTTTATAAAATCTAAGAGTTGGCCAGTCGTCGGCTTCTGCCCCCATGTAACAAGTACTGAGGTGTTGGGGATAAATCTTAAACACTCTTTATCCAAAAAAGGTGGTCCTTTAAGGAGGTGTTTAGCACAACGAACAAGGCAATCGGACTATACAACTTTATCACTCTCACTTAGCCATAGAAGTCTACAATTTTAAATTTTGGCGAAGCCCTTACTATTCGGAAGGCCGAACTTGGGGCGCTATATACACCTAAATCGGACAAGGCCGATTCCTCGCCCGAAGCGGAAAAAATCTTTAAGGATTTGAGACCTCTCGAACAGCGACCAGCTCTCACCGCATCATGACGGTCAGTTTTCGGCTTTCTCTACTGAGGTGCTCGTCCGGAAGAACTGGGAGACAATCGCAGTAGTTCTCCCAGTGATACCTTAGCCGATATAGCAGAACGTAAGGTACCAAAACATGGCAGCCGGGCAAACCCAACTGTTGACCCAAGACATGATTCAGAGCTGATGCATATAATGCTATAAGTTCGGGGTGCCGCACTATAGAAAGTGTTCGGACTTTTCTTGTCGTGTTATGGGGTACACTGAAGCCCCTGGCGCACTGGACATACCAGAATGTATGGGTGCAATTTGTCGTAAATAAGCAGACATGGAAAAAATATGAAGAAATGCAATAATAAGCTAACATTGTACATTGTTATTTAAATGATACATCAAAGCGCATGTATACAAGTAGTGCAATAAGCAAAAAATAGGACTATTTGACATGTCCTATCCAAGGGCAGGCTACGTGTGGGTATGTAAAACAGGTATAGCGATCGTTATCAGAGACCACCTGGGGATTCCCTTGTACGTCAAAGCTTCTTGCTTCCTTGGTGTTTCCTTCCTGTGATGGGTCCGATAATCAGGGTATCGGAGAGGGCCTTCAGAGAATAGGGTCCTGAAAGGAAGAAAATGGTAAAGATATACGGGTCCTGAGGCGGTGCCATAGCCGTGCCTCCGCCTATGCCCATGGTATCTTGAGTGCGTAATTATGTACGCGCGGCACAAATTTCGCCGCTTGACTGGGACTAGGATGGAGGCTGAATTGCGAGGCGAGCTCTGAACATGCGGGGCGATCCTATTGTAGGTGAGGGAGTCCTGGATTAGGGGGTCTCGAGACAGCCGGACTATATCCTTTGGCGGGACTGTTGGACTATGAAGATACAAGATTGAAGAGTTCGTCTTGTGTCCGGATGGGACTCTACTTAGCGTGGAAGGCAAGCTAGGCAATACGGATATGTATATCTCCTCCTTTGTAACCGACCTTGTGTAACCCTAGCCCCCTCCGGTGTCTATATAAGCCGGAGGGTTTTAGTCCGTAGGACAACATACAATCATACCATAGGCTAGCTTCTAGGGTTTAGCCTCTCTGATCTCGTGGTAGATCTACTCTTGTAATACTCATATCATCAAGAACAATCAAGCAGGACGTAGGGTTTTACCTCTATCAAGAGGGCCCGAACCTGGGTAAAACATCGTGTCCCCTGCTTCCTATTACCATTCGCCTTAGATGCACAGTTCGGGACCCCCTACCCGAGATCCGCCGGTTTTGACACCGGCATTGGTGCTTTCATTGAGAGTTCCACTGTGTCATCACCATAAGGCTTAATGACTCCTTCGATCATCGCTAGCGATGCGGTCCAGGGTGAGGCTTTCCTCCCTGGACAGATCTTCATATTCGGCGGCTTTGCACTGCGGGCCAATTCGCTTGGCCATCTGGAGCAGATTGAGAGCTACACCCCTGGCCATTAGGTCAGATTTGGAAACTTGAACTACAAGGCCAACATCCACGGAGACTTGATCTTCGACGAATTCGAGCCCATGTCGGACGGGCTGTACAGTCTTGACGAGCATGACGTAACTCTGCCGTCGGACAGTATTCGGGAGATCGCATCCGCAGCTACTTCGTCCATCAATCTGGAGCAAGTCGCGCCATTCGAGAGCGGAGGGATGGACCCCGCCATGGAGGCCGCACTCTCAGTGGTGATAGAGCCGGATACTGACTTTACCACTTACGAGAGCCGTGTCGCCAAACCACTGGATTCATCTACGACCACGGACTCCGAGCCGCTCATATATGTGCCCGTCGAATCCGACTGGGCGCTGATCATGGAGTTCACCTCTGGGGACATCTTTCAGCACTCACCCTTCGGGGATGTGCTGAATTCTTTAAGGTCTCTCTCCCTGTCAGGAGAACCTTGGCCGAACTATGTCCGGCTAGAATGGGATGCGGGCGACGAGGAAATTCGCTGCCCACCCACTACCCACTTAGTAGCCACTATCGACGACTTAACTGACATGCTCGACTTCGGCTTCGAAGACTTCGACGGTATGGACGACGAAGCCAGAGATGAACAACATCCACCACCCTCAGGGAACTGGACTGCCACCTCCTCATATGATATATACATGGTGGACACCCCCAAAGAAGCCAATGGGGACAAGAAAGCGGAGGATGACCCCTCCAAAAAGCAACCCAAGCGCCGACGTCAGCGGCGCCGCTCTAAGTCCCGCCACAGCAAGAGCAGTGATACCGGCACAGGAGATAATAACACTCCGGATAGTGTCGAAGACAATAACAATCCCCTCCAGCACGGTGCAGAGCTAGAGGACGAACAAGCTAGCCCCCCCAGAGCGGGCAGCAGATGGAGAACCGTAGGAGGACAATTATATGCCTCTCTCCGAAGACGAGGCGAGCCTCGGCGACGACGAGTTTATCGTGCCTGAGAACCCCGTCGAGCAAGAGCGCTTCAAGCGCCGGCTTATGGCCACGACAAGTAGCCTAAAGAAGAAACAACAACAGCTTCAAGCTGATCAAGACTTGCTAGCAGACAAATGGACCGAAGTCCTTGCGGCCCAGGAACATGAATTCGAGCGCCCGTCCAAGAGTTACCCCAAACGTAGGTTGCTACCTCACCTCGAGGAGGAAGCATTGAAGCCTCATTCACCAGTGTACAATGCGGCTGACCGGCCACTGCGCGGCCGAGCCAGAGAGGCATTTCAGACGAAAGTTCAGTCAGCACCCCGTCGCCACTCAGTCAAAGATACTAAGGCCTGGGGCAACACAGAGGACCTGCGAGATATCTTGCACAGCAAGGCCAAAATCGCAAGGTCAATATACGGGACACGAACATGTGCGCCCACACGGGACGATGATCGTCGCGTCGGATACACCAAGAGTAAATCCGGCCGGGCCGAATACAGCAGACAAGACTCATATGAACTACGTCGGGATATAGCCCGACACAGAGGCGTCGCACACCCCCTATGCTTCACTGATGAAGTTATGAATCACGAATTCCTGGAGGGTTTCAAACCCGTAAACATCGAATCATACGACGGCACAACAAATCCCGCTGTATGGATTGAGGATTTCCTCCTTCACATCCACATGGCCCGCGGTGACGATCTACATGCCATCAAGTACCTCCCACTAAAACTCAAATGACCAGCTCGACATTGGCTGAATAGCTTGCTAGCAGATTCCATCAGCAGTTGGTTGGATTTGGAGGATGCATTTCTTGACAACTTCCAGGGCACTTATGTACGGCGACCGGATGCTGATGACTTGAGACACATAACCCAGCATCCAGGGGAATCGGCCAGACAATTCTGGACACAGTTCCTGACTAAGAAAAATCAAATTGTAGATTGTCCGGATGTAGAAGCCCTAGCGGCATTTAAACATAACACTCGCGACAAGTGGCTAGCTCGCCACCTTGGCCAGGAGAAGCCGAAATCTATGGAAGCCCTCACAACACTCATGACCCGCTTTTGCGCGGGCGAGGACAGCTGGCTGGCTCGCATCAACAACACATCAAGGAATCCGGATACCTCGGATACCAAAGACGTTAACGGTAGGCAGCGTCGTAATAGACCAAAGCGCTGCAATAACGGCGATAACTCCGAAGATACGGCAGTCAATGCCGGATTCAAAGGCTCTAGATCCGGTTAGCAGAAGAAGCCATTCAAAAGAAATACTCCGGCTCCGTCCAGTCTGGATCGCATACTGGATCGCTCGTGTCAAATCCACGGCACCCCCGACAAGCCAGCCAATCACACCAATAGAAAGTGTTGGGTGTTCAAGTAGGCCGGCAAGTTAAATGCCAAAAACAAGGACAAGGGGCTGCATAGCGATGACGAGGAGGAGACGCGGCCGCCGAACCCAGGAGGACAGAAGGGGTTTCCCCCACAAGTGAAGACAGTAAACATGATATACGCAACCCACATTCCCAAGAGGGAGCGGAAGCATGCACTAAGGGACGTCTATGTGATGGAGCCCGTCGCCCCGAAGTTCAACCCATGGTCTGCTTGTCTGATCACCATCGATCGCAGGGACCACCCCACTAGCATCCGTCATGGCGGATCCGCCGCACTGGTCCTAGACCCCATCATTGACGGATTTCACCTCACTCGAGTCCTTATGGACGGCGGCAGTAGCCTGAACCTGCTTTATCAGGATACAGTGCGAAAAATGGGTATCGATCCCTCAAGGATCAAACCTAGCAAAACCACCTATAAAGGCGTCATCCCAGGTGTAGAGGCCCATTGCACAGGCTCAATCATACTGGAAGTGGTCTTCGGATCACCGGATAACTTCCGAAGTGAAGAGTTAATCTTCGACATCGTCCCGTTTCGCAGTCGCTATCATGCACTGCTCGGACAGACATCATTTGCAAAATTCAATGCAGCACCGCATTACGCATACCTCAAGCTCAAGATGCCAGGACCTCGCGGGGTCATAACAGTAAATGGAAACACAGAACGCTCGCTCCGTACGGAAGAGCACACTGCGGCCCTTGCAGCAGAGGCACAAAGTAGCCTGTTTAGACACACCACTCATTCGGCGTTACAGCCCCCGGACACCTTCAAGCGCGTCCGGAATAATGTGCAACAGGATCGCCTGGCGGGATCTACGCTCGCCAAGCAATTCGGCCCCCGTCCCAGTCCCAGTGCAGCAACGAAATTCATGCCGCGCGTACATAACTGGACACGCCCCGCATTGTGGCTTAACCACACCAGGGGCTGTATACCTTTGACATTCCCTCTCTCTTTCAGGGCCTAATTCTTCGGAAGGCCTTTCCGGCAGTTCGACGGCCGGACAAATTCCGGAAGCAACAACCAAGGCGGCAAGAAGCTAAGATGAACACGGGAACCGCCAGGTGGTCTCTAGTAATACTTGATATACCCGCTTTTCACTATTATTTCGTAGCTTGCCTTGGATAGGACATTTCGAATTGTCCTACTTTACGCTTATTGCACTACTTGTACCAGTGCGCTTCGACGTATTATTCAAATAACAATGCATATTATTAATCTGTTATTGCATTATTTAAGTTTTTCTCTTTCTCTTATATGTCCATTTACGACATTCCGCACATGCACGCTCGGGTACGGTCAGTACGCCAGGGGCTCTCGTTCACCCCGTAATACGGTGCAAGAAGTCTGAACACTTTCGACAGTGCAGCACCCCGAACTTATAGCATTATATGCATCAGCTCCGAATCATGTCTTGGGTCAAATGTTGGGTTGCCCGGCTCCCATGCTTTGGTACCTTACGTTCCACTATATCGGCTAAGGTAGCCATGGGAGAACTACTGCGATTGTGTCCCGGTTCTTCCGGACGAGCACCTCAGTAGAGATAGCCAAAAACTGACTATCATGATAAGGCGAGAGACTGGTCGCTATTCGAGAGGTTTCAAGTCCTTAAAGACTTTTTCCGCTTCGGGCGAGGAGTCAGCCTTGTCCGTCTTCGGCGTGTATAGCGCCCCAAATTCGGCCCTCCGAATACCAGGGGCTTCACCAAAAATTTAAAATCATAGACTTCTATGGCTAAGTGAGAATGATAAAGCATTATAGTCCGATTGCCTGGTTCGTTGTGCTCAGCACCTCTCTTGAAGGACCCAAAATTGGGGTAAAGAGTGTTCAGATTTACCCCGAACACCCCAGTACTAGCTACATGGGGGCAGAAGCCGACGACTAGCCAACTCTCATATTTTATAAATGGCCGCACAGAAGGTAATATTTTAAATTAAGAAAGCGTTGCATGGCGCAAAAGAACTCGTTTAATATTACAGGATCACATGGGCATGTTCATTCAAAAATTACATCCTTGGCACACTCATCCGCCACTAAGCGGGAACCCTTCAGGACGCTCTCATAGTAATTCTCGGGGAAGCGATGCTCCTTGCCCTCCGGCGGCCCTGTAAGTGCATCTAGTGCCACCCCTAGTTGGTTTTGCAGTATTAACGACAAACCTGGTTGAGGGACTAATGTGTTTGTGAGAATTGCAGGATAACACAAGTAGAAGTCCCTCATTGATTCGGTTTTCCTACCAGAGATGACCGCTAAAAATGTAAGAAGACATTGATGTCAAAGGTGGTATGTGAAGACATTCACATTGAAGACTATGACAAGAGAAGACATCGCGTGAAGACTATGGAGCGCGAAGACTTCGTTGTTTCGTCGTTCTTTTTCTTCTTTGTTGAGTCATAGGAACCACCGTACTGTTAAGTGGGGTCCAAGTGAACCAGTGAGAATGACTGAAGTGATTCTTAACCAAAATCCTATCTCTTCGAGCGAAGACAATGAGAGCAAATCTTATCCAGAGCTGGATAAGTCAGCTCTGCTTGTAGCCCAAGTAAAGTTGCCGTGTGTGTTTGAAATCTGACCGTTGGAACACGTGTCAGTTCCTTAGTGACCCAGAGTCATTTCGGACAAATCAGGTCGGGTTGCCTAGTGGCTATAAATAGTCCACCCCCTACAACCATAAACGGTTGGCTGCTCAGAGTTAGTGTACGGCTTTTGTCATTTGAGAGCAACCCACCTCGAAGCCTTTGAGAGAGAATCCCTTGCGAGGACAAAGCCCTAAACACCCAGAGCCAAAGAGTGTCAGGCATCACTTAAGTCTTCCTGTCTATGTGATCTGAAGACTTATTACACTTGAGGACTGTGAATCCTCCAGCCAGTTAGGCGTCGCGTTTTGAGCATCCAAGAGTCATTGTGGAATGCCGGTGAACGAAGTCTGTGAAGGTTTGGAAGTCTACCTTGAAGACTTACCAAAGTGATTGGGCGAGGACTGGGTGCCCTTAGCTTAAGGGGAATAAGGTGAAGACGTGGTCTTCTGAGTTGAATCTCAGCCTCCCTAACCAGACGTACAGTTGTCACATCAACTGGAACTGGTCCAACAAATCATTGTCTTCAACGAGCTACTGGTTCCATCCTTCCCATCTCTTTAATTTCAGATTCCTTGTGAAGTCATTGCATGTTTGCATTATCTATTTGTCTTCATTGTGTCACTGCTGTTCTGATTAGCTTCATACTATCTTCCATCCTGATCTATACTGCCTAACTGCTATTAGTCTTTGTGCTTTCATTTCTCTGAATACTTGACTATGGCTTGCTTAGTGTAGTCTACCTTCTGTTGCATGGTAATAGGTCTATCTCTATCGTTTGTCTTTGAAACATCCATGTTTTGAAGACTTACATAAAAATCGCCTATTCACCCCCCTCTAGTCGACCACTAGCACTTTCAATTGGTATCAGAGCAAGGTACTCCCTTGTTCTGCGTGATTCGGTTTAACCACCTGGAGTTTTAGCTATGTCGACTGCAGGGATAATCAAAGTCTCTGCTGCGTGCCCCGTCTTTGATGGAATTGAATATCCCTACTGGAAGAATAAGATGCGCATGCATCTTGAAGCCATTGATGTCAACCTCTGGTATGTCGTCAAGAATGGCGTCCCCAAGGCTGGTGAAGGTGTCACGGCTGCTGATGTCAAGAAGTTCGTTCAAATGGACTCCACTGCCAAGAACATCATCTGTGGTCATCTGACCAAAGGGCAGTATGGCCGTGTGAGTGCTCTGGAAACATCTAAGCTAGTCTGGGACTGGCTCTCCAAGGTCAACAAAGGCGTCTCAACCTAGAGAGATCAAAGAACAAGTGTCCTTCGCAACCTATTCAACCGCTTCAAGAGAAACGACAATGAGAATGTTCAGCTCATGTTTGATCGACTCACTGACATCACAAATGAGCTTCAATCCCTCGGCACTACTGAGATCACCAAGCATGAAGTCGTCAAGACACTCCTGAGATCACTTGCCAGCTCATTTGACACCCTGGCCCTGATGATTCAAGAATGCCCTGACTTCAAGACACTCTATCCGTCTGACATACTTGAAAGGCTCAACACACATGAGTTTCAGCTTTCTGAGAAAAGAGACTTCTACGGTCCCAACTATGGGTGAACTCGTGCTTTGAAGGCAAAAGCTATCTCCTCATCTGAAGAAGAATCTGATTGTAGTTCGGATGATCCTGAAGACATTGGAAAGGAGCTTGCTATGCTTGTGAAGAAGTTTCATAAATTCACCAAGAAGAAAGGTTTCAGAAAGTCCTCACGATCCAGCTCAAGGAGTGACGAAGCTTCTGCTCATGACTACAAGAAGAGAACATGTCACAAGTGCAAGAAACCTGGTCACTACATCTATGAGTGTCCACAGTGGGACAATGAGAACAAGAAGAAGAAGAAGAGCAAGGAATATGATTCTAACGACAAGAAGAAGAAGAAATACTCAAAGTCTTCTTCCAAGTCTTCCTCAAAGTCTTCATCACACAAGAAGAGCTCATCTGGCAAGGCTCGTGTGTTTGTTGGCAAGGAAATGGATTTAGAGGAGGAGTCCGCTTCTGAGGAGGCGGAGGTGGAGTCTGAGGAGGAGTTCGATTCTTGCGTTGCAAGTCTGGCCACAGCATACGTTGCCAAGTCCATCTTCAACACTGAAGACAATGACTTCATCATCGACGCCGATGCTAATGACAAGGACAACTCCGCTCCCACCTACTGCTTCATGGCACGCGGTGCCAAGGTAAACTCACGCACTACTCACTATCAAACATCCAGTGAAGATGACTCTGATTGTGGTTCCAAACCCAGCTAAAAACACTTGCTAAAATTGCAACTGAACAACAAAGAGCTATGGAACATACTCAAAAACTGTTAGACAAAAGCGATGACCTGTTAGATGCTGAAATGACTCGATCTCAGTCCTTAATTGAAGACATAAAAAATCTTCATGTTAAGTATGAGGAACTTGAAAGTCGTCATGAAATGCTCTCGACAACTCATGAAAAGCTTTCCTATGATTATCTTCAAAGGAAGCAAGATCTTGAGAAATTGAGAGCGGCTCATGAAGATCTTCAAAAGGAAAACAAGTCACTTCGCGCCAAATTGATCAGTTCCGCTCATGAAGGATTTGAACCACCATGTCTTAAATGCATTGAGCGTGACAACGCTACTTCTGTTGCTGGATATTCTACTGTTGCTACTATTGCAATATCTTCAACTATTGATGTGGTAGCTAACCCCTCTGCTGAGGATACCACTGCTATTGCTGATGAAAATGCTAGGTTGAAGACATTGCTTGAAACAGGGATGTACAAAAGTCTCAAAGGGCATCAAACACTATGTGATGTCCTCAAAAGGAAGATCCCCTAGGAAAGAGAGTGTTGGATTCGAAAGGAAAATGAATGCTGATGGCTCTTATTGGAAACCTAAGCAGTACCCCAAAACCACTTGGGTTGCTGCAAAGGAACCTTCAGTAGACCCATCCACCCTATCTGGCTTCACTTGTGCTAATCCCATTGTTATTCATGAATCCTTTGATGCAAACTATAAAATGTTTAAGAATCAGAATGGTGAAGTGTTTGCCAGGTATATTGGTACTAACTGCAGGAATGGGCCACCTATGAAGAAAGTCTGGGTGCCGAAAAAGTGTTTGGAGAATCTTCCTGTGAATGTCGTCATGACACCACAAGTGAAGAAGACAAACCCCAGACCACAGGCTCCATATGGTCCAAAGGCTTCATAAAGATAAAGGACTCACCTGAGTCGCACTAACGCAAATGTTTTGCAGGGAAACCATACTCAGGCCTATGAATATGGGCGTGTTTCATCAAACCGCCATGTTCATAAGACCAAGAACTACTCTGCTTATTCTTATGAGTACTATTGCCCTCCTGCAAGACTATTTGCTAGGGCTCCAAAGCCAAAGTTCTCAGATGCTGCACTTAGACTCATTGCTTCGAAGCCACCCTTGAAGATGTGGGTGGCTAAGAAAGCTTAACTCTCTTTTGCAGGGAAGGGTCTCCAGCCAAATTCGTCTGAAGCTATTGCTGGGGACCTTAAACATCTTGTAGGGCGCAAGATCAAATGCCCAAACGGTCTTATTATGTATTTTTTTCCTGAGTCGCTTGCTACTTGCCCTATCAGTCCTAACATCGATCTAAGCTTTCATAATCTACTTGCTCGTCAAATGTTTATGCTTCACAATTATCTTTGTGAAGCCTATCCCCCTAACTGCCAAGGGTATGACACTAGCTGCTTCAGAATGGATTATTGATAGTGGGTGTACTAATCACATGACTGGCAAGCAAAGTCTTCTCATGGACTCAACTTTACGTCCATCTGACAAGAGTCACATCACATTTGCTGATACTGGTAAAAGCAAGGTATTGGGTCTAGGTAGAGTTGCAATCTCAAGGGATCAACACATGGATAAAGTGATGCTTGTTGAATCCCTTGGTTTCAACTTAATGTCTGTCTCAATGCTTTGCGATTTAAACATGATTGTGATATTTGGAATATATTTTTGCCTTGTTCTAATGGAATCTGACAAGTCTCTAGTGTTTGAAGGGTATCAAAAAGATGATTTGTACGTGGTAGATTTCTCAGCAGGACCACAGCTTGCCGTATGTCTTCTAGCAAAAGCTTCAGAATGCTGGCTCTGGCATCGGAGGCTAGGGCATGCTGGCATGAGGAACTTACATACTCTTGCAAAGAAGAAGCATATCATAGACATCGACTGCGTCAAGTTCAAGAAGTTTAACTTATGCGGTGCCTGTGAAGCTGGAAAGATGACGAGGGCCAAGCATCCCTCGAAGACAATCATGACAACGACTCAACCCTTCGAACTGCTACACATGGATCTCTTTGGTCCCACTCACTACTCAACTCTTACTACTACTGCTTGTCTCTATGGCTTCGTCATTGTTGATGATTATTCAAGATATACATGGGTGCATATAATCCTCTACAAGACTGAAGTGCAGGATGTCTTCAGACGCTTCGCCAATCGAGCCATGAACAACTATGGCGTCAAGATCAAGCACATCAGAAGTGACAATGGCACTGAATTCAAGAACACTGGCCTCGACACTTATCTTGATACTTTGGGCATCACTCATGAGTTCTCAGCTCCTTACACGCCGTAGCAGAATGGTGTTGTGGAACGCAAGAACAGAACACTTATTGAGATGGCCCGGACGATGCTCGAAGAACACAAGACTCCAAGAAAGTTCTGGCCTAAAGCCATTGATACTGCATGCCATATCATCAACCGTGTTCATCTTCACAAGCTTCTGAACAAACCATCCTATGAGCTCCTCACTGGTAAGAAGCCAAATGTCAGTTACTTCAGAGTATTTGGTGCCAGGTGCTGGATCAAGGATCCACATCACACTTCAAAATTTTCACCAAAAGCACATGAAGGTTTTATGCTTGGATACGGAAAGGATTCGCACTCCGACAGAGTCTTCAACCTCTTTCATTATAAAGTGGTTGAAACTGTGGATGTGCGGTTCGATGAAACCAACGGCTCGCAAAGAGAGCACCTGCCAAATGTGCTAGATGAAGTTCCATCTAGTGAATCCATCAAGCTTATGGGAACTGGAGAAATCATATCGTCTGAAGCACAACCCGAAGAGGAACTCATCATCTCTGCACCTGATCAACCTGAAGACAATGCTCAGCTTGAAGACAATCCTTCCAACGATGACAATGCTCAGCAAGAGCAAAATCTTCGTCCTGCTCATCCTCGTGTTGCAAATGAAGTACAGATTGAGAAAATAATTGATAGCATCAATGCACCTAGTCCACTCACTCGTTCAAGGGCAACACAACTAGCAAATTTCTGTGGACACTTCGCATTCGTCTCAATATCTGAACCCAAGAAAGTTGAAGAAGCCTTCATGGAACCTCAATGGATACAAGCTATGCAAGAAGAGCTTCAACAGTTTGAGCTGAATAATGTATGGGAACTGGTCAAGCATCCTGATCCTCGTAAGCAAAATATCATAGGCACCAAATGGATATATCACAACAAGCAAGGTGAGCATGGTCAAGTAGTCAGAAACAAAGCTCGTCTCGTTGCTCAAGGATACACTCAAGTTGAAGGAATTGACTTCGATGAAACATTTGCTCCTGTGGCTAGGCTTGAAGCTATTCACATACTGCTGGCCTGTGCAAATCATCATAACATTCTTCTGTATCAAATGGATGTGAAGAGCGCTTTTCTCAATGGCAAGATTGAAGAAGAAGTGTATGTTGCACAACCACTTGGCTTTGAAGATCCAAAACATCCTGACATGGTTTGCAAGCTCAACAAGGCACTTTATGGCCTTAAACAAGCCCCTCGTGCTTGGTATGACACACTCAAAGACTTCCTGAAGAGCAAAGGCTTCAAACCTGGTTCCCTGGATCCCACACTCTTCATGAAGACATATGATGGTGAACTGTTTGTGTGCCAAATATATGTGGATGACATTATGTTCGGCTGCACCAACCAGAAATATAGTGATGAGTTTGGATATATGATGCAAGAGCAATATCAGATGTCCATGATGGGTGAGCTAAAGTTCTTCCTTGGTCTTCAAATATGACAGCAACGCAACGGCATCTTCATATCTCAAGAGCAATACCTCAAAGATTGCCTGAAGAAGTTTGGAATGCAAGACTGCAAAGGTTACACGACGCCAATGCCAGCTAAACACCATCTGGGTCCCGACGACAATGGTAAAGAGTTCGATCAAAAGGTATACCGCTCCATGATTGGTTCGTTGCTTTATTTATGTGCATCTAGGCCAGATATCATGCTTAGTGTTTGCATGTGATTCCAAGCGGCACCAAAGGAATCGCATCACTTAGCTGTGAAGCGAATTCTTCGATATTTGGCTCACACCCCAACACTAGGATTATGGTATCCAAAGGGCTCAGAGTTTGATCTAGTTGGATTCTCGGATGCTGATTATGCTGGTGACAAGGTGGATCACAAGTCTACATCAGGCACATGTCACTTTCTGGGACGATCACTTGTATGTTGGTCTTCAAAGAAGCAAAACTGTGTTATAACGCCCTCGATGCGGCTATATCTCCTACGTGTCGAGGCACGACTTAGAGGCATAACCGCATTGAAAGCAATGTCGCAAGTTAGGCAATCTTCACAACATCCCATGTAATATATAGATAATAAAAGGGGTGATACATAGTTGGCTTACACTCGCCACGTCAATCAAAGTACATAAATAGCATTATAACATTCAAACACTCATGGCCCGACTATGGCGCCAAAATAAAAGATAAACCCAACATGCGACACGGTCCCGATCGCCCCAACTGGGCACCACTACTGATCATCAGGGAAAGAAACATAGTAACGACGTGAGTCCTCGTCGAACTCCCACTTGAGCTCAAGTGCGTCATCTGGAACAGAGTCATCAGGCCCTGCATCTGGTTTGGAAGTAATCTGTGAGCCACAGGGACTCAGCAATCTCGCACCCTCGCGATCAAGACTATTTAAGCTTATGGGTAAGGCAAGGTAAATATGTGGAGCTGCAGCAAGCGACTAGCATATATGGTAGCTAACCTATTCGCAAAAGAGAGAGCGAGAAGAGAAAGGCAAAGCGCGAACGAGTTCTAGAGAGCAACCTGCGGCAAGCATTACTCCAACACCGTGTTCACCTCCCGAACTCCGCCGAGAAGAGACCATCACGGTAACTCACACGGTTGATTCATTTTAATTAAGTTAAGGTTCAAGTTATCTACAATCGGACATTAACAAATTCCCATCTGCCCATAACCGCGGGCACGGCTTTCGAAAGTTCAAATCCCTGCAGGGGAGTCCCAACTTAGCCCACGACAAGCTCTCACGGTCAACGAAGGAATAGACCTCCTCCTGAGACATTCCGATCAGACTCGGTATCCCGGTTCTACAAGACACTTCGACAAGTTAAAACAAATCCAGCAACACCGCCCGAATGTGCCGACAAATCCCGATTGGAGCTGCACATATCTCGTTCTCAGGGCACACTCAGATAAGCTCTCCATACAACTAAAAACAAACCTCGAGTTTCCCCGAGGGGGCGCTGCACAGGACTCTAGTTCGGACCAACACTCAGAGGAGCACTGGCCTGGGGGGTTTAAATAAGATGACCCTCGTGCTCCGGAAACCCAAGGGAAAAGAGGCTAGGTGGCAAATGGTAAAACTAAGGTTGGGCACTGCTGGAAAAGCTTTATTCAAGCCGAACTATCAAGGGGTTCCCATTATCACCCAACCGCATAAGGAACGCAAAATCCGAGAACATAACACCGATATGACGGAAACTAGGGCGGCAAGAGTGGAACAAAACACTAGGCGAGAGGCCGAGCCTTCCACCCTTTACCAAGTATATAGATGCATTAAGATAAACAAGATAATATAATGATATCCCAACAAGTAAATAATGTTCCAACAAGGAACGGTCTCCAATCTTCACCTGCAACTAGTAATGCTATAAGAGGGGCTGAGCAAAGTGGTAACATAGCCAATCAACGGTTTGCTGGGACATGGTGGGTTAGAGGTTTGACATGGCAATTTAGGAGGCATGATAATCAAGTGGTAGGCATCGTAGCATAGGCATAGCAAAATAGCGAGCATCTAGCAAAGCAAAGATAGAAGTGATTTCGAGGGTATGATCATCTTGCCTGCAAAGTTGTCAGAGTTGACTAGATCCTCGAAAGCAAACTCAACGGGCTCCTCATTAGCGAACTCGTCTCCCGGCTCTACCCAAACAAGACAAAACAAGCAAACGGAACACAATCAACCACGTGCAAAGCTCAAACAACATGATGCAAACATGGTATACTATGCGAGATGCGATATGTGATGCATATGCAAGATTTGACAAGGAATGAATGAACCTGGACTCAACTTGGAAATCCAAGTGTGCCACTGGAAAGGTGAGATGAAACCGCTTGAAAAGGATACAAAGATCACCGGAATGGGAGTTACGGTTTGGAAATGGCAAGCGATTCAAATATGACACCGGTCTGCGATTTACAGCAAGTAGCAATCTAAATGCAACAAGATGAACATGCTACATCACTCAAACATGGCATCAAAATACATGGCAGGAATCCATTCATGATTCTTAACAAAAGATGAACACTGAGCTACGGTCAATTCATCCATTAACAGGTTCAAACAAGCATGGCAAAAATGCATTTGGTAAACAGATTTTAGACATAGTGAAATTAACACTTATCTGGAATTTCAGATCAGGTAGCACACTTTGAATCATGAAAACTATATGCTAGAGGGCTTGAACATGTCAAAGTAAAGCCTGGTATGGATCTACTCAAAGAGCTTAACAAAAGTCCCTTAGTGACCTTGAGCCAAAAGGGATCAGAAAATACATTTGCAAGCATGTGAACATGGCAAAAACATAATCAGTTCTCAGACTTAGTGAAAACTAGAGCATGCAAAAACAGATATCAAGTAGGCATGTTTACGAGCTCGATGCACTCACTACAGAGCATGTCATGACAATCTAAGCATACACCCATCAAGAATACACATTATACAAGCTAGACCTGGCAAGAACAATAACATAGCATGCACGGATCAACTACAACGTCCTCGGCAAAATCGCTAACAAGTAGACAATCTGCCCAGATTCACGGAATAACAAAAGTAGAGCTCGATTGACTCAAGCTAGGGTGCTCCATAATTGCAAACAAAGGCATGGATGGATAGAGCACTACAAGATTAACAAAACATCCTTACTGATCATCCTCAAAAGAGGCACGGATCACTAGGAAACAACATGAACATATGGCCATATGAGATAAACAGCTCAAGGACTTAGTGGAAATGCTAAGTCCCTGAAATCAGCATTACCAAGTGCCTCACTTTGCAAGCTTGTTCTAGTCACCACACACATCACAAAAATACATGGGTTGCACCTCTGGAAAGATGGCAAAACCCTTAACAAAACAAATGTACAGATCATGGGCATATCATGCACACAATAATCATGGCAAAATGACAAATATCTAAATGGAGAAGCAGATCTGACAAATATCTCAAGTAGCCCTCTTCTAACAGCATTTCGGGCATCAAGATGAACTCAAATGTAAATGATGCAATGAGATGAAACGATGTACTCTCTGAGACGAACATTTTGATATGCTATATGCCCAAAACGGAGCTACGGATGAGGAGTTACGATGCAATGAAGAGGAGCATATGAGCTAGGGTTTCGGGCAAAAAGTCAACCGAGTTTTGGATCTCAGATCCCGATCGGGATCTGGGTGCGATTTATGAGGTTTGCCTGAGCTGTGGGAGACGGCGGCCGGACTTGACGCTTGGAGGATCCGGCGACGAGGGGAGGAGGAGGCCGGAGCCGGCGGTGGCGATGGCGGCGCCGGGAGGCGGCGGACGGCGGTGAGGCGGCGGCCGACGGGCGAGGCGGCGCATCGGGCGGGTGCGGGCGGCCGGCGTCGAGTGGCGGGGCGGCTGGCGTCGACGGCGGATCGGAGTGGCGGGGCGCGGGGAAGACGCGGGCGGCACCGGCTGGGGCGGCTCGGCCCAGTCGGGCGGCGGGAGGGCCGGCCACGGGCCTTGCGGGCCCGCGCGGCGCGGCGATGTGGGCACGGGCGGTGGCGAACAGGGTGGCGACACGTGGCGGTGGCGGGGCTGGGCAGACACGTCCGGCTCCGTCCGAACACGTCCGGCGGCGGCGGAGACGGAATTTTAGGGTTTTGAAGAGGGGATCCGAGATTTGGAATGGGGGAGGTATATATAGGCATAGAGGGAGCTAGGAGAGTCCAAATGGTGTGCGGTTTTCGGCCACGCGATCGTGATGGGACGCTCTAGATGATGGAGAGGGTTTTGGTGGGTTTTGGGCCAACTTGGAGGGGTGTTGGGCTGCAACACACACGAGGCCTTTTCGGTCCCTCGGTTAACCATTGGAGCATCAAACGAAGTCCAAATGGTACGAAACTTGACAGGCGGTCTACCGGTAGTAAACCAAGGCCGCTTGGCAAGTCTTGGTCCAATCCGGAAATGTTTAATCCCCACACACGAAAGAAAGGTAGAAATGACCACCGGAGGAGAACGGAGTGCCGGAATGCAAAACGGACAACGAGGAAAATGCTCGGATGCATGAGACGAACACGTATGCAAATGCAATGCACATGATGACATGATATGAGATGCATGACAACGATAACACACACGGAGACAAAAACCCGAACCCGAGTAAATAAAATAACTTAACGCCGGAAACGGCAAGAGTTGGATTATATATTGGGTAAATCATATCCGGGGTGTTACAACACTCCACCACTACGAAAGGATCTCGTCCCGAGATTTAGGACTGAAAGAATGTCGGGTACTCAGAACGGAGGTGATCCTCGCGTTCCCAGGTGGCTTCACGGTCGGAATGGTGTGACCACTTGACTTTGAGGAATATGATTGACTTGTTGCGAGTCTTGCGTTCAATCTCTTCAAGAATAGCAACGGGGTGCTCACGATAAGAGAGATCTTCTTGGAGCTCAATGTCTTCGAAGTTGACGGTGCGGTCAGGAGTCTTGAAGCACTTTCGGAGCTGAGAGACATGGAACACGTCATGCACATTTGCAATGTTTGAAGGAAGCTCGAGTTGATAGGCGAGATCGCCTCTCTTGCTGACGATCTTGAAAGGTCCCACGTATCTGGGGGCAAGCTTCCCTTTGATACCGAAGCGACGAGTACCTTTCATAGGAGAGACGCGGAGGTAAACATGATCTCCGATCTCGAAGGCCAAATCACGGTGCTTACTATCATAGTAGCTCTTCTGGCGGGATTGGGCTGCTTTGATGTTATCTCGAATGACTTTGCACATTTCCTCTGCCTCTGTGATTAAGTTATTTCCCAGAAGTTGACGTTCACCAGTTTTAGACCAGTTGAGAGGGGTATGACACTTCCTGCCATACAGAATTTCGAATGGGGCCTTGCCCGAACTTGCTTGAAAACTGTTGTTGTAGGAGAATTCAGCATATGGAAGACAATCCTCCCACTTCATGCCGAAGGAGATCACACAAGCCCTGAGCATATCTTCAAGAATCTGATTGACACACTCGACTTGACCGTTAGTTTGAGGATGGAAAGCTGTACTGAAGTGGATGTTGGTGCCCATGGCCTTCTGAAAAGAATCCCAAAACTTGGAGGTAAAGATGCTGCCACGGTCTGAAGAGATCACCTGCGCGAATACCATGCAGAGAGACAATTCGAGAGGTATAGAGCTCCGCCAATTGAGCTGCAGTGATTGACTCTTTGATAGGCAGAAAGTGAGCCACTTTAGTGAGTTTGTCGATGACAACGAATATAGCATCATTGCCACGCTTGGACTTTGGAAACCCAGTCACGAAGTCCATCTCAATGTGGTCAAACTTCCATTCTGGAATGGCAAGAGGTTGGAGGAGACCAGCTGGCCTTTGGTGTTCTGCCTTCACTCTTTTGCAGACATCACATTCATTCACGAACTGAGCAATCTCGCGCTTCATTCGAGTCCACCAATAAGCCTGCTTGAGGTCCTGATACATCTTCGTGCTCCCAGGGTGGATGGAGAGGAGAGAATTGTGAGCCTCATTCATGATAACCTTACGAAGATCACCTTTGGGCACAACAATACGATCCTTGAAGAAAAGAGTATCCTTGTCATCAAGGCGGTAGCACTTGTACTTGGGTTGACTCTTGGCAATCCCAATCTTCACCTTCTTCACCATAGCATCAAGAAGCTGAGCTTGGCGAATCTGGTCTTCCAAGGTAGGAGAGACTTGAAGGTTGGCGAGGAAACCTTGAGGAACAACTTGCAGATTAAGCTTGCGGAAAGCTTCACAAAGCTCGGGTTGATAAGGCTTGAGAATCAGACTGTTGCAATAAGCCTTCCTGCTCAATGCGTCACCAATCACATTGGCCTTGCCTGGCGTATACTCGATACTTGGATTATACTCTTGAATCATTTCGACCCATCGAGTCTGCCTGAGGTTGAGATTAGGCTGAGTGAAGATGTACTTGAGACTCTTGTGGTTAGTGAAAATGTCCACTTTTCTTCCCAATAAGAGATGTCTCCAAGTCAAAAGAGCGTGCACAACTGCCGCCAACTCGAGGTCATGAGTGGGGTAGTTCTTCTCGTTGGGCTTCAACTGGCGAGAGGTATAAGCCAAAACTTTCTTTTCTTGCATCAACACTGCACCGAGACCTTGGAGAGAGGCATCGCAAAAGAGCTCGTACGGTTTGGATTCATCAGGCGGAGTCAGAACTGGAGCAGTGATCAATTTCTCTTTCAAAGTTTTGAAAGCGATGTCACATTTCGGAGACCAAACGTACTTGACGTGCTTCTGGAGAAGATTTGGGAGAGGCTTCGCGATCTTAGAAAAGTTTTCAACGAATCTTCGGCAGTAGCTTGCGAGGCCGAGGAAGCTGCGGAGTTGCTTCACGTTCTGAGGTGGTTCCCAATTCACAATTGCAGACACCTTCTCCGGATTCACCGCAATGCCCTTGGCAGAGATGATATGCCCAAGATAAAGAACCTCATCGAGCCAAAATTCGCACTTGGAGAACTTGGCGTAGAACTTGTGTTCTCTGAGCTTATCGAGTACCAAACGGAAGTGCTTGGCATGATCTTCCTTGTTCTTCGAAAAGACCAGAATGTCGTCGAGATAGACCAAAACAAAGTCATTGGTGTAGGCGTTGAAGATGAAGTTCATCATGCGAGAGAAAGTCGGAGGAGCGTTGACGAGGCCAAAATACATGACAGTGTATTCATATGAACCATAGCTTGTCCTGAAGGCCGTCTTGGGAATATCTTGCTCACGGATTCGAATCTGATGATAACCCATACGGAGATCAAGCTTGGAGAATACTTGGGCACCTTTGAGTTGTTCGAGCAGCTCGTTGATGTTGGGAAGTGGGTATTTGTTCTTGATGGTCTTCTTGTTCAATGGACGGTAGTCAACACAAAGTCGGTCCGTTCCATCCTTCTTCTTCACAAAATGAACACCACAATCCCATGGAGAAGAACTAGGTTGGATGTGACCCATTCTTTCTTGAATATCGAGTTGCTTTTTCAGCTCCTTAACTCTTCAGGTCTGAGCTTGTAAGGACGCTTGCACACTGGTTCCGTACCGGGCTCAAGATCGATGACGAATTCAACTGGCCGGTGCGGAGGCATTCCTGGAAGCTCTTTTGGAAAGATGTCTTGATATTCGCAAACGACTGGAATTTGCGAGATAGCATCGAGTTCACCCTTCTCATTGAGAGAAAACATACGGATGGTATCATCACGAGCTGCAAAGACAATTACATCCTCAGACGAGTGAGTCAATTGAATCTGCCTGGCTGCACAATCAAGCTGCGCCTTGTGCTTAGAAAGCCAATCCATCCCGAGAATAAGATCAATATTCGAGTTGCCCAGAACCATTGGAGAAGCTAGAAATTTGTAGTCGCCCAACGTGATAGTAATATCCGGGATGTTGAAGTAGCTGTCATCTGCTTGCCGGTGACACGATTTGCATAGGTTTTGTCGATATTGTTAATTGCAGTCATCCTTGGATGCAAATGGTTTGACATGAAACAATGCGATGCACCAGTGTCAAAAAGAACTTTTGCTGGAATATCGTTAACAGGAAGGTTACCCATGATGACATCTGACGAGTCCTCTGCCTGAGCTGCATTCATCATGTTGACCTTGGCGTGCTTGGGGTTATGCTTGACCACAGCTGTACTTGCCGATCTGACAGGAGGAGGAGGAGGGAGACGTCTCTGGTTGAGGCACTTGTTGGCATAGTGACCCTTCTGTTGGCACTTGTTGCATGTGACCTCTGAAAGCGGACGGTGGTATGGAGCACTCGATCTTGGAGCTTGAGACGAAGTCTTGTTCTGAAAGCCAGGGTTGGGTGGGTGGGAAGATCCACTGCCACCTTTGCTCTTCTATTGATACGGTTGACGGAACGGAGGAGGAGGAAGCCAATACTTCTGCTGCTTGACCACTTGAGTAGAGGAAGAAGGAGTAGCATCTCTGACTCGCTTCTTGGAAGCATCACACCTCAGTTGAGTAGCCTCTTGCTTCAATGCCATGTTGTAGAACTCATCGTACCTCAAGGGCTCAAAGAGAACAAGAGCTAGCTGGATTTCTTCTCTGAGACCACCCCTGAACTAGTATATCATGCTCTTCTCATCAGGGACGTCCTACTTAGCAAAGCGGGCGAGCTTCTGAAACAACTTCTTATAGTCATAGATAGACAAAGAGCCTTGCTTCAGGTTGCGGAATTCCTCACGCTTGCTTTCAACCACGCTCTGAGGAATATGATGAGCTTTGAAATCTTGACAGAATTCATCCCAAGTAATCACACGGCCTCCTCTGGAATCCTTGTACTATTGGAACCACTCTGCAGCGTGGTCTTTGAGTTGGAAGGAAGCGAACTTGACAAAGTCCTCAGGCCTGACGTTACTGCACTCGAAATGCTTGCACAGATCCACGAGCCAATCGTCAGCATCAGTTGCCTCAACACAATTGTTGAAATTCTTTGGCCCGTTAGCAAGGAACTAGTTGAGTGTAGCAAAGTGATTCTGATTGTTGCCTTGGTTGCCTTGGTTGCGCTCTTGAAGAATTTGCATGATCAACTGCGTGTTTGCATTGGTTGCGGCCATCACAGCTTGCCATGCCTCCGAAGGAGGTGGAGGTGGTGGCGGATCCTGATTCTGATTCTGATTTTGATTGCTGCTCTTAGCGGGAGCCATCCTGAAGAGGGTGACAACCGTTAGCACATTGACAGATAAAATAAAGCTGAATCAAACGGGTTGAAATTGCAACATAAAGTCTTCACATCCGAACATAAGAACTAATGCATTCCAATTGAAATGGTCACATATCCATAAATTGTGAAGCCACTTAGAATTTAGATAGAGGAATAAATCAACAAGGTATGGATCAAGAACGAATACTCGGTAAGAAATCCCAATCTCAAACCAAATATCCGTGGAAGAAGAACTAGAGCTACAAGAATTCCCACCTATGAAACTCCCGAACCTTTCCGGCTATGCAATCAGGTGTTGGGGATACAGGGGAAGCATAATATCTCACCCAAATCTAGCAAATCCTACATCCAGCTGTATCCATCCTTCAACACATAACCGAGAAAAACTTCGGAAACCATCTACCTCAACCTTCGAAAAGCATCCGTTATACAAGTTATGGCGATACTCCCGAACTCCCGCCCCAGTACTGGGTGGCGTCGAGGTTATCTCACCAACGAACTGCATAAGAGAGATTTTCGATGTCGGCGTACTAAACTCAGGTATTCCAGAACTGCAACGATAAAATTGTGACGACAACACCTCGGAGCTCAACTCCCCGGGACACTGCCACAACCGCTAAAGACAGGAGGCACCAAGAACAATGTTCTCGTCACAAAACCATCGAAACGATTCGAAGATACCCGCGTGATCCTAAATTTTTTTTAATGAAATTTGAGAAGAGAAGAGTCAAAACTCTACGTCAGGATGCCTTACCAGAGCGATGAGGAGACTGGGGAGTAAAAAGAATTCCTAAACTCTCCGATATATAATTCCTAAATGACTCAAAACATTTTTTCTACACTCAACAACGGCTGCTAAAAAGATCAAGCAATGGGGCTCCTAAGGTCGGGGAAGGCTCTGATACCAACTTATAACGCCCTCGATGCGGCTATATCTCCTACGTGTCGAGGCACGACTTAGAGGCATAACCGCATTGAAAGCAATGTTGCAAGTTAGGCAATCTTCACAACATCCCATGTAATATATAGATAATAAAAGGGGTGATACATAGTTGGCTTACACTTGCCACGTCAATCAAAGTACATAAATAGCATTACAACATTCAAACACTCATGGCCCAACTACGGCGCCAAAATAAAAGATAAACCCAACATGCGACACGGTCCCGATCGCCCCAACTGGGCACCACTACTGATCATCAGGGAAAGAAACATAGTAACGGCGTGAGTCCTTGTCGAACTCCCACTTGAGCTCAAGCGCGTCATCTGGAACGGAGTCATCAGGACCTGCATCTGGTTTGGAAGTAATCTGTGAGCCACAGGGACTTAGCAATCTCGCACCCTCGCGATCAATACTATTTAAGCTTATGGGTAAGGCAAGGTAAATATGTGGAGCTGCAGCAAGCGACTAGCATATATGGTAGCTAACCTATTCGCAAAAGAGAGAGCGAGAAGAGAAAGGCAAAGCGCGAACGAGTTACTAGAAAGCAACATGCGGCAAGCATTACTCCAACACCGTGTTCACCTCTCGGACTCCGCCGAGAAGAGACCATCACGGTAAGTCACACGGTTGATTCATTTTAATTAAGTTAAGGTTCAAGTTATCTACAATCGGACATTAACAAATTCCCATCTGCCCATAACCGTGGGCACGGCTTTCGAAAGTTCAAATCCCTGCAGGGGAGTCCCAACTTAGCCCATGACAAGCTCTCACGGTCAACGAAGGAATAGACCTCCTCCCGAGACATTCCGATCAGACTCGGTATCCCGGTTCTACAAGACACTTCGACAAGTTAAAACAAATCCAGCAACACCGCCCGAATGTGCCGACAAATCCCGATAGGAGCTGCACATATCTCGTTCTCAGGGCACACTCAGATAAGCTCTCCATACAACTAAAAACAAACCTCGAGTTTCCCCGAGGGGGCGCTGCACAGGACTCTAGTTCGGACCAACACTCAGAGGAGCACTGGCCTGGGGGGTTTAAATAAGATGACCCTCGTGCTCCGGAAACCCAAGGGAAAAGAGGCTAGGTGGCAAATGGTAAAACTAAGGTTGGGCACTGCTGGAAAAGCTTTATTCAAGCCGAACTATCAAGGGGTTCCCATTATCACCCAACCGCATAAGGAACGCAAAATCCGAGAACATAACACCGATATGACGGAAACTAGGGCGGCAAGAGTGGAACAAAACACTAGGCGAGAGGCCGAGCCTTCCACCCTTTACCAAGTATATAGATGCATTAAGATAAACAAGATAATATAATGATATCCCAACAAGTAAATAATGTTCCAACAAGGAACGGTCTCCAATCTTCACCTGCAACTAGTAATGCTATAAGAGGGGCTGAGCAAAGTGGTAACATAGCCAATCAACGGTTTGCTGGGACATGGTGGGTTAGAGGTTTGACATGGCAATTTAGGAGGCATGATAATCAAGTGGTAGGCATCGTAGCATAGGCATAGCAAAATAGCGAGCATCTAGCAAAGCAAAGATAGAAGTGATTTCGAGGGTATGATCATCTTGCCTGCAAAGTTGTCAGAGTTGACTAGATCCTCGAAAGCAAACTCAACGGGCTCCTCATTAGCGAACTCGTCTCCCGGCTCTACCCAAACAAGACAAAACAAGCAAACGGAACACAATCAACCACGTGCAAAGCTCAAACAACATGATGCAAACATGGTATACTATGCGAGATGCGATATGTGATGCATATGCAAGATTTGACAAGGAATGAATGAACCTGGACTCAACTTGGAAATCCAAGTGTGCCACTGGAAAGGTGAGATGAAACCGCTTGAAAAGGATACAAAGATCACCGGAATGGGAGTTACGGTTTGGAAATGGCAAGCGATTCAAATATGACACCGGTCTGCGATTTACAGCAAGTAGCAATCTAAATGCAACAAGATGAACATGCTACATCACTCAAACATGGCATCAAAATACATGGCAGGAATCCATTCATGATTCTTAACAAAAGATGAACACTGAGCTACGGTCAATTCATCCATTAACAGGTTCAAACAAGCATGGCAAAAATGCATTTGGTAAACAGATTTTAGACATAGTGAAATTAACACTTATCTGGAATTTCAGATCAGGTAGCACACTTTGAATCATGAAAACTATATGCTAGAGGGCTTGAACATGTCAAAGTAAAGCCTGGTATGGATCTACTCAAAGAGCTTAACAAAAGTCCCTTAGTGACCTTGAGCCAAAAGGGATCAGAAAATACATTTGCAAGCATGTGAACATGGCAAAAACATAATCAGTTCTCAGACTTAGTGAAAACTAGAGCATGCAAAAACAGATATCAAGTAGGCATGTTTACGAGCTCGATGCACTCACTACAGAGCATGTCATGACAATCTAAGCATACACCCATCAAGAATACACATTATACAAGCTAGACCTGGCAAGAACAATAACATAGCATGCACGGATCAACTACAACGTCCTCGGCAAAATCGCTAACAAGTAGACAATCTGCCCAGATTCACGGAATAACAAAAGTAGAGCTCGATTGACTCAAGCTAGGGTCTCCATAATTGCAAACAAAGACATGGATGGATAGAGCACTACAAGAGTAACAAATCATCCTTACTGATCATCCTCAAAAGAGGCACGGATCACTAGGAAACAACATGAACATATGGCCATATGAGATAAACAGCTCAAGGACTTAGTGGAAATGCTAAGTCCCTGAAATCAGCATTACCAAGTGCCTCACTTTGCAAGCTTGTTCTAGTCACCACACACAACACAAAAATACATGGGTTGCACCTCTGGAAAGATGGCAAAACCCTTAACAAAACATATGTACAGATCATGGGCATATCATGCACACAATAATCATGGCAAAATGACAAATATCTAAATGGAGAAGCAGATCTGAGAAATATCTCAAGTAGCATCCTTCCAACAGCATTTCGGGCATCAAGATGAACTCAAATGAAAATGATGCAATGAGATGAAATGATGTGCTCTCTGAGGCGAACATTTTGATATGCTATATGCCCAAAACGGAGCTACATATGTGGAGTTACGATGCGATGAACATTGCAAAAATAATTATGGTTTTTGAGAAAAAGTCAACCGGATCTATTCCCAGATCTAGATCCAGCCCGAGTACTATAGCGGCGGCGCGGTTCCTGATGTTGGCCGGGTTCGTCGCTGGACATGCCGGAGAGGGAGTTGGAGGGCACCGGAGGAGGGGAAGAAGGCCGGGGCAGCGGTGGCGATGGCGGTGCGCCGACGAGGAGCTTCGGGCACCGGCGAGGAGCTTCGGGCGAGGTGGCAGCGGCCCGCGTCGAGGCGCACCGGGCGGCGGAGGTGGCCGGACGCGGGGAAGAGGCGGCCGGCGCGAGGGGAACTCGGGGCCCGGTCGGGCGGAGGAGAGGGCCGGCCCCGGGCCTCGCAGGCCGGCGATGGGAGGCGGCGCGGCGGTGCCACGTGGCGGCCTGCGACTTGTGCGGGGCGGCGGCGCGATTCCGTCCGCCCGGGACGGACGTGTCCGGCGGCGGCGCGAGGAGATTTTTTTAGGGTTAGGAAGGAGGGGATCCGGAATTTTGAGGAGGGGGTCTATATATAGAGGTAGAAGGAGCTAGGAGAGTCCAAATGAGGTGCGGTTTTCGGCCACGCGATCGTGATTGAACGCTCTAGATGATGGAGAGGGTTTTGGTGGGTTTTGGGCCAAAATGGAGGGGTGTTGGGCTGCAACACACACGAGGCCTTTTCGGTCCCTCGGTTAACCGTTGGAGCATCAAACGAAGTCCAAATGGTACGAAACTTGACAGGCGGTCTACCGGTAGTAAACCAAGGCTGCTTGGCAAGGCTCGGTCCAATCCGGAAATGTTTAATCCCCACACACGAAAGAAAGGTAGAAATGACCACCGGAGGAGAACGAAGCGCCGGAATGCAAAACGGACAACGGGGAAAATGCTCGGATGCATGAGACGAACACGTATGCAAATGCAATGCACATGATGACATGATATGAGATGCATGACAACGATAACACACACGGAGACAAAAACCTGAACCCGAGAAAATAAAATAACTTAACACCGGAAACGGCAAGAGTTGGATTACATATTGGGTAAATCATATCCGGGGTGTTACATGTGTATCTCTCTCCACTGCCGAATCTGAATACATTGTTGCTGGATCTTGCTGCGCTCAGCTTCTATGGATGAAGCAAACACTCAAAGACTATGGCATTCATATGAAGCACGTTCCACTCTACTGCGAAAACGAAAGCGCCATCAAGATTGCTAACAACCAAGTTCAGCACTCGAAGACAAAAGCACATTGAAATTCGCCATCACTTTCTCAGAGATCATGTCATGAAGGAAGATATTGATATCATACACGTCAACACTGAAGAGCAACTGGCAGATATCTTCACAAAGCCCTTGGATGAGAAAAGGTTTTGCAAGTTACGGTGTGAGATAAATATCTTGGCATCCTCAAATGTCCTGTGATCAGGCACACATCCTAACACTTATGCATGTTGATGACTTATATGTGCAACACACGAAGTAAAGTATATCTTCAATCAATGAAGACTTACATTCTGAGTGTGAATACATTAACGTGGAATTTGACTTCGGAGCGCCACGATAATTGTGCGCCGTGTCTGGGTCTAATATTTCCTATACGGTGGGTAACGCCACCACCAAACTCCTGTTTGGAATACTTTCTGTTGGTGTTACATTGCAAAGTCTTTGCATTTTGTTTGTCTTCAATGTTAACATGGCTTCATGTTTGTCTTCAATATACTGATTTGGTTTCTGTCCTCTACAACATTCACTTATAGCTATGTCTTCTTGTTGAATCTTTTGAACTAAGTGAATGTGATCGGACCCTGACCCTTCTATGCTTCTATCTTAAGTCTATCTATCCAAATCATATGCATTCTATTGAAACTTTCAAAACGTCTTCTCTGCGTCCTTGTCAGCAGAAGACACAGAGACAAACATTAATCTGCTTTCAATGCTAAATCCTTTACCTGAAACCCGGAGAAGTGGGAACGACCACCCAACAATCCAGGCGTGCGTGGGAACGTGGAACAACCTCTCATGTGTTGCATGATCGCCACGTGTCCTTCAGATGCGAATCGCCAAGGGCACCAGTGTAATAACACTGTGTCGTCCCTGTCCCTATAAATACATGCCTCACCCCAGTTATTATCTCTTCTTCCACTCTCGCACAAACCCTAGCGCCACCGCTAGCCCTCGACGACACCGGCGACGAAGCGCTTAGCTACCGCGACCTCACCGACGCCGTCCTCACGCCGGCCGCAGACATCGTCTTCTCCACCGTCGCTGTAGGTGTCCTCCGTCGCCAAGTTAGGGCACGAAAGATCGAACTGCTCGGCCTCCTCTCCCACTCCATCTACCAGTTCCTCGTGTGGTAAATAAAACCTCTTTTTACAGTCTTTTTGATCCGATAGATTCATCCTTTTCAACCACAAGTAGTTTCTGTTTACACAAGTTGGATCTATCTCATACTGCATCTCATAACATGCCTAGTATGTTCACTTATGCTTCACAAAGTAGTTAGATTCCTCACTTGTACTTATTCGAGGATTCGTACAAATCTGGAACCAACTCTCTACCTATGAGTGAATGTCTTCGCACTATGAGGTCAATGCCTTCTAAACTGATTTATCTTTAAAATATTCTGAGAATGCATATGACCACTTCCCCTTCCCTCTCACCTTTAATGTTGTCACAGGTACATGTCCCTGGGAGAATCCCTTGGTTCTCATAGTCTGCATTCATTTGCAGAGTTCTTACAACATCATATAAATTCTCCTGAAGCCAGTTCTTGTCTGACCAGTAGACGGAAGACTTTGACAGTGTTGAAGCCTTTCAGTCTGAACTTCATGGCAAAAGAGAAATATGCAAGGAAGGGCGGCAGACAGCGCCGTGGGTGGTTCATCAATGGACCTGTCCGAAGATCTTTATGAACTGTACAAAACCGACCCCGGAGAAAGCTATGGTCAGCGTAAGACACAAATCCAATGGATTCGAAGATACTGGGTCGAGCAATGGTTCAAGTATAGGTTCGTGACCCAGGAATATGCTGAGAAGAATGCCATCAAGCGACCTTGGGGAGACATCTTGTACAAAAACCTTCAACCCAGGTCCAAAGCTGAAGCCATTGAACAAGGTTTCTATCCTTGCATGGTCCGTGGACCACAGCCTGTAGATGCAGACACATCTTCATTACAATGGTGCTGTGACGATAATCTATTCAAGCGCAACTTCCAGTTTGCCAAGAATTCGGCCAAAGAAAACAAGAAGTCGCGGGGATTAGACTTCAATCCAGGCCCCTCTGCTCCTCGTGCCGATGGCACACGCGAAGCTGAACCCAATCTTGTTGGACCCTTTTACAACCTAGAAGGTCTCATCACTCATATTATGGTT
The DNA here is from genome assembly GCF_003073215.2 of Triticum urartu. Taxonomy (NCBI): domain Eukaryota; kingdom Viridiplantae; phylum Streptophyta; class Magnoliopsida; order Poales; family Poaceae; genus Triticum; species Triticum urartu. Next base: position 411,525,936 of record NC_053027.1, on the reverse strand, counting down.
CAAGGGACAATCGTAGATGAACCTGCAGACGACGCTGATTCTGATGGAACGCTTGCACCACCGAATCCAAAGAAGCTATAACATCCCAAATTTTCAATTTGGAATGTTATACACTAGATCATCATTGCATATCATATTTATTGCATTTTGGTTGATCCTAGAAATTTTTCGCAACTCAAGGACCCTCGGAGAGAGTTGGGGATTTCGTTATTTTCATATTTGAGTTGTCTCAAATTTTGAAAATAGGATCATTTGATTTTATTTATTTTATCTTCAATTATTTCTATTACAAAAATATGAGAGAGGGAATAAAATGACTTTCCCGAAATAAAGAAATATTGAGGATTTAATAAAAAAATCAAGTAAGATTTTATTTGGTTTTATTTGCTGTTTTATTTGAATTTAGGAAAAATGTGCGTTTTTCAAAATTGCATTTAGGCCCCAAATAAATGTTCATCCTGTGCGGCTTGATTTTAGAAGCCGGGGAAAATTTATTTCGGGATTTTTGGAGTCCGTTTAGTATTTCTTTTATTTGTTTTTCTGCGTGTTATTATTTAAAAAAAACACGAACCGACTCCGGGCCGTACCCGAGCGGGACTCCGCCCGGGGCAACCCTTATAAGCCGCTGCCCGAGGCCGGAGCCAGCCCACCCGGGCCAAAACCCTAGCGCCGCCGCCGCCCGCCCCGCCGCTGCCTCGCCGCCGCCGCCCCGCCCGCTTGCCGGACACGCCGCCCGAGGTAGCCGCCGTCACCGGCGGTTTTCTTTAGAAAACCGCCTGGTTTTTAAGCCACGGTTTATTTTTTTTCAGATCGGTTTTATTTCGGTTGATTCTATTTAGCGAGCGTTCGCTCGATTCGTGCGTTTTAATGAACGTGTTCATCGTTTAGATCCAATTAACGAACGTTCATTCGTTAAACTGTTCGTCATTTTTCTTTTTCTCGGATTAAATCCGTGATTTTTCTGATCGCGATTTCTGATCCGTGATCTTTTCGCTCGTTTATCGGAATCAGGCGATTCAAGCGCCTGTAGTTTCGTCTCGAAACCCTATTTCTGTTTAACCAACTTAAACAAGTTTTTGCTCCTGTAAAAATTGCCTTAGATCCAGAATAGTTAACGAAGTCTGTTTCTTTTGCCGTTTGTCTTTCGTTGCTTCGTTCGATTTGATTCTTTTTGCCAACCGGAGTTCTTAAGTTGAACTTTCTGGTTAGATCTCTTATTTGAGTTTTACCTGTGCATTAGTTGAGTACTTATTGTATGCTTGTTTGTTTGTGATAGAGTACCCGGAGTGCGCCGCTTGTTACTTCAAATCATTAGGTTTCCCGGATCATCAGCAAGGCAAGTAACACTTTGATCATACCTTCTACTACCCAGTTTTATTGCATTAGATCAATCCTTACAGATTGCATGATTAGGATCTAATTAAATTGTGGGTTTGGAAGTGCTTGAGGTATTACCTATTACCTATTTATTATCAAACCATTGGGAGTTACTTCTACGTTTGCTTATTATTGCTATGCTATGCTAGTAGACGTGGATTGGGTGAGTTATATCCATGAAAGATGTGAGATTTTTTAAATCAATGGTTTATCTAAGGTGGCAACTTAAATACACATCTGGGTGGATTGAGGTACCTGGGTATTCCAGGATTGCCTGTTTTTTTTATGGACCGCCACCCAGGCTCAAAGGGATCATGAGATTATTCATGCTAGAAACTTCTGTGTGCAGCCACAAGCTATTATGGGCTCTAGCATAGTTGACTAAGTCGTGCGAACTCTTACAGTGGTAGACTAGCAGATGTAGGGGATGTAGGTGGTACGGTCTACCCATCGTAAGGTGCTAGCGCTTCTGAAAGACTATGTCTTGGTCATCCATTTCTCAAACCCCGTGTAGTGCGAAAAACCAAACGGAGGTGATCGAGTCTTGTGGGGAAAAGTGCGCAAACCTCTGTAGAGTGTATAAACTAATCATGGTTAGCCGTGTCCACGGTTATGGACGTCTTGAGTATCTAGTACCTGGATTATCATGTGAATCTCAACATGTTACTATAAAATTTAATTTGATGGGTTTGTTTAATGATGTTACTTAATTGGGATTGAGGATGCTGTCAACTATTCTCAATGTTCAACAACCACCATAATAGTTAAATAAATTTATTCCTTTGCAGTAGGGAAAAATTGGCTTTACGCAAAACTGTAACCATAGAGCTTTCCACCAGCCAAATATGCATATACTATAGCTGTTTCATTCCATTATTCTCTATGTGTTACATTGCCAGCATATTCCATGTGCTGACCCGTTTTCGGGCTGCAACGTTAATGTTGCAGACTTTTCAGACGACGATTGAGGAGTTTTAGGTCATGGTTCAATACTCAGTGATGCCGTTGGAGTTGATGGACTCACTTATCTTCCAAGCCTTCCGCTGTTATCGTTATTAGATGGCCTTAAGCCATATTTATTGTAATAAGATCTCTATTGAGACACTCGATGTAATAAGTCTGTGATTGCTACTCTGTTATAAATCCTTCAAGTACTGTGCGGTGTCAGCACTACTGATCTAGGGATGACACCTGAGCATAGAGATTGGACCGTTTGAGGTCTGGTCGCTACAGAAGCTGAAGAAACCTAAAGCTTCGAAGCCTTCCCCTACACCACCGAAGCCAAAGAAGCTGAAGAAACCTAAAGCTTCAAAGCCTTCCCCTGCACCAAAGGTTTCACAGGCAAAGCCTCTGGCCACTGCACCTCCTGAAGCAAGTGTGCAGTCTGAAGATCTCTCACGCATCTCCAAGCCCGCCACAGTGAAGATGCCCATGCATCCCACTAGCCAAGCACTGATCCCTACTGCTGTTCTGCGCAACGAGAATGACGCCATTGATCTATCCAGCGACGACGATCTTGGCGATGACGCTCTTGAGCAGTTGATCAAGAGCAAGCAAGAGGCGGAAATCTTCGATGACCTTCCTCTCTTTGATGTGGAAATCTTAAACAAGTTCATTGATGAGTGGTTTGACAGCCCAAATGTCAGCTTTGATGATCTTCAGCTTCCCATTGGCCTCAGCGTCGCCTTCCACGGAGCCATTGCTGCTGAGCTGGCTCTAGCCCAGAAAATTGTTGAGCTGAAGCATAAGATAGATTATGAAAAGGCTCAGTTCAAGAAGCACATGGCCAAGTTCAATGTTGAAGACATTCAGAACTTCCAGGTCATGATGCATGAGCTCAAGGAAGCATTCCGCACGAAATGCGAAGAAGCCAAAGGTTCTCGTGAGTGCATGAAGGATCTTGCTGCTAAATGTGTTCAGGGATACAATGAAGTTGAAAAGCGCAAGGCTTTGGGGCGACCAGGAATCGACCCCTGAATGGCGGCCAAGAAGAAGAAGAAGAAGCCAGCTGTGGCAGAAGCCAAATCACCAAGGCAGGAAGTACATCCAATTGTCTTCCCAGCCAGTATGACAGGCTCGAAGCCTAAGGTCCCCACAGTGGCTTCAGAACTCAAGAAAACAAGGGCAGCTGAAGCCGAAGCAAGAAAACGCAAGACCAAGGCCACCATTGATGATGCTCCCCCAACCAAGAAACGGAAAACCAAGAAGAGAGACCGGGCTGCTCCCACTAAGCCCCTTGATGTTGAGCCAATCTCAGTGGCTCGTCCTGCGTCTGAACATCGAGAGCGCCAAGTGATAGTTCATGAGCCTGCTTCCACAAAGGCTCCTGAAGCTGAAGACAATCCACGTGTTGACCCCACCGTAGCTGAACACATTGGTCCTCACTACAATGTTGAAGATGATGAAGTCCTTCCTCAGATCGAGCACAATTTGGTATCATCGCCTGTGCTCATGCCCAGCGAACTCATCAGCATTGGTATTCCTCTGACGCCAACTGCTCAGGATGCATCGTGGGCTAATCACCCACAACAACAAGACACCCCAAGTTCTCCCCAACCACAAGTCACCTCACCCGTGCAAGATGACAATGACTTTGAGGCCCAGCCAACTCCATCTCCACAAGCGTCGCCAGCATTATGCAGGCTTTGCAAAGGACCAAGGCCCCAAGTCACTTCCACTGTGCACGTTTTTGAGTCTGAAGCCAAAATGGCTGAAGATATTTCGGCTGCATCAGCCGATGAAGAAGAAGAACCAAGAGTTGAAGTAGAAAGAGTTGCTACACCCCCGTCCCACCAAGATGTTGTTCTCGAGGAGAACGTGTCCGACCCTCCAGCTCCTGAAGTGGAGGTTAACAATCCTGAGGCGACCACCAACGTCAAAACTGAAGCCAATGACGTAGTCATGGCTAAAGCTAATGTGGCGCCTGAAGCTACGGCGGTGCCAGAAGTGCATGCACCTGAAGCCACCACTACAAAAAAATACACTTATGTGATGATACGTGTTTGTCACAGTAGGTTGCTTTTTTTGTCATGCATGTACATCCATGACAGAATCAAGATAACAATACCTGTGCTGTCGTAGAAGTGTTCCATGAGATTACCAAAATTATCATCACAGAAGTGTCCACTTCCATGACGATAAATCACGCGTCACAGAAGTGCTTTCGTCAAGGGTTACCAACACGTGGAATCCACCGTAACGGAATGCCGTTAAGCTATCGGGTCGAGTTTTGGATCCGATAACCCGTTAACAGCCCCGACCAATGGGAAATTTCCACGTGTAAAATTCTTATTGGCCGGACAAAACACGTGTCAGCTTGTCAGTCGGTCAGATAGGCGCCTATGATACGTCGACACATGGCACGGCCCAACAGAGGCCCATTCCTGTGAAAAGGTTGGCCCATTTGACTTGGTCAAAAGGTGGCGGGCCGGCCCATGGAAAGCCTGTTAATGGCATGTTCGCATATAGCCCATTTACAGCCCGCTAACCCAAGGCCCGTTACGCCCTATCCGAATTAGGCCCAGTAGCGTCATCTAGGCCATCCAATATGATTCCAGCCCGTTTTCACTTATGGCCCAAGTATGGCCCATGACGTCTTTCGGCCCATATGAGGCCCTATGTAAATCTTGGCCTATTAATGGCCCGTGGTGAAACTGGCCCGTAATGAACAGTGTATCACTTTACACCCATTAACGGCCCGTGGTGAAACTGGCCTGTAATGAACAGTGTATCACTTTATACCCATTAACGGCCCGTTATTCCGTTGAGCCGTTTCCAGCCCATGTTATCTTTCGGCCTTCTCAGAGCCCATTTATTCTTGGGCTCATTTCCAGCATTCGTTTACTTACGGCCCGTTACTATCATTTTCTGCTTGTGGGCCAAATTCAGCCCGTGGTTACAGTCGGCCCATTTGTGGTCCGTTAATACGTTGGGCCGTTTTCATAGCGTCATCAAATACGGCCTATTAACGATGGCCCATTACGGTCGGCCCATGAACGGACGATTCCAACTCTAGCCCGTTTACGGCCATAATGCGGCCTGTTATTGGCCCATGTTTGGCCAATCGATAATACGGCCCGTATAAGGCCCATTGATGATACGACCCGTAGAAGGCCCATTGTTTCTACGGCCTGTAGAAGGCCTACTGTTTCTATGGCCCGTAGAAGGCCCACTGTTTCTACGGCCCGTAGGAGGCCCAGTGTCACTACAATAAATATTAGCCCATGGTTATTGTGGACTAGTTTTACAAAATAGGTTATTGCAGCCACTAGTTAACCGCGGAAAAAGAACTGCAATGACTACAAGCAAACAAATAAACAAGACAACAAGGAAATAAATAAGAAAGCAACTAACGCTAGGCTATCACGGCTATTACACATATTACATCCACTGGGCATCAAAGTTCGCCACCAGTGCAAATAAACACGGCAACAAAACAAGAGCATAACTGAAACAACTTCAGAAGAGCTCAAGAAACATTATCCTTGGTATCCACCATGCTGGCAATAAGCTTAGCAAGCTGATTAGCTTTGTCTTGTTTGGCGCTAAAATCCTCCAACGCTTGTTGTTGCACCAGAAAGTATGCATCTAAATGCTCCAGGGACTTCCGCAGTCCTTCCACTTCTTGTCGCAGCACAGCTGACCGATGTCTTTCAGCTTGTAGTTGAGACTGAAGAAACCGAACTGATTCAGACAGTGAGTTTGAATGCCTTGTGCAAGCGGTAGTGGCCAGTAACTCCAACACTAAACCAAGACAGGATGTGTCACTATCCTGAACCTTATCTGCATTACTTCCTTTACCATTTCTTAATAAGAACTCTTCCCCAATATTCCGTCAGCATTCTAAAAGAAGAAACAAGCAGACACATAACAAGTTTAGCATGTACTAGTATATGAAACTCATTTCGGTGAACCAGTTCATTAGTAAGGTGGACAGGATTAAACTACCAAGTCTTCTATTGCCAAGTACTAGTACATAATAAAAGCATCAAACAAACATATATCTATGTCCTATGGTAGCAATGGAATCTTAAATTAGAACAGTTGTTCTTCAGGTTTAGGCACTTGTTCTACATGAACAGAGTATAGTAAGACGCAAGAATATAATACTTAAAAATATAAAATGAGCTCATAGACCTTACCACATGCTTGTTTCGGGACCAGTACAGAACAAGGCGTTCCCAGTCATCGTCCAGTAAATGTGTCTCAGGAGAACGTAAGGGAATTTGATGAGTTTCTTTGTTGGTGAAGTACGTTTTCTTCAGGTAATTCTGATACTGCCACCAAGCATTCTTGAAGATAGTAGAGGTATTAGCACAGGTTACCTCATCCAGAGTTTCCAAATCGGTCCTTCTCTATAGAGAAAAATGGGAAAATTTGCTGTATTATAACCATCATGGAGGTAGGATGTATGGGACGAAGCAAAGTAATTGCCATGAATAACATTACTTACACATAACTCCTGGACAAACACCTGCAACTGGCATTTTCCTTCATCTTCAGTATAATATTTCCAAGATGGGAAGATACGCACATACGATTTAACAACATCAAATGCGATAGATGCTAAACTATGACTAGCTGGTTGTGCTTCCTCCACAGGAATAAGCGTACTAACTGGTGGAGTTGGGGTTCGCCGTGATAGTACTGGCCCTTTGGGCATTGGAGCTGCCTTACTAACTACTCTTGTTTGGGAGCTCTATGGTGGAGATGGTGCTGTGTCAACAGGAACTGGGTTACTATCGGCTGGGGTTGGGGTTAGATTGGGTGAAGCTGGTTCTCTGTCCATCGTAGTAGGGGTACAATCTGCGAGAGTCTGGGTTATGTGTGGTAGGGCTGGTTCTTGTGCATGTACAACTGGGGTGCTATCTCCACCAAGAGGTAGCACTATTTTATTTGAAGACCGTGTTTTTAGTCCGCTAGATACTGGCATCACCCGCTCCAATTCAAATGGCTGATAAACAGGAAACATAGTTGAATGTGTAGACATTGTTTGAGAGACAGATGCAATAGATAGTGTGGAAAAAAGAGGGCATAAAATAGTTGACATGTATATTGTTTAACTAAAATGGATAGCATGACATAATTTCACATATACAATGTCTATCTAAACTGGATAGCATAGCATAACATAATTCAAAGATATGATGAATAACTAAACAGGATCGCATGGCATAATTCACCTACATGTTATCTAAGTAATCAGGATGGCATCATCTAATTCACATATGTGATTTGTATGCTAAACAGAGGGCATTCGATATGATGTCTGAACTAAGAACATGGTGTTGAATATTGTGTATATGATGTCTAAACTATGCAATGCAAGACACCGTATGCATGATATGAGCAGTATAACCGTGCCAAGTTAGAGCATACACCTCAGTGGGGGTATAGGACTGGTCATCTGTCTCTGAATCCATCTCTGAGGAGCTATCGAGACCCAACAAGAGATCTCCTTCGACAGGTAGCACTGTCTGCTCTGAAGGCCTTGTTTTCACTCCAGATTTTTCCATCTCCCACCCAAATGGCTGATTCACAGGAAGAGTAGTTTAATGTACAAACATTGTTGACAAATGGAAATGTAATGAAGAAAAGGATGGGCAAGATATCATTCAAATATATGATGCCTTGTTAAACAAGATGGCATTGCACATTTCACATATATTATGGCTGGCTAAAAGACATGAGACTGCATAATTCCCATATATGATATAGAAACTAAACAGGTGGCATTACAGAACATGTCTAAACTAAGCAGATGACATATATGATGTCAAAAGTAGGCACTGCAAGGCAACATATGCATGATATGACTAACATCATCATGCCAAGGTAGAGCAAACACCTTGGGGGTAAATAGGAGTGGTCAGCGGCGTCCGAGTCCTCCTCAGAACAGATATCTTCCTATGGTTTTCAATTTGGAGAGGGGTGGGGAGGGTTTGCCATTGAACCCACCATGGAGCGATGTCTGCATGACATTGTATTGCCGCGCAAAACTCTTCTCTTTTTCTCTACATGTTCAGCATGACTGTTTACAATATCTGACATGCATACGAAAAAAATATGGTGAGATTATGTAAGGAGAGCATGCAGAAATTTAGAGTGATGGTAACAACCAATGGATCGATGTTTTTCCGTTGAACCAAAATAGCCCTAATGGATCGACGTGAATGTATAGTAATAAGTGATGCAACAAGTGTACAACCTCTTTGCCGTAGCCATGTCGACCTCAGCATCATTGGGTTGGTCGCTAAAGCAGTTGAGGCAGAGGTGGCTGTCGGAGGTGTGGAGGAAGATCTGAGGAATCTGTAGATGGCGTCCAGGGCACTGCTCTGTTTTGACGGATCGTTCTGTCGTTGGAGCAGCTCCGGTGAGCCGTAAGACGTCAAGGCTGAAGCAGCACAAGATAGACATCATCAATCTCAAGTGGGATTCTAATAGCATCTCCAATAGATGATGTAAAATGGATGTAAAATTAACATCACCAAAAACCACCTGACTACAACTGATGAGGTAAAAACTGTTGACTCTGAACTTAACTGTCGAAACTGAAATTTACTGTGGAATCTGAATGCTACTGTCGAAACGGAACGCAATGGTAGCAGAGAGGCACTTGACATGTAGTTTACGGAGGGCCTGCAGTTCATCTTCAACCTGTACCCCCTTGAGACGCCAGCCACCACCGGCCGAACCGCCGGCCCCAGCGCCGCCTCGCCGCCCCGAAACAACTCGCCACCACCGCCCCGGCCAGCCCTCTAGGCCCCCCTCCCCCACCCTGAACCCTAAGATAGATAGTGGGGTACCTCTCCGGCGAGCCCCCGTCCCCGCTGCGGGTGGTTCTTCCTTAACTCCGGCGAGCCCCCCAACCCCTGAAAATTGACTGACCCAAAAGTCGATTCAGTCGACTAAAGTGTGGCTTAATCGGAGCAGAGCAGCAGCACGAGCAAGGGGGAGAGCAGCAGCAGTAGCTGGGCGAGTGAGCGATCGAGCGAGAGCCGGAGCAGCAGCAGCAGATCCGGCTGGTATGGAAGCTGCCGCCGAAGGGGCCTCGCACTAGGGGAGAGCCGCCATGGAGATGTCGCCCGCGGCGCCGACTTCAAGGTAGCCGCTCCATGGGGGTGCGGGATGGAGCACCGTCGGCGCCGGGAGGTCGAGTTAAGGAGAAGGTGCGATGCGATGAGTGTACAACCTCTTTGGTGGCGCTGAGTAGGCCTCGGCTTCGTCCGAGGAGTCGGTGAGGATGCTATGGTTCCGGTGCAGCAGGTTAAGGCGGCGCTGTGGGGATGGAGCAGCCGCGATAGACGAGGCGATCGCTGGAGCATCTCCTTGGAGGTGGAGGACGGGGCAGCTGAACCGGTGGGATGGCGAGATGGACGACAGATCCTCATCCGGGGAGGTGGATGAGGGACGTCGAGCTGTTGCACTGGACGACGTCGTCGGGGAAGTGGCTCAGGCTGGGCAATGGTGACGTGGCGGACGGAGGAGGGTGGGGTTTCGCGGCTGGAGCGGAGAGGTTATGGCGGCCTGGGATTTCGAATGGCGAAAAGGGGGCGATGGGAGGGGGTGAAGTATGACTTAGGAATGTGCTTGTCCAAAATGTAGGGTCTATTACAAAAGTACCCCCCACCGATTTGAACTAGCGGCCCTTTCGGCTCATGGTTAGAAGGGGTATTTCGCGTGTCGGGATTTGGCAGCTGGAGGGAGTTTTCGCGCGCGTTGTAATTTCGGGATAGCAAGGCGCGGGTTGTGAAGGCACCAGTTTTGGGAGCACGATATCTGAATTTTCGGGATATAACAAGACGCGGGTTGAATTTTAGGGATAAGCCTAACGTGTAGTAATATTGTACTTGTATGTACCAAATCAATTCGCACTTCCCTCAACCAAAAAGAAAACGAAAAAAATAAAACTATTCACACCACACAAAGAGAGAGTCTTGCCCCGTTTTACTATACAAATGCTATTCAAAGCTACTCCCTCCTTCCATCTATATAGGGCCTAATGCGTTTTTCGATGCTAACTTTGACCAAATATTAGAGCAATGATATATGACATGCAACTTACACAAAGCACACCGTTAAATTCGTCTGGGAAAGGTTCTTTCAATGATATAATTTTCACATTGTGCATGTCATGTACTATTAATCTTGTCAATAGTCAAAGGCGGTCTTAAAAATCTCATTACGCCCTATATAGATGGAAGGAGGGAGTATGAATCCATGTTATGTCCGATTAAATTTTTTCGCTTGCTGTATAATGCATGTAACCTACTCATACCAACATTTTAGTGCATTCCAAATGTCTATACTACCGCTGCAATTCGAACTAAATTTGAATTCGTTTCTCTATTTCAATAAGAATCTACAATCATGATTGTTGCCAACTTCAACCATCATAGTTTCCTTGCTATCCACCAGATATAAATCAGACGGCCTATAATGTAGGATGGCAGGCACACCATCATCAACAACTCCGTTTTTTATAAGAGTAGAGATAAAACATATTAAATGTAGTATACCATGTTCATAACCACACCATGTGTATCACCGTTATATATATTCACACATCCGTCGGTTTGAAACACTATGATAAATTCTTCAAATATCTGAATTCGCTTTTTATAATGAAGTATATATGATCTCTATTCGTCTTTTACACCCACACAACCCTCTTATCTTTGTAGCTAGCGCTAACTTTCTCTTGTGCATGCACACACCCACATCCCTCTCACCCTCCCTCAGCATTCTCTAGCTCCATCGCGCAAATTCGTCTTGTCACTTTAGGTCGTTCACCCATGGTGTGTGTAGGCCCCCCAGCTCCTTCTTTACGACACACATCGATCGATATGCCTCTCTAGCCAGGTGTGCCTAGTACAAACACAAGCTTCCCCTCTTCTCTTGTCACCGTCCATGACTCACTCCCACCACTCTTTTCATCGTTCTCGTACTCGCACACTCCTCCCCCTCGATATAGTATGCCTCTCGTACCACCTCGTACATGCATCCCTCTCTCTCTATCTATCCTTCTCCTCGTGCCTCATTTGCTTCTAACACACACATGCATGTATACCGATCGATCTCCCAACATATACCTAGATCGACTTTAACTACCCCCCCATCGATCGACGTACCTCACAAGTTATGTCTCTCCTTTATCTTACAAAGGGTGATTGATCTTCCTATGTAGTTACGTCTGCATACCACAGCAACATCGTCCCCCCTCATCATTCGTGCATGCCTCCTGACCCGTCTCTCACACGCACGTGCACAGACAACAAGCAACCATCTCCTCTCTTATTGATATTGCGGGCGTGCCCTCTGTTTGTCTAGCAAGCCTATCCCACCATTTGTTAGAAGCAACTCCACTACCACCCCCCCAACACTCTAGATCTATCTCTCTCCCAACCTTATTCATCTCCTGCACATATGCATGGATGCCGATCGATGTCCCTTAATACATGAGGCAGATCGATATCCTTAATACATGAGGTAGGCCTCTCTCCTCCTCCACACATATACCAGCCATTGTACCTCTATAGTTAATTGGGCCTCCCTCTTCCCCCACCACACACCGATAGTCGAGCGCTGCAGGTAGGTATCCATGCAACAGAGACAAACTGCACATGTCCCATCTCACGTTACAGTAGCCCAGGCACTCTATATCTTTGACGTGGGCACTGACAAATTCGATGGCACTCTTTATCGATCGCGCGCGCACGCACACAGACACACACATCATCCCTCTCTTCGATTCTATGGACACCTCAAGCCGATGATACCTCCACTCTCTTCTCGTGGATCGCCCCCTCTATATTTATGTTATATCCAGGACTCTATTTCACACACATTACATATGTTAAATTTTTTGATTGACCCCCCCCCCCCCCAAAAAAAACTCTCAAGAACCCACACACTATATCTCTCTAGGTTTGTATCTCTCTCACACAACCCCACGTAGGTGGTGTACGTATACAAGAAGAGAATAGGTGCACCGTGCACGTACTCACACTTCGTGCCCAGCCACACCCGCGCGGGTACACGGTGGAGCTCATTTATCCGCAGAAGCTGAATTTGTTTTTGGAACATCAAGTGGCCAGAGACTCGAAAACTTATTTGCCCATTAGTGACTTGTCAGGGCGGTGGATTTTAGTTTGTACGATAATGCTGCATCCACCTAAAGTAACGAAAGTTCTTACGTAAACTTCCTAGTAATTCCCTCTTCGTAGGTGCAGCATTACTCCTAACATTTGTAATATCAGTTTGAAACTTGTAATATTGCCGTGTCCTATTCCTGTGTTTTCAAAATCCTGTGAATCAAACAGGTCCTGAGTTGGTGATGATGTTATGCCTCCCATCTTTCACCAATAGCCGTCGGATCTAGATCTGACGCATACAAACCAAGCTTCTCCATTTTTGCAAAAAAATGCCCGCACTTGTTCCCTATTTACAAACAACTACTTGTCTCTCACAATCTAGGAGTAGAAGGCGGTGGAAAAATCTGGCGCGATGGCTGCTGCCGGAGCCGTCCACCCCCAATCTTGGTGTTCCGTGCAATGCACGGGCATCTACGCACAGGAAATTATGTCGAATAGGGCTAGTTGTAAGTAGGCTAGCTCTACAGCCATGATGATAGTGACTGCAGACGATGAGGCTGAATATGGTATGCCGAACATGGCGCCTATACTCAGGTGTCATCTCCGGCGCAGGGTCTTGTCACTTCACTGTGAGGAGCAGCACATAATAATTTGACCAACGGGTAGTACAATGCTAGTACTCCTACTACTACATTGGTAGTACTAGTACTAGTACTAGTAGCACCACCGTCTGGATTTAGGAGTACTACCGCGTCCACCGGCACCGAGGAATGTCTCCATGTAGTATTTCTTGAGGCCGCCAGGGCGAGGGGCCTCTTGGACGACAGCTTCGTCTCATTGTTTGACGAGGTCCTCGTCGGTTTCCTCAACAAGTTCACTGTCGTCAAGAAGCTTGCGGACGACTTTGACGTAAGCCTCCAGCCGACGCGCCCAGGCTCTGCGATGCCCGCCACCCTCAACGGCCACTATGGTAACAACCTCTTCGATGCACTGGTGGCCCTGCGACTGCCCGCCGTCGCGCCGAAGAATGTCCACCTTGAGGTCAAGCTCGCCGCGCAGCGCCTAGCGCAGCAAGACACCATCGACATAATCGCCCACGTCTACGGGCAAATCGTCCACAAGGACTACTACATGCAAGAGGAGGACAATAGGATGCTGGCCTTCTTTGAGCACAGGGTAACCTGGGACGGCACTGTTCAGAAGCACGTTGAGCTCGCCGCCAACATCGCTACTCCTCACACGTCGGTTGGTGACCCGGCGCACTAGGGCATGAGGATGTCGTTGAACGTTGATGGATCCGTATGTACTTTTATCTTTCCGTCAAATCCATGTAGTAGTATATGATACAATAGTAATTATCTTGTCAGATGGCTGAGAAAACAGGAGGGAGAAGAGATGGTTGTAGCACGGACTCCAAGAAAATTGGCGTCGGATGGGACTCGTGTGGGTGGCGTGTGCCGTACTTCTAGACGTGAATGCTACTGTGTTATGGCCCATGCCACCCCACTCTATCGAGCCTAGATCGAGGTACGTAGAACAAATTTCCTGCAGTCCGTGCTCATCCCTCCTCTATCTCTCTTCTCAGCCAGCCAGCGGATGCGCGGAGCCCATCGTCTGTTTGCTCACATGCGGTCCCACATGTCAGTGAAAACGCAAGAGGACCCACTGAACCTGGACAACTTTCACCTCGACGTGCTGGTGATGAAAAACAAATCCAATAAAGATCTTCCGTGGCCGCTTTTGGAGTTACTCAAGAGTAGTAAGATTCTATTTACAGTTTAACCCAAGATGCACATCTCGTGGCTTCAACTACCACTCTATTTTGTTTCATGACACGACCTGGATGCTGGATGTCCCACGTGTCGACGAAAGGAGGAAGAACCTGACCAAATCTTCGGTTCTGCTATCGGATGAGATTAGTGCACTTGTTGATACTCCTACTAGAATAGAGGCTAGACATGAGACTAGATGCGAGGAAGCAATGTCTACTTCTTTACACTCGAAGAAGAAAGAAGCACACAAGATCGAGCCTCCGCAGATCAACAATCAATGCATCGAGAATGCACTAATCCAACTTATAGGAGTAGTTAAATGTATTCTTGTGGTTCTTGTTTTCTTTGGTCTTGCTTTTCTAGTCAAAATTATCGTTGGAGTTCGTGCAAAACGGAGGTCCGTTTGGGGTCGTGCGTTGGAGTTGGCCTTACAAGTGGGACCGTAGTTAAGGAAACCGACTATCAACAAACCCCCACCTCGCCCGCCGCACGATGGCTGAAGTTAGAGAAATGACGAGGTTGAAGAGATTGCTCTAGCACGGACTTCAAGAAATAATATGGTGTCAGATGGATGTCGTGGTGGTGGCATGTGCCGTACTCCTGGACGTGAATGCTTGTTCTGGCCCATGCCACCCTACTACTCCTACTACTTACTCCTACTAGTATATATTATACTAGCATCGAGGATTCGAGGAGCTGGTTACGTACAACGAACACATTAACATATGGCTACAGTAAAAACACCCGCCCGACGCGCGAAGCATGTGAAGCTAGTGCAAATTTAGAGAAACGACTCGAAAGCCATTCATAAATTTAGTAAGTTTATCATAGGCATATCATTTTATTACATACAACAGGTCATCAACCCACATCGACAACGAGGATACATTATAAATACTAAAGTTTTCACCACACAACAAATAACAAGCCATGAAATGAACTTCAACTCAACCATTCCGCGGCGTTGGAAACTCTTTCTTTGAACCACAAGTGATTCTCTAGGACGGGCCATCTGTTGTCGATCTGGAGACCAACGCATGACCGATCATCCAGGCTGAAGCGGCCTACTATATCAGTACGAGGGTAGGGAACCACCCAAATGTCCGAGGTATAGACACAGTTGCTTCTCATAAATGTGTCAACAGCAGTTGGATCGCCTTTCACCATCATCGGATAGTTTTGTCCAAGGAAGAGCGAGTTTTCTCCAAGACTATCAATTCTGTGCCAGGGAGAAGGAGTTGGCACTAGCACACTAGTATCCATCCCGAATACCATGCAACGGGTGTTGGAATAGGTCCGGAGAGTGCGACCATGGGAGACACCTGCTTCCTTAGCAGTAACATCATCAGTGGGTTGTATACACACAAGAAGAGGTGATCCATCAGAATTAGTTGCCAGGCGCCACAGAGTATATGGGCGCTGCTCGTGATCATCACCATCGGCATCTCCCCCTTGGTTATAAAATTTTTCAAGTATAGGTGGTGGGATGTTCACAGGACCTCGGAAACACAAGAAGAATGTTAATTAGTAAAGGGAAACTTGCTAACCCGCATGCATGTGGATGAAACAATTATAATTACGATGGAAGACAAACGTACCGAAACTATGAGGATACCATGCAAAAAGAGTGCCATGAGTGGTGGCAGCAAACACAAGGCCCTCGTATTGAATTGCATCACAGTACTCATTCATGCACACAAACTGATTTTTGAGCAATGTTCATCGAGTCAAACCACTAAGGATGGCAACAAGCTTGTCGAAGATAGCAACAACTTCATAGTTGTTGTAATTCCAAGAGCGGTTGGGAACTCGACAAATTGGTATCTTCCGTAGAAGACAGTCACCATGATCGTATTTGAACGCGCGTACATTACCGGTGTGCTCAACCTCTCGGCAGTGTGCTGAGATTTTTGGAAGTGGAACCCGGTGACGAGTGTACACATTCACAAGTTCCCACTCGCAGTTGGACCCAATGTAAACAACCCAATCTCCATTTGCGCCCGCCCAGGCCTTGCCCTCGAGCGATGGCATCTTAACATCGTACGTATCATTATCAAGCGGCATCAACTGGCACAGGGCGAGGCCTCCGTCGTGCCGGTGCCAATCATCAGGGTCATGGCGAAGAAGATAGGGGAGATCAAACCGCTCCTTGACTCTTGGGTTCTTTGTAACGATGTTATTAGTTGAGTCGAGAATGGGCTTGAACGAACCTGCCATGCTAGCCGAGGTGATGACGTCGCACCGATCAATGAGTTCCTCCACCACGTCATCTTTCAGATCGGGGCAAGAATAACGGGGTCGTTTCCGGCCTGTTCCCTCCATGGAGAAGACGATCGAACAATGGCAGAAGAAAGGGTGAAGGGCTGAAGGAAAATGGAGGAGGGAGAGGAAGAGCGTGCGACAGCAGTTCCAAATCGAGAGGGTAAGGCGAAGAGTTGGTGGACGGTTGCGAGTTTGCCAGGGTTCACGAAGAGGCGCCCCGGCCTACACGTCCGTTCAGAAATACTCCTACTAATCGCCGTTGTCTCACTGATATGTTGGAACGGGACCACATGTCAACGAAACATGGTGTGTAATTTCTCATGCAAAATTCGATCTGGCCGCGTTGGCCCGAGGTGCCGCATTAGTTATCGACCTTTTTTTTAATGGCGTGCCGATCAGTTTTGAAGCACGACTAACTGGTACTGTACGTGGAGAGGATGACAGCAGGGACCCGCCAAGGTCATGGCAGTACGCAAGCAAGTGCCTCCTTATTTCAAGCCAATAAAAAATGGCTCCTCCTAGTGGATTTCTGACATCTGGGTCCCATGCCATTGTCAACGTAATCAATAAATGAGAGAATTGCACAACGAGCGGATAACACCAGGGACCCAGCAGCTCGCCCAGTTATTTTTTTGGGTTAATTTGATAAATGCCACTCCAAATCTGGTGTATCCGAGAAATGCCACTGCAATTTCCAAACTTTGAAAAATGCCATTTCTAGTGGCATTTTTCGAAGTCTGGAGTGGCGTTTTTCAAAGTTTGCAAACTGCAGTGGCGTTTTTCAAAGTTTGCAAAAATTGCAGTGGCATTTTTCAAAGTTTGGAAATTGCAGTGGCATTTTTATGAATTGCCATAATTGGAGTGGCATTTATCTAATTTGTTTTTGAGATGGAAGCAGGGTGTCAACTGGGCTGTGTGGGACATTCTCGCCTGTCTAGACAGCCTTTTCTTTTATGTTTACCAGAGACCAGCCCAGTAGTTTTTTTTTTCTGAAAATGGCTAGCCCGGTTCTATTGTGGTTTGTCAAGTAAGTCGCTTTATCAGGCCTGGTGGGCTGCAAATCTTTCAAGACGAGGAGAGCTTCATTCGGGTGGCCGCGAAAATGGCATATCAGTAATGAGAAATGGGCTGTACATTTTTAAAACACATCAAACCGGCAATTATTTTCAAATATCTTTTTTTCATTTCGAGATTTTAAATTGCATTGATTTTTATGCGTGGACAATTTATTGGATTTTATATTGATATATATTTATTTTTTAAATCAGTCTGAATGTGACTCGAAATTTCGGGATTAAAAACAGTTCAGACCGCACCGACATATGCAAAATTTCATATAATTTTTTAACCTTGGCCACAATATGGGCTGTAATGCTAACATAAAGAATATGGGCTCCAAAAAACCCGTAAGAATTAGCAAATGGGCTGTAAATTATTTGAAATAATGGCAGATGGGCTGTATGCTGTTTTCCACAGATTTGAGGCTTTCCACAGATGGCATGTATACTGTTGGATGTCCATCCAACGGCCGTCGTGCTTCTTCAATCTCTGCTCTTCCTACTCCAGCCGCTCAAACAAGCGCCGGCGGGACTGCCTGCTCCCTCCTCCCCGCGGCCGGCTGTGCTGCCACGCAGGCCTCATTGCCCCACCGTACTCCCATCGTTGGCCTAGCCATCCCTCTAGTCACCCACACCTGTTGTTATTCTCTGGCGACGGCAGACGAACCAGTAAACCCTCGTACAGTCGTACTCCCCTTCGCGTGGGAAACAAAAACAACGGCCAAGTCTTCCCTGCCTCCATGTCGTTCCCTTCCTAGGCCTCGCCGTCGTCCACCGCCCTGGTGCTCTCGACGTGGCGTGGTCAGCGTGGTCAATGACCGACATGCATCTGAAGTGGACTGTACGTGGAGAGGCTGACAGCTGGGTCCATGGCCGCACGCAAGGAAATGCCTCCTTATTACGCGCAAAATAATGATTTCCTCCACCTGACATCTGGGACCCACCGAAACGGCCTCTGTATTTCGCGAAAAAAAAACGTTACCGCCGCTGACAGCTCGGACCCACCAGCTATATCTTCCCATGCAAGGAAGTGCCTCCTTATTACGCACAAAAAAAATGAATACTCCCCCTGCTAGCTGGGACCCAATATAGTGGGCCTACTAAGTTGACGGGGATGAAGGGCTTTGTCAACTTAGTCAATATGCACGATTCTAGCTCGACTGATCGTACGATGTCCATCCAACGGCCGTAGTGCTTCTTCAACCTCTGGTCTTCTTGCTCCAGCCGCCCAAAGCAGCGCCGGTCGTGCCACCTGCTCCTGCCTCCCGTGGCCGGCTGTGCTGCCGCGGAGGCCTCACCGCCCCCATACTACTCCCACCGCTGGCCAGGCCATCCCTCCACTCCACTCACCCACACTCCTTGTTATTCTGCGGCGATGGCAGCGCAGCCGAACCAATGAACCCTCGTACTCCTCTCCGTGTGGACATCCACTGCCGCGTCTTCCCCGGCTCCGCGTCGTCCCCTTCCTAGGCCTCGCCGTCGTCCACCGCCATGGTGCTGTCGGCGCGACATGGTCAATGTGGTCAACGACCGAATTCCATCGGAAGAATACTGTACGTGGAGAGGCTGACAGCTGGGTCCATGACAGCCACAAGGAAGTGCCTCCTTATTACGTGGAAAATAATTATTCCTCCACCTCACAGCAGGGACCCACCGGACGCCCACCAGTATATCGCGAAAAAACGTTTGCCCCTGACTGCTGGGACCCACCCGACGGGCCACCATATATCGCGAAAAAAACGTTCCCCTGCTGTCAGCTCGGACCCACCGGAAGTTCCTCCTTATTACGCACAAAAAAATGAATACCCCCTGCTAGCTGGGACCCACCTTAGTGGCAGGCTGACTTGTGGGCCTACTAAGTTGACGGGGACGGAGGGCTTTTTCAACTTAGTCAATATGCACGATTCTAGGTCAAGTGACCGTACGATGTCCATCCAACGACAGTAGTGCTTCTTCAACCTCTGGTCTTCTTGCTCCAGCCGCCCAAACCAGCGCCGGTCGTGCCTCGTGCTCCTGCCTCCCGTGGTCGGCTGTGATGCGGCGGAGGCCTCACCGCCCCCTACTACTCCCACCGCTGGCCAGGCCATCCCTCAACTCACCCACACCCCCTATTATTCTGTGGCGACGGTAGCCTCACACCGGAGCGAACCAGTGAACCCTCATACTCCTCTACACGTGGGCATCCACTGCCGCGTCTTCCCCGGCTCCGCGTTGTCCCCTTCCTAGGCCTCGCCGTCATCCACTACCCTGGTGCTCTCGGCGCGGCGTGGTCAACGTGGTCAAGGAACAGCTTCCATCGGACGTGGACTGTACGTGGAGAGGCTGACAGCTCGGTCCACGGCCGCAGCAAGGAAGTTCCTCCTTATTACGTGCAAAATAATTATTCCTCCACCTGACAGCGGGGACCCACCAGACAGGCCACCAGTATTTTGCGAAAAAAATCTTTTCCCCCTGACTGCTAGGACCCACCGAACGGGCCATCGTATTTCGCAAAAAAACGTCCCCCCCCCTGCTGTCATCTCGGACCCACCGGAAGTGCCTCCTTATTACGCACAAAAAAATGAATACTCCCCCGGCCAGCTGGGACGCACCTTGCTGGGAGGCTGACTTGTGGGCCTACTAAGTTGACGAGGATGAAGGGCTTTGTCAACTTAGTCAATTTGAACGATTCTAGCTCCAGTGACAGTACGATGTCCATCCAACAGCCGTAGTGCTTCTTCAACCTCTGGTCTTCTTGCTCCAGCCGCTCAATGCAGCGCCGGTCGTGCCGCATGCTCCTGCCTCCCGTGGCCGGTTGTGCTGCCATAGAGGCCTCACCGCCCCTACTATTCCCATCGCTGGCCAGGCCCTGCGGCGACGGCAGCCTCACACCGCAGCCGAACCAGTGAACCCTCGTAGTCCTCTCCGTGCGGGCTTCCACTGCCGTGTCGTCCCCTTCCTAGCCGTCGTCCACCATCGCGGTGCTCTCTGCGCGGCGTGGTCAACGTGGTCAAGGAACGACTTCCATCGGAAGAGTACTGTACGTGGAGAGGCTGACAGCTGGGTCCATGGCCACAGCCCAGTTTTTTTGTGATTTGCCAAGTAAGTCGCTTTGTCAGGCCTGTTGGGCTGCAAATCTTTCAAGACAAGGAGAGCTTTCATTCGGATGGCCGAGAAAATGGCCCATCAGTAATGAGAAATGGGTTGTACATTTTTAAAACACATCAAACCGGCAATTAGTTTCAAATATCTTTTTTTATTTCAAGATTTTAAATTTCATTAATTTTTATGCGTGGAGATTTTTTTGGATTTTATATTGATATACATTTATTGTTAAAATCAGTTTGAATGTGAGTCGAAATTTCAAGATTAAAAATAGTTCAGACCGCACCGAAATATGAAAAATTTCGTATAATTATTTAACTATTGCCACAATATGGGTTGTAATGCTAACAAAAAGAATATGGGCTCCAAAAAACCTTAAGAATTAGCAAATGGGCTGTAAATTATTAGAAATAATGGCAGATGGGTTGTATGCTGTTTTCCACAGATTTGAGGCTTTCCTAAAAAAAGGTTGACGCACAAGCACTGACTGTTGGATGTCCATCCAACGTCCATCGTGCTTCTTCAATCTCTGCTCTTCCTGCTCCAGCCGCTCAAACAAGCGCCGGCGGGACTGCCTGCTCCCTCCTCCTCGCGGCCGGCTGTGCTGCCGCGCATGCCTCACCGCCCGACCGTACTCCCATCGCTGGCCTAGCCATCCCTCTACTCACCCACACCTGCTGTTATTCTCCGGCGATGGCAGATGAACCAGTAAACCCTCGTACAGTCGTACTCCCCTCCGCGTGGGAAACAACTGCCGAGTCTTCGCTGCCTCCGTGTCGTCCCCTTCCTAGGTGTAACACCCTCGATGCGACTATAGCTCCCACGTGTCGAGGCATGACATAGAGACATAATCGCATTGAAGGCATATGTCGCAACTTAGGCAATCTTCACAACATCCCATGTAATATAGATAATAAAAGGGGAGATAACATAGTTGGCTTACACTCGCCACGTTAATCAAGTACATAAATAGCATTACATCATCCAAACACTCATGGCCCGACTACGGCACCAAAATAAAGATAACCCAACATGCGACACGGTCCCGATCACCCCCAACTGGGCACCACTACTGATCATCAGGAAAGGAAACATAGTATCGTTGAGAGTCCTCATCGAACTCCCACTTGAGCTCGAGCGCGTCACTTGGAGCGGAATCATCAGGCCCTGCATCTGGTGTAATAGTAATCTGTGAGCCACAGGGACTCAGCAATCTTGCACCCTCGCGATCAAGACTATTTAAGCTGAATAGGTATGGCAAGGTAAATATATGTGGAGCTGCAGCAAGCGGCTAGCATATATGGTGGCTAACCTGTTCGCAAAAGAGAGCGAGAAGAGGAGGCAAAGCGCGAATGCATAACTAGAGGGCAAATCCTACGGCAAACATTACTCCAACACCGTGTCCACTTCCTCGACTCCGCCGAGAAGAGGCCATCACGGTAACACACTCAGTTGATTCATTTTAATTAAGTTAAGGTTCAAGTTATCTACAACCGGACGTTAACAAATTCCTATCTGCCCATAACCGCGGGCACGGCTTTCGAAACTTCAAATCCCTACAGGGCACTCCCAACTTAGCCCATGACAAGCTCTCACGGTCAACAAAGGAATAGACCTCCTCCCGAGACGTTCCGATCAGACTCGGAACCTCGGTTCTTCAAGACACTTCGACAGGTTAAAACAAGACCAGCAACACCGCCCGAATGTGCCGACAAATCCCGATAGGAGCTGCACATATCTCGTTCTCAGGGCACACTCAGATGAGCGCTCCATACAACTAAAACCAAACCTCGAGTTTCCCCGAGGGGGCGCTGCACAGGACTCTAGTTTGGACCAACACTCAGAGGAGCACTGGCCTAGGGGGGGCTAAAAGAAGATGACCCTTGAGTCCACGAAACCCAAGGGAAAAGGCTAGGTGGCAAATGGTAAAACCAAGGTTGGGCATTGCTGGAGGAGTTTTATTCAAGGCGTACTGTCAAGGGGTTCCCATTATAACCCAACCACGTAAGGAACGCAAAATCCGGGAACATAACACCGATATGACGGAAACTAGGGTGGCAAGAGTGGAACAAAACACTAGGCGAGAGGCCGAGCCTTCCACCCTTTACCAAGTATATAGATGCATTAAGATAACATGGCAATATAATGATATCCCAACAAGTAAATAATGGTCCAACAAGGAATGGATCTCCAATCTTCACCTGCAACTAGCAACGCTATAAGAAGGGCTGAGCAAAGCGGTAACATAGCCAATCAACGGTTTGCTAGGACATGGTGGGTTAGAGGTTTGACATGGAAATTTTTGGGAGGCTTGAAAGCAAATGGTAGACATCGTAGCATTGGCATAGCAAAAGAGCGAGCATCTAGCAAAGCAAAGATAGTAGTGATTTCGAGGGTATGATCATCTTGCCTACAAAGTTGTCAGAGTTGACTGGATCCTCGAAAGCAAACTCAACGGGCTCCTCGTTAGCGAACTCGTATCTCGGCTCTACCCAAACAAGACAAACAAGCAACAAGGACACAATCAACCACGTGCAAGGATCAAACAATATGATGCAAGGATGGTATGCTATGCGGGATGCGATGTGGGATGCATATGCAAGATTTGACAAGGGATGCATGAACCTGGCCTCAACTTGAGAATCCAAGTGTGCCACTGGAAAGATGATATGAAATCGCTTGAAAACGATATAAAGAACGCTGGAAACGGAGTTACGGTTTGGAAATGGCAAGCGATTCAAATATGACACCGGTCTGCGATTTACAGCAAGTAGCCATCTAAATGCAATAAGATGAACAAGCTACAGCACCCAAACATGGCAACAAAATACATGGCAGGGATGCATTCATGATGCTTAACAAAAGTCTAGCACTGAGCTACGGCCAATTCATCCATTAACAGGTTCAAACAAGCATGGCAAAAATGCATATGGCAAACAGATCTCAGACTTAGTGAAATTAACACTTGTCTGGAATTTCAGATCAGGTAGCACTCTTCGGAGCAACAAAACTACATGCTACAGGACCTGAACATGGCAAAGTAAAGCATGGCATGGAGCTACTCAAAGATCTTAACAAAAGTCCCTTAGTGACTTTGAGCCAAAAGGGATCAGAAAATACAATTGTAAGCATGTGAACATGGCAAAAACATATCAGATCACAGACTTGGTGAAAACTGGAGCATGCTGAAAACAGATATTAAGTAGGCATGTTTACGAGCTCGATGCACTCACTACGGAGCAAGTCATGATAATATAAGCATACACCCATCAAGAATACACAAAATTCAAGCTAGACATGGCAAGAACAATAACATAGCATGCACGGATCAACTACAACATCATCGGCAAAATCGCTAACAAGTAGACAATCTGCCCAGATTCACGAAGTAGCAAAAGTAGAGCTCGATTGACTCAAGCTAGGGTGCTCCATAATTGCAAACAAAGACATGGATGGATAGAGCACTACAAGATTAACAAAACATCCTTACTGATCATCCTCAAAAGAGGCACGGATCACTAGGAAACAACATGAACATATGGCCATATGAGATAAACAGCTCAAGGACTTAGTGGAAATGCTAAGTCCCTGAAATCAGCATTACCAAGTGCCTCACTTTGCAAGCTTGTTCTAGTCACCACACACATCACAAAAATACATGGGTTGCACCTCTGGAAAGATGGCAAAACCCTTAACAAAACAAATGTACAGATCATGGGCATATCATGCACACAATAATCATGGCAAAATGACAAATATCTAAATGGAGAAGCAGATCTGACAAATATCTCAAGTAGCCCTCTTCTAACAGCATTTCGGGCATCAAGATGAACTCAAATGTAAATGATGCAATGAGATGAAACGATGTACTCTCTGAGACGAACATTTTGATATGCTATATGCCCAAAACGGAGCTACGGATGAGGAGTTACGATGCAATGAAGAGGAGCATATGAGCTAGGGTTTCGGGCAAAAAGTCAACCGAGTTTTGGATCTCAGATCCCGATCGGGATCTGGGTGCGATTTATGAGGTTTGCCTGAGCTGTGGGAGACGGCGGCCGGACTTGACGCTTGGAGGATCCGGCGACGAGGGGAGGAGGAGGCCGGAGCCGGCGGTGGCGATGGCGGCGCCGGGAGGCGGCGGACGGCGGTGAGGCGGCGGCCGACGGGCGAGGCGGCGCATCGGGCGGGTGCGGGCGGCCGGCGTCGAGTGGCGGGGCGGCTGGCGTCGACGGCGGATCGGAGTGGCGGGGCGCGGGGAAGACGCGGGCGGCACCGGCTGGGGCGGCTCGGCCCAGTCGGGCGGCGGGAGGGCCGGCCACGGGCCTTGCGGGCCCGCGCGGCGCGGCGATGTGGGCACGGGCGGTGGCGAACAGGGTGGCGACACGTGGCGGTGGCGGGGCTGGGCAGACACGTCCGGCTCCGTCCGAACACGTCCGGCGGCGGCGGAGACGGAATTTTAGGGTTTTGAAGAGGGGATCCGAGATTTGGAATGGGGGAGGTATATATAGGCATAGAGGGAGCTAGGAGAGTCCAAATGGTGTGCGGTTTTCGGCCACGCGATCGTGATGGGACGCTCTAGATGATGGAGAGGGTTTAGGTGGGTTTTGGGCCAACTTGGAAGGGTGTTGGGCTGCAACACACACGAGGCCTTTTCGGTCCCTCGGTTGACCGTTGGAGTATCAAACGAAGTCCAAATGATACGAAACTTGACAGGCGGTCTACCGGTAGTAAAACAAGGCCGCTTCGCAAGTCTCGGTCCAATCCGGAAATGTTTAATCCCCATGCCGAAAGAAAGGTAGAAATGACCACCGGAGGAGAACGAAGCGCCGAAATGCAAAACGGACAACGGGGAAAATGCTCGAATGCATGAGATGAACACGTATGCAAATGCAATGCACATGATGACATGATATGAGATGCATGACAACGACAACAACACATGGAGACAAAAACCCGAACCCGAGAAAATAAAATGACTTAAAGCCGGAAACGGCAAGAGTTGGAGTACAAATTGGAAAAGTTATATCCGGGGTGTTACAACACTCCACCACTACGAAAGGATCTCGTCCCGAGATCTAGGACTGGAAGAATGCCGGGTATTCAGAACGGAGGTGATCCTCGCGTTCCCAGGTAGCTTCACGATCGGAATGGTGTGACCACTTAACTTTGAGGAATTTGATTGACTTGTTGCGAGTCTTGCGTTCAATCTCTTCAAGAATAGCAACGGGGTGCTCATGATAGGAGAGATCTTCTTGGAGCTCAATGTCCTCAAAGTTGACGGTGCGGTCAGGAGTCTTGAAGCACTTTTGGAGCTGAGAGACATGGAACACATCATGAACATTTGCAAAGTTTGAAGGAAGCTCGAGTTGATAGGCGAGATCGCCTCTCTTGCTGACAATCTTGAAAGGTCCCACGTATCTGGGGGCAAACTTCCCTTTGATACCACAGCGACGAGTACCTTTCATAGGAGAGACGCGGAGGTAAACATGATCTCCGATCTCGAAAGCCAAATCACGGTGCTTACTATCATAGTAGCTCTTCTGGCGGGATTGGGCTGCTTTGATGTTATCTCGAATGACTTTGCACATTTCCTCTGCCTCTGTGATTAAGTCATTTCCCAAAAGCTGACGTTCGCCTGTTTCAGACAAGTTGAGAGGGGTACGGCACTTCCTGCCATACAGAATTTCAAATGGGGCTTTGCCCGAGCTTGCTTGAAAACTGTTATTGTAGGAGAATTCAGCATAAGGAAGAAAATCCTCCCACTTCATGCCGAAGGAGATCACACAAGCCCTGAGCATATCTTCAAGAATCTGATTGACACGCTTGACTTGACCGCTAGTTTGAGGATGGAAAGCTGTGCTAAAGCGGATGTTGGTGCCCATGGCCTTCTGAAAAGAATCCCAAAACTTGGAGGTAAAGATGCTGCCACGGTCTGAAGAGATCACTTGTGGGATACCGTGCAGAGAGACAATTCGAGAGGTATAGAGTTCCGCCAATTGAGCTGCAGTGATAGACTCTTTGATAGGCAGAAAGTGAGCCACTTTGGTGAGTTTGTCGATGACAACGAATATAGCATCATTGCCACGCTTGGACTTTGGAAACCCAGTCACGAAGTCCATCTCAATGTGGTCAAACTTCCATTCTGGAATGGCAAGAGGTTGGAGGAGACCAGCTGGCCTTTGGTGTTCTGCCTTCACTCTTTTGCAGACATCACATTCATTCACGAATTGAGCAATCTGGCGCTTCATTCGAGTCCACCAATAAGCCTGCTTGAGGTCCTGATACATCTTCGTGCTCCCAGGGTGGATGGAGAGGAGAGAATTGTGAGCCTCGTTCATGATCACTTTACGAAGTTCACCTTTGGGCACAACAATACGATCCTTGAAGAAGAGAGTGTCCTTGTCATCAAGGCGGTAGCACTTGTACTTGGGTTGACTCTTGGCAATCCCAATCTTCACCTTTTTGACCATAGCATCAAGAAGCTGGGCTTGGCGAATCTGGTCTTCCAAGGTAGGAGAGACTTGAAGGTTGGCGAGGAAACCTTGAGGAACAACTTGCAGATTAAGTTTGCGGAAAGCTTCACAAAGCTTGGGTTGATAAGGCTTGAGAATCAGACTGTTGCAATAAGCCTTCCTGCTCAATGCGTCAGCAATCACATTGGCCTTGCCTGGCGTATACTCGATACTTGGATTATACTCTTGAATCATTTCGACCCATCGAGTTTGCCTGAGGTTGAGATTAGGCTGAGTGCAGATGTACTTGAGACTCTTGTGGTTAGTGAAAATGTCCACTTTTCTTCCCAATAAGAGATGTCTCCAAGTCAAAAGAGCGTGCACAACTGCCGCCAACTCGAGGTCATGAGTGGGGTAGTTCTTCTCGTTGGGCTTCAACTGGCGGGAGGTATAAGCCACAACTTTCTTTTCTTGCATCAACACTGCGCCGAGACCTTGGAGAGAGGCATCGCAAAAGAGCTCGTACGGTTTGGATTCATCAGGCGGAGTCAGAACTGGAGCAGTGATCAATTTCTCTTTCAAAGTTTTGAAAGCGATGTCACATTTCGGAGACCAAACGTACTTGACGTGCTTCTGGAGAAGATTTGGGAGAGGCTTCGCGATCTTAGAAAAGTTTTCAACGAATCTTCGGCAGTAGCTTGCGAGGCCGAGGAAGCTGCGGAGTTGCTTCACGTTCTGAGGTGGTTCCCAATTCACAATTGCAGACACCTTCTCCGGATTCACCGCAATGCCCTTGGCAGAGATGATATGCCCAAGATAAAGAACCTCATCGAGCCAAAATTCGCACTTGGAGAACTTGGCGTAGAACTTGTGTTCTCTGAGCTTATCGAGTACCAAACGGAAGTGCTTGGCATGATCTTCCTTGTTCTTCGAGAAGACCAGAATGTCGTCGAGATAGACCAAAACGAAGTCATTTGTGTAGGTGTTGAAGATGAAGTTCATCATGCGAGAGAAAGTCGGAGGAGCGTTGACGAGGCCAAAATACATGACAGTGTATTCATATGAACCATAGCTTGTCCTGAAGGCCGTCTTGGGAATATCTTGCTCACGGATTCGAATCTGATGATAACCCATACGGAGATCAAGCTTGGAGAATACTTGGGCACCTTTGAGTTGTTCGAGCAGCTCGTTGATGTTGGGAAGTGGGTATTTGTTCTTGATGGTCTTCTTGTTCAATGGACGGTAGTCAACACAAAGTCGGTCCGTTCCATCCTTCTTCTTCACAAAATGAACACCACAATCCCATGGAGAAGAACTAGGTTGGATGTGACCCATTCTTTCTTGAATATCGAGTTGCTTTTTCAGCTCCTTAACTCTTCAGGTCTGAGCTTGTAAGGACGCTTGCACACTGGTTCCGTACCGGGCTCAAGATCGATGACGAATTCAACTGGCCGGTGCGGAGGCATTCCTGGAAGCTCTTTTGGAAAGATGTCTTGATATTCGCAAACGACTGGAATTTGCGAGATAGCATCGAGTTCACCCTTCTCATTGAGAGAAAACAGACGGATAGTATCATCACGAGCTGCAAAGACAATTACATCCTCAGACGAGTGAGTCAATTGAATCTGCCTGGCTGCACAATCAAGCTGCGCCTTGTGCTTAGAAAGCCAATCCATCCCGAGAATAAGATCAATATTCGAGTTGCCCAGAACCATTGGAGAAGCTAGAAATTTGTAGTCGCCCAACGTGATAGTAATATCCGGGATGTTGAAGTAGCTGTCATCTGCTTGCCGGTGACACGATTTGCATAGGTTTTGTCGATATTGTTAATTGCAGTCATCCTTGGATGCAAATGGTTTGACATGAAACAATGCGATGCACCAGTGTCAAAAAGAACTTTTGCTGGAATATCGTTAACAGGAAGGTTACCCATGATGACATCTGACGAGTCCTCTGCCTGAGCTGCATTCATCATGTTGACCTTGGCGTGCTTGGGGTTATGCTTGACCACAGCTGTACTTGCCGATCTGACAGGAGGAGGAGGAGGAGGAAGACGCCTCTGGTTGAGACACTTGTTGGCATAGTGACCCTTCTGTTGGCACTTGTTGCATGTGACCTCTGAAAGCGGACGGTGGTATGGAGCACTCGATCTTGGAGCTTGAGACGAAGTCTTGTTCTGAAAGCCAGGGTTGGGTGGGTGGGAAGATCCACTGCCACCTTTGCTCTTCTGTTGATACGGTTGACGGAACGGAGGAGGAGGAAGCCAATACTTCTGCTGCTTGGCCACTTGAGTAGAGGAAGAAGGAGTAGCATCTCTGACTCGCTTCTTGGAAGCATCACACCTCAGTTGAGTAGCCTCTTGCTTCAATGCCATGTTGTAGAACTCATCGTACCTCAAGGGCTCAAAGAGAACAAGAGCTAGCTGGATTTCTTCTCTGAGACCACCCCTGAACTGGTATATCATGCTCTTCTCATCAGGGACGTCCTGCTTAGTAAAGCGGGCGAGCTTCTGAAACAACTTGTTGTAGTCATAGACAGACAAAGAGCCTTGCTTCAGGTTGCGGAATTCCTCACGCTTGCTTTCAACCACGCTCTGAGGGATATGGTGAGCTCTGAAATCTTGACGGAATTCATCCCAGGTGATAACACATCCACCTCTGGAATCCTTGCACTGCTGGAACCATTCTGCAGCTTGGTCTTTGAGTTGGAAGGAAGCGAACTTGACGAAGTCCTCAGGCCTGACGTTACTGCACTCGAAATGCTTGCACAGATCGACAAGCCAATCGTCAGTATCGGTTGCCTCAACACAATTGCTGAAAGTCTTTGGCCCGTTAGCAAGGAACTGGTTGAGTGTAGCAAAGTGATTCTGATTGTTTCCTTGGTTCCCTTGGTTGCCTTGATTGCGCTCTTGGAGTATTTGCATGATCAACTGTGTGTTTGCATTGGTTGCGGCCATCACAGCTTGCCATGCCTCTGGAGGAGGTGGAGGTGGTGGCGGATCAGGATTCGGCGTCGTGCGCGTTGGAGGAGCCATCCTGAAGAGGTTGACATCCATTAGCACATTGATAGACAAATATTGAAGCTGAATCCAACGGAATGAAAATTGCAACATATAGTCTTCACAGCCAAACAAAATGAACGAATGCATTCCTCTTGAAATGGTCACATATCCATAAATTGAGAAGCCACTTAGAATTTAGGTAGAGAAATAAATCAACAAGGTACGGATCAAGAACGAATATTCAGTAAGAAATCCCAATCTCAAACCAAATATCCGTGGAAGAAGAACTAGAGCTACAAGAATTCCCACCTATGAAACTCCCGAACCTTTCCGGTTATGCAATCAGGTGTTGGGGATACAGGGGAAGCATAATATCTCACCCAAATCTAGCAAATCCTACATCGAGCTGGATCCATCCTTCAACACATAACCGAGAAAAACTTCGGAAACCATCTACCTCAACCTTCGAAAAGCATCCGTTATACAAGTTATGGCGATACTCCCGAACTCCCGCCCCAGTACTGGGTGGCGTCGAGGTTATCTCACCAACGAACTGCATAAGAGAGATTTTCGATGTCGGCGTACTAGACTCAGGTATTCCAGAACTGCAACGATAAAATTGTGACGACAACACCTCGGAGCTCAACTCCCCGGGACACTTCCACAAATCCCCTGACAGGAGGCACCAAGACAATGTTCTCGTCATAAAACCATCGGAACGATTCCAAGATACCCGCGTGATCCTAAATTTTTTTAGTGAAATTTGAGAAGAGAAGAGTCAAAACTCTACGTCAGGATGCCTTACCAGAGCGATGAGGAGATTGGGGAGTAAAAAGAATTCCTAAACTCTCCGATATATAATTCCTAAATGACTCAAAACATTTTTCTAGACTCAACTCGGCTGCTAAAAACGATCAAGCAATGGGGCTCCTAAGGTCGGGGAAGGCTCTGATTACCAACTTGTAACACCCTCGATGCGACTATATCTCCCACGTGTCGAGGCACGACTTAGAGGCATAATCGCATTGAAGGCATATGTCGCAAGTTAGGCAATCTTCACAACATCCCATGTAATATAGATAATAAAAGGGGTGATACATAGTTGGCTTACACTCGCCACGTCAATCAAGTACATAAATAACATTACATCATCCAAACACTCATGGCCCGACTACGGCACCAAAATAAAAGATAACCCAACATGCGACACGGTCCCGATCGCCCCAACTGGGCACCACTACTGATCATCAGGAAAGAAACGTAGTATCGTTGTGAGTCCTTGTCGAACTCCCACTTGAGCTCGAGCGCGTCATCTGGAGCGGAGTCATCAGGCCCTGCATCTGGTGTAATAGTAATCTGTGAGCCACAGGGACTCAGCAATCTCGCACCCTCGCGATCAAGACTATTTAAGCTGAATAGGTATGGCAAGGTAAATATGTGGAGCTGCAGCAAGCGGCTAGCATATATGGTGGCTAACCTGTTCGCAAAAGAGAGCGAGAAGAGGAGGCAAAGCGCGAACGCATAACTAGAGGGCAAATCCTGCGGTAAACATTACTCCAACACCGTGTCCACTTCCCGGACTCCGCCGAGAAGAGGCCATCACGGTAACACACTCAGTTGATTCATTTTAATTAAGTTAAGGTTCAAGTTATCTACAATCGGACATTAACAAATTCCCATCTGCCCATAACCGCGGGCACGACTTTCGAAAGTTCAAATCCCTGCAGGGGAGTCCGAACTTAGCCCATGACAAGCTCTCACGGTCAACGAAGGAATAGACCTCCTCCCGAGACGTTCCGATCAGACTTGGTACCTCGGTTCTTCAAGACACTTCGATAGGTTAAAACAAGACCAGCAACACCGCCCGAATGTGCCGAAAAATCCTGATAGGAGCTGCACATATCTCGTTCTCAGGGCACACTTAGATGAGCGCTCCATACAACTAAAACCAAACCTCGAGTTTCCCCGAGGGGGCGCTGCACAGGACTCTAGTTTGGACCAACACTCAGAGGAGCACTGGCCCAGGGGGGGCTAAAATAAGATGACCCTTGAGTCCACGAAACCCAAGGGAAAAGGCTAGGTGGAAAATGGTAAAACCAAGGTTGGGCATTGCTGGAGGAGTTTTATTCAAGGCGGACTGTCAAGGGGTTCCAATTATAACCCAACCGCATAAGGAACGCAAAATCCGAGAACATAACACCGATATGACGGAAACTAGGGCGGCAAGAGTGGAACAAAACACTAGGCGAGAGGCCGAGCCTTCAACCCTTTACCAAGTATATAGATGCATTAAGATAACATGGCAATATAATGATATCCCAACAAGTAAATAATGTTCCAACAAGGAACGGATCTCCAATCTTCACCTGCAACTAGCAACGCTATAAGAAGGGCTGAGCAAAGCGGTAACATAGCCAATCAACGGTTTGCTAGGACATGGTGGGTTAGAGGTTTGACATGGAAAGTTTTGGGAGGCTTGAAAGCAAATGGTAGGCATCGTAGCATTTACATAGCAAAAGAGCGAGCATCTAGCAAAGCAAAGATAGTAGTGATTTCGAGGGTATGATCATCTTGCCTGCAAAGTTGTCAGAGTTGACTGGATCCTCGAAAGAAAACTCAACGGGCTCCTCGTTAGCGAACTCGTCTCCCGGCTCTACCCAAACAAGACAAACGAGCAACAAGGACACAATCAACCACGTGCAAGGATCAAACAATATGATGCAAGGATGGTATGCTATGCGGGATGCGATGCGGGATGCATATGCAAGATTTGACAAGGGATGCATGAACCTGGCCACAACTTGGGAATCCAAGTGTGCCACTGGAAAGATGAGATGAAATCGCTTGAAAACGATATAAAGAACGCCGGAAACGGAGTTACGGTTTGGAAATGGCAAGCGATTCAAATATGACACCGATCTGCGATTTACAGCAAGTAGCCATCTAAATGCAATGAGATGAACAAGCTAAAGCACCCAAACATGGCAACAAAATACATGGCAGGGATGCATTCATGATGCTTAACAAAAGTCTAGCACTGAGATACGGCCAATTCATCCATTAACAGGTTCAAACAAGCATGGCAAAAATGCATATGGCAAACAGATCTCAGACTTAGTGAAATTAACACTTGTCTGGAATTTCAGATCAGGTAACAAAACTACATGCTACAGGACCTTAACATGGCAAAGTAAAGCATGGCATGGAGCTACTCAAAGAGCTTAACAAAAGTCCTTAGTGACCTTGAGCCAAAAATGATCATAAAATACAATTGCAAGCATGTGAACATGGCAAAAACATAATCAGATCACAGACTTAGTGAAAACTGGAGCATGCTGAAAACAGATATCAAGTAGGCATGTTTACGAGCTCGATGCACTTACTACGGAGCAAGTCATGATAATATAAGCATACACCCATCAAGAATACACAAAATGCAAGCTAGACATGGCAAGAACAATAACATAGCATGCACGGATCAACTACAACATCATCGACAAAATCGCTAACAAGTAGACAATCTGCCCAGATTCACGAAGTAGCAAAAATAGAGCTCGATTGACTCAAGCTAGGTTGCTCCATAATTGCAAACAAAGACATGGATCGATAGAGCACTACAAGATTAACAAAACATCCTTACTGATCATCCTCAAAAGAGGCACGGATCACTAGGAAACAACATGAACATATGGCAACATGAGATAAACAGATCAAGGACTTAGTGGAAATGCTAAGTCCCTGAAATCAGCATTACCAAGTGCCTCACTTTGCAAGTTGTACTAGTCACCACACACATCACAAAAATACATGGGTTGCACCTTTGGAAAGATGGCAAAACCCTTAACAAAACATATGTATAGCTCATGGGCATATCATGCACACAATAATCATGGCAAAAATGACAAATATCTCAATGGAGAAGCAGATCTGACAAATATCTCAAGAAGCCCTCTTCTAACAGCATTTCGGGCATGAAAATGAACTCAAATGTAAATGACGCAATGAGATGAAATGATGTACTCTTTGAGACGAACATTTTGATATGCTATATGCCCAAAACGGAGCTACGGATGAGGAGTTACGATGCAATGAAGAGGAGCATATGAGCTAGGGTTTCGGGCAAAAAGTCAACCGAGTTTTGGATCTCAGATCCAGATCGGGATCCGGGCGCGATTTACGAGGTTCGCCGGAGCTGTGGGAGACGGCGGCCGGACTTGATGCTTGGAGGATCCGGCGATGAGGGGAGGAGGAGGCCGGAGCCGGCGGTGGCGATGGCGGCGCCGGGAGGTGGCGGACGGCGGTGAGGCAGCGGCCGACGGGCGAGGCGGCACGCGGCGGCCGGCGTCGAGTGGCGGGGAGACTGGCGTCGGCGGCCGCGGTCGGTGGCGGCTCGGAGTGGCCGGGCGCGGGGAAGACGCGGGCGGTGCCGGCTGGGGCGGCTCGGCCCACTCTGGCGGCGGGAGGGCCGGCCATGGGCCTTGCGGGCCCGCGCGGCGCAGCGATGTGGGCACGGGCAGTGGCAAACAGGGTGGCGACACGTGGCGGCGGCGGGGCTGGGCGGACACGTCCGGCTCCGTCCGGACACGTCCGGCGGCGGCGGAGACGGAATTTTAGGGTTTTGAAGAGGGGATCCGAGATTTGGAATGGGGGAGGTATATATAGGCATAGAGGGAGCTAGGAGAGTCCAAATGGGGTGCGGTTTCGGCCACGCGATCATGATCGAACGCTCTAGATGATGGAGAGGGTTTAGGTGGGTTTTGGGCCAACTTGGAGGGGTGTTGGGCTGCAACACACACGAGGCCTTTTCGGTCCCTCGGTTGACCGTTGGAGTATCAAACGAAGTCCAAATGATACGAAACTTGACAGGCGGTCTACCGGTAGTAAACCAAGGCCGCTTGGCAAGACTCGGTCCAATCCGGAAATGTTTAATCCCCACGCCGAAAGAAAGGTAGAAATGACCATCGGAGGAGAACGAAGCGCCGGAATGCAAAACAGACAACGGGGAAAATGCTCGAATGCTTGAGATGAACACGTATGCAAATGCAATGCACATGATGACATGATATGAGATGAATTACAACAACAAAAACACACGGAGACAAAAACCCGAACCCGAGAAAATAAAATAACTTAAAGCCGGAAACGGCAAGAGTTGGATTACAAATTGGGAAAGTTATATCCGGGGTGTTACACTAGGCCTCGCCTTCGTCCACCGCCCTGGTGCTCTCGGCGCGGCATGGTCAACATGGTCAAGGAATGACTTCCATCGAACGTGGACTGTACGTGGAGAGGCTGACAGCTGGGTCCACGGCCGCAGCAAGGAAGTGCCTCCTTATTATGCGGAAAATAATGATTCCTCCACCTGATTGCTGGGACCCACCAGACGGGCCACTGTATTTCACGAAAAAAACGTTTCCCCCTGACTGCTGGGACCCACCAGCTACATCTTCGCACGCAAGGAAGTGCGTCCGGGCAAAAAAACGATTCGCCCCCTGACTGTTGGGACCCACCAGCTACATCTTCGCAGGCAAGGAAGTGCCTGACAGTCGGGACCCACCTGGTCAAAGCGTACGTAGCGTTGTCATTCTGGTCGCAAACGTGTACGTACATACTGGTCGATGTAGAGGCGCGCACGTGTCGTAGTAGAGGCGTCCACGTAGCATGTACACGTACGTATAGTGGCCAGGGTGCAAGAAAGAAAATACAGCCACGTATGTGTACATACGGGCGGGGTCTCGAATGCCTACTCGCGCATACGTACGGCGAGGGCTCGTGTACATGGCTGGGTGGGAACGGAGAAACAGCGGCGTCGTCGTGTTCATGGGGAGGCAACGGAATGCGTCGTGTTCAGGGGGAGGCAAAGGAATGCGTCGTGTTCATTGGGAGGGCTTGGACAGAACAGGCGATGGAAACGAGGCCTGGCGTACCGCAGAATGGAGGAAACGGCCTTGTGTTCGACTGGCCACGTTCGAAACGGGATCCTATTGATCGGGAGGGGTCTGGTGTACCACAAAACGGAGGAAATGGACCTCCTATGGTCGAAACGGGGGTCCTGTTGATCGGGAGGGGTGTGGCGTACCGCAAAACGGAGGAAACAGACTTGTGTTGGAGCGCTACGGTCGAAACGGGGGTCCTGTTCATCGGGAGGGGTGTGGCGTACCGCAAAACGGGACTCCATGGGATACTGTTGTAACACCCCGGATGTAATTTACCTTATATGTATCCCAACTCTTGCCGTTTCCGGCACTAAGTTATTTTATTTCCTCGGTGTCGAGTTTTTGTCTCCGTGTGTTGTTGTCTTTGTCATGCATCTCATATCATGTCATCATGGGCATTGCATTCGCATACGTGTTCGTCTCATGCATTCGAGCATTTTCCCCATTGTCCGTTTTGCATTCCGGTGCTCCTATGTCCTCAGGTGGCCCTTTCTACCTCTTTCGTGTGTGGGGGTTAAACATTTCCGGATTGGACCGAGACTTGCCATGCGGCCTTGGTTTACTACCGGTAGACCCTGTCAAGTTTCGTGCCATTTGGACTTCGTTTGATACTCCAACGGTTAACCGAGGGACCGAGAAGGCCTCGTGTGTGTTGCAGCCCAACACCCTTGCAATTTGGCCCAAAACCCACCAAAAACCGCTCCATCATTTAGAGCGTTCGATCATGATCGCGTGGCCGCAAACCGCACTCCATTTGGAGCTTCCTAGCTCCTCCTACCTATAAATATAGACACTCCCCCGAAATTTCGGGTCATTTCCAACCCTAAACTAGCTCCCTCTCCCTCTGCGCGGCCGGACATTGTTCGATCCGGCCGGACACCACCGCCACCCACTCCCGTGACTCCATGTGGCGCCCGCGTGCCCACATCGCCGCCACTCCACCGCGCGGCCCGGCGAGCCCGCGGGAGGCCCGCCCGAGCCGCCCACCGGGCCAGTGGCATCGCGACCCCGCCGCCTTCTCCTCCGGCGACCGGCGCCTGCAGCTCCGCCGCGCCGCCTCATCTCCGCCTTGACGCTGGCGAGAGACCGCGCTGCCCTGGCCACCGGCGCCCGCCGCCCCGTCTGCCGCGCCAGGTCCCAGATCCGGCGGGGCACCCTCGCGCCGGCGAGCTTCCTCAAGGTCCGGCCGTCGCGCTGTTCGTCCATGCCGATGATCCTCGTTTTCCGCACCCTGCTAGAGTGTGCCGATCCGGATCTCAGATCTGGAAAACCCTAATCTCGGGGTTGACTTTTCCCTCTTCTCTCAGTAATTTTTAGGCTTTTTCATCATGCCATAACTCTGCATCCGTAGCTCCGATTCGTGCGTGTAGCATATCAAACTGTTCGCCTCGACGAGTACATCATTTCATCTCACTGCATCATTTCCATTTGAGCTCATCTTGATGCCCGAAATGCTGTTGGAATAGGGCTATGTGATGAATTTATCAGATCTGTTTCAGCAAATGGCATTTTGTCATTTTTGCCATGTTTAATGTGTGCATGCCATGATCCTGAGCTCTACATGTTTTTTGTAGAATGTCATGCCATCTTTACAGGGGTGCTTGCCATGTATTTTTGTGATATTTGTGGTGACTAGCACAAGCTTGCAAAGTAGCGTAATCGGTAATGCTGATTTCAGGGACTTAGTATTTCACTAAGTCCTTGTTCTGTTTTTGTTGTTATGCCATATGTTCATATTGTTTCTTAGTGATCCGTGCCACTTTTGAGGATGATCAATAAGGATGTTTTGTTAAAATTGTTGTGCCCTATCCATCCATGTCTTCGTTTGCATTTATGGAGGAACCTAGCTTGAGTCAATCGAGCTCTACTTTTGCTATAAAATGGTCCTGGCAGATTGTTGACATGTTTAGCGATTTTGCCGAGGATGTTGCTATTGATCCGTGCATGCTATGTTGTTGTTCTTGTCATGTATAGCTTCTATGACATGTATTCTTGATGGATGTATTCTTAGTTTGTCATGCAATGCTCTATAGTGAGTGCATCGAGCTCGTAAACATGCCTACTCGTTAACTGTTTTGCATGCTCTAGTTTTTCACTAAGTCTGAATCTGTTTGTGTTTTTGCCATGTTCATATGCTTGCAATTGTATTTTCTGATCCCTTTTGGCTCAAGGTCACTAAGGGACTTTTGTTAAGTGCTTTGAGTAGCTTCATGCCATGCCTTTCTTTGCCATGTTAAGTTCCTGTAGCATGTAGTTTTCATGCTCTAAAGTGTGCTTCCTGATGATAAATTCCAGACTTGTATTAATTTCACTAAGTCTGAAACTTGTTGTCATTTGCACTTTTGCCATGCTTGTTTGAACCAGTTAATGGATGAATTAGCCGTAGTTCAGTGTTCATCTTTTGTCAAGCATCATGAGTGGATCCCTGCCATATATTTTGTTGTCATGTTTGAGTGTCGTAACATATTTACCTTGATGCATTTAGTTGGTCACTTGCTGATTATCGCAGACCGGTGCCATATTTGTTTTGTTTGCCATTTCCAAACAGTGCATCCGATTCCGGTGATCTTTATATCGATTTCAACTGAAGTCACCTCACCTTTCTAGTGGCACTCTTGGATTTCCAAGTTGATGCCAGGTTCTATCTTTCCTTGTCAAATCTTGCATAGGCATCACATATCGCATCCCGCATATCATACCATGTTTGCATCATGTTGCTTGAGCATTGCATGTGGTTGATTGTGCTCCTTTTGCTTGTTGTTCTTGTTTGGGTAGATCCAGGAGATGAGTTCATGAATGAGGAGCCCGTTGAGTTCGCTTACGAGGATCAAGTCAACTCTGACAACTTTGTAGGCAAGATGACCATACCCTCGAAATCATTTCTATCTTTGCTTGCTAGATGCTCGCTCTTTTGCTATGCCTATGCTACGATACCTACCACTTTCTTATCATGCCTCCCAAATTTCCATGTCAAACCTCTAACCCACCATGTCCTAGCAAACCGTTGTTTGGCTATGTTACCGCTTTGCTCAGCCCCTCTTATAGCATTGCTAGTTGCAGGTGAAGATTGGAGATCGTTCCTTGTTGGAACATTGTTTATTGTTGGGATATCACCTTATTATCTTGTTTATCTTAATGCATCTATATACTTGGTAAAGGGTGGAAGGCTCGGCATTTTGCCTAGTGTTTTGTTCCACTCTTGCCGCCCTAGTTTCCGTCATATCGGTGTTATGTTCCTGGATTTTGCGTTCCTTACACGGTTGGGTTATAATGGGAATCCCTTGATAGTTTGCCTTGAATAAAACTCCTCCAGCAATGCCCAACCTTGGTTTTACCATTTTCCACCTAGCCTATTTTTCCCTTGGGTTTCCGGAGCCCAAGGGTCATCTTTATTTAAACCCCCAGGGCCAGTGCTCCTCTGAGTGTTGGTCCGAACTGGGCAGCCTGCGGGGCCACCTCGGGGAAACTCGAGGGTTGGTTTTACTCGTAGCTTGACCTATCTGAGTGTGCCCTGAGAACGAGATATGTGCAGCTCCAATCGTGATTTGTCGGCACATTCGGGCGGTGTTGCTGGACTTGTTTTACCATTGTCGAGGATGTCTTGTAACCAGGATGTTGAGTCTAATCGGATTGTCTTGGGAGAAGGAATATCCTTCGTTGACCGTGAGAGCTTTTGATGGGCTAAGTTGGGACTCCCCTGCAGGGATTTGAACTTTCGAAAGCCGTGCCCGCGGTTATGGGCAGATGGGAATTTGTTAATGTCCGTTGTAGATAACCTGAAACTTAACTTAATTAAAATGAACCAACCGCGTGTGTAACCGTGATGGTCTCTTCTCGGTGGAGTCCGGGAAGTGAACACGGTGTTGGAGTAATGCTTGACGTAGGTTATTCTAGGATCACTTCTTGATCATAGTTGTTCGTCCATGCTTTGCCTTCTCTTCTAGCTCTCTTTTGCGAATAGGTTAGCCACCATATATGCTAGTCGCTTGCTGCAGCTCCACATCATACCTTGTCTTACCTATAAGCTTAAATAGTCTTGATCGCGAGGGTGTGAGATAGCTGAGTCCCCGTGACCCACAGTTTACTTCCAAAACCAGATGCAGGGACCGATGATATCGCTCCAGACGATGCGCTTGAGCTCAAGTGGGAGTTCGATGAAGACTCTCGCTGTTACTATGTGTCTTTCCCAGATGATCAGTAGTGGTGCCCAGTTGGGGCGATCGGGGACTTTGTCGCATGTGGGGGTTGATCTTTATTTTGGTACCGTAGTCGGACCATGAGTGTATTGGATGATTGTAATGTTATTCATGTATTTGTGTGACGTGGCGAGTGTAAGCCAACTATGTATCATTTCCCCTTTTATTTATTTACATGGGTTGTTGTGAAGATTACCTTACTTGCGACATTGCTTTCAATGCGGTTATGCCTCTAAGTCGTGCTTCGACACGTAGGAGATATAGCCGCATCGAGGGCGTTACAACTGTTCATCTCCACCGTCGACCCCCTCCAGCCTCCACGAGCTACTGTTCATCCACCGTCGACCTCCTCCAGCCTCCACCTTGCGACTGTTCATCCACGGGCTCCTGTTCATCCAGCCTCCACCGCGCGCTACTCCACCGGTTACTGTTCAACCAGCCCTCTCCACGGGCTCCTGTTCAACCACCCCTCCACGGGCAATTGTTCATCCCACCCTCCACCGTCTACTGTTCATCCTGCCCTCCACGGGGTGGTCCTGTTCATCCAGCCCTCCACGGGGTCCTGTTCATCCAGCCCCAACCGGCTCGATCGATCGGGGTCCTGTTCTTCCAGAGGCAACACCACGGGGTCCTGTTCATCCACCCCCACCGGGACTGTTCATCCAACACCCCCTGCAATGCTCGCTGTTCATCCAGAGGCAGCATCGATCGGCTTCAGTTAGCAGCAGTAGCGAAGGAATCGCTCGATCTGGTTCAGTTAACAGCCATCGATCGATCGCTCGGGTTCAGTAACGCGTAGCCTGTAGTGCAATCGCTCGGGTTCAGTTAGAGCCCAATGCCTTGCTCGGGTTTAGCTAGAGCCAATGCCTCGCACACATGCGCGTACATGTACGAGAGAAACGTGCATCGCTCGGCCCCCGACCTCCCACGTAATCGGGAACTCCCCGAAATTCCCCCCCCCTCGCTTCTGTTGGGGAACGTAGAAGAAAACAAAATTTTTCCTATGGTTTCACCAAGATCCATCTAGGAGTTCATCTAGCAACGAGTGAGTAGATGCATCTACGTACCTTGTAGATCGCGAGCGGAAGCGTTCAAAGAACGGGGATGAGGGAGTCGTACTCGACGTGATTTGAATCACTGAAGATCCTAGCACCGAACGGACAGCACCTCCGCGTTCAACACACGTACGGTTAGCATAACATCTCCTTCTTCTTGATCCAGCAAGAGGGAAGGAGAGGTTGAGGAAGATGGCTCTAGCAGCAGCACGACGGCGTGGTGGTGATGGAGCTGCAGTACTCCGTCAGGGCTTCGCCAAGCACTATGGAGGAGGAGGAGGTGTTGGAGAGGGAGAAGGAGGCAACCAAAGGCGTGGGAGAAAAGCCCTCCCTCCCCCACTATATATAGGAGAGCCAAGGGGGGGGGCACCGGCCCTAGGAGATCCAATCTCCTAGGACTCTTCCTCCTAGAAACCCTAGGCGCATGGGCCTTTTGGGGCTGGTTCCCTTGGCCCATGTAGGCCAAGGCGCACCCCCTACAGCCCATGTGGCCCCCCCCAAGACAGGTGGCCCCACCCGGTGGACCCCCGGGACCCTTCCGGTGGTCCCGGTACAATACCGATAACCCCGAAACTTGTCCCGATGCCCGAAACAGGACTTCCCATATATAAATCTTTACCTCTGGACTATTCCGGAACTCCTCGTGATGTCCGGGATCTCATCCGGGACTCCGAACAACATTCGGGTTACTGCATATACATATC
Source organism: Triticum urartu (assembly GCF_003073215.2). Taxonomy (NCBI): domain Eukaryota; kingdom Viridiplantae; phylum Streptophyta; class Magnoliopsida; order Poales; family Poaceae; genus Triticum; species Triticum urartu. The sequence continues at coordinate 411,483,943 of NC_053027.1, read as the reverse complement.
CCTACAACCCTAGCATCACCGAACCTTAAGTGTGTAGACCCTACAGGTTCGGGAGACATGCAGACATGACCGAGACGACTCTCCGGTCAATAACCAACAACGGGATCTGGATACCCATGTTGGCTCCCACATGCTCCACGATGATCTCATCGGATGAACCACGATGTCGAGGATTCAATCAACCCCGTACGCAATTCCCTTTGTCAATCGGTATGTTACTTGCCCGAGATTCGATCATCGGTATCCCAATACCTCGTTCAATCTCGTTACCGGCAAGTCACTTTACTCGTACCGTAATGCATGATCCCGTGACTAGACACTTGGTCACTTTGAGCTCATAATGATGATGCATTACCGAGTGGGCCCGGTGATACCTCTCCGTCATACGGAGTGACAAATCCCAGTATCGATCCGTGTCAACCCAACAGACACTTTCGGAGATACCTGTAGTGCACCTTTATAGTCACCCAGTTACGTTGTGACGTTGGTACACCCAAAGCACTCCTACGGTATCCGGGAGTTACACGATCTCATGGTCTAAGGAAAAGATACTTGACATTGGAAAACTCTAGCAAACGAACTATATGATCTTGTGCTATGTTTAGGATTGGGTCTTGTCCATCACATCATTCTCCTAATGATGTGATCTTGTTATCAATGACATCCAATGTCCATAGTTAGGAAACCATGACTATCTGTTGATCAATGAGCTAGTCAACTAGAGGCTTACTAGGGACATGTTGGTGTCTGTTATTCACACATGTATTACGATTTCCGGATAATACAATTATAGCATGAATAAAGACAATTATCATGAACAAAGAAATATAATAATAATGCTTTTATTATTGCCTCTAGGGCATATTTCCAACAGTCTCCCACTTGCACTAGAGTCAATAATCTAGTTACATTGAGATGAATCGAACACCCATGGAATTCTGGTGTTGATCATGTTTTGCTCTAGGGAGAGGTTTAGTCAACGGATCCGCTACATTTAGGTCCGTATGTACTTTACAAATCTCTATGTCTCCATCTTGAACATTTTCACGAATGGAGTTGAAGTGACGCTTGATGTGCCTTGTCTTCTTATGAAACCTGGGCTCCTTGGCAAGAGCAATAGCTCCAGTGTTGTCACAGAAGAGCTTGATCGGCCCCGACGCATTGGGTATGACTCCTAGGTCGGTGATGAACTCCTTCACCCATATAGCTTCATGTGCTGCCTCCGAGGCTGCCATGTACTCCGCCTCACATGTAGATCCCACCACGACGCTCTGCTTGCAACTGCACCAGCTTACTGCTCCACCATTCAAAATATACACGTATCCGGTCTGTGACTTAGAGTCATCCAGATCTGTGTCGAAGCTAGCGTCGACGTAACCCTTTACGACGAGCTCTTCGTCACCTCCATAAATGAGAAACATTTCCTTAGTCCTTTTCAGGTACTTCAGGATATTCTTGACCGCTGTCCAGTGTTCCTTGCCGGGATTACTTTGGTACCTTCCTACCAAACTTACGGCAAGGTTTACATCAGGTCTGGTACACAGCATGGCATACATAATAGAACCTATGGCTGAGGCATAGGGGATGACACTCATCTCTTCTATATCTTCTGCCGTGGTCGGACATTAAGCTGAGCTCAATTTCACACCTTGCAAAACAGGCAAGAACCCTTTCTTGGACTGATCCATTTTGAACTTCTTCAAAATCTTATCAAGGTATGTGCTTTGTGAAAGACCTATGAGGCGTCTTGATCTATCTCTATAGATCTTGATGCCTAATATATAAGCAGCTTCTCCAAGGTCCTTCATTGAAAAACTCTTATTCAAGTAGGCCTTGATGCTGTCCAAGAGTTCTATATCATTTCCCATCAAAAGTATGTCATCTACATATAGTACGAGAAATGCTACAGAGCTCCCACTCACTTTCTTGTAAACACAGACTTCTCCATAAGTCTGCGTAAACCCAAACGCTTTGATCATCTCATCAAAGCGAATGTTCCAACTCTGAGATGCTTGCACCAGCCCATAAATTGAGCGTTGGAGCTTGCACACCTTGTCAGCATTCTTAGGATCGACAAAACCTTCCGGCTGCATCATATACAATTCTTCCTTAAGGAAACCATTAAGGAATGCCGTTTTGACGTCCATCTGCCATATTTCATAATCATAAAATGCGGCAATTGCTAACATGATTCGGACGGACTTCAGCTTCGCTACCGGTGAGAAAGTCTCATCGTAGTCAACCCCTTGAACTTGTCGATAACCCTTAGCGACAAGCCGAGCTTTATAGATGGTCACATTACCATCCGCGTCTGTCTTCTTCTTAAAGATCCATTTATTTTCTATGGCTCGCCGCTCAACAGGCAAGTCAGTCAAAGTCCATACTTCGTTTTCATACATGGATCCTATCTCGGATTTCATGGCTTCTAGCCATTTGTCGGAATCCGGGCCCGCCATCGCTTCTTCATAGTTCGAAGGTTCACTGTTGTCTAACAACATGATTTCCAAGACAGGCTTGCCGTACCACTCTGGTGTGGAACGTGTCCTTGTGGACCTAAGAATTTTAGTAGCAACTTGATCTGAAGTTTCATGATCATCATCATTAACTTCCTCTCTAGTCGGTGCAGGCACCTCAGGAACATTTTCTTGAGTTGTGCCATTTTCCGGTTTAAGAGGTAACACTTCATCAAGTTCTACCTTTCCTCCCACTTACTTCTTTCGAGAGAAACTCTTTCTCTAGAAAGAATCCATTCTTGGCAACAAAGATCTTGCCTTCGGATCTGAGGTAGAAGGTATACCCAACAGTTTCCTTAGGGTATCCTATGATGACGCATTTTTCCGACTTGGGTTCGAGCTTTTCAGGTTGAAGTTTCTTGACATAAGCATCGCATCCCCAAACTTTTAGAAACGACAACTTAGGTTTCTTACCAAACCATAATTCAGACGGTGTCGTCTCAACGGATTTCGACGGAGCCCTATTTAAAGTGAATGCGGCAGTCTCTAAAGCATAGCCCCAAAAAGATAGCGGTAAATCGGTAAGAGACATCATAGATCGTACCATATCTAATAGAGTGCGATTACGACGTTCGGACACACCATTACGCTGAGGTGTTCCAGGCGGCGTGAGTTGTGAAACTATTCCGCATTTTCTTAAGTGTGTGCCAAATTCGTGACTCAAGTATTCTCGTCCACGATCTGATCGTAGAAACTTGATTTTCCTGTCACGTTGATTCTCAACCTCACTCTGAAATTCCTTGAACTTCTGAAAGGTTTCAGACTTGTGTTTCATTAAGTAGACATACCCATATCTACTCAAGTCATCAGTGAGGGTGAGAACATAACGATAGCCACCGCGAGCCTCAACACTCATTGGACCGCACACATCAGTATGTATGATTTCCAATAAGTTGGTTGCTCGCTCCATTGTTCCTGAGAACGGAGTCTTGGTCATTTTACCCATGAGGCATGGTTCGCATGTGTCAAATGATTCGTAATCAAGAGACTCTAAAAGTCCATCTGCATGGAGCTTCTTCATGCGTTTGACACCTATGTGACCAAGGCGGCAGTGCCACAAGTATGTGGGACTATCATTATCAACCTTACATCTTTTGGTACTCACACTATGAATATGTGTAGCATTACGCTTGAGATTCATTAAGAATAAACCATTCACCATAGGAGCATGACCATAAAACATATCTCTCATATAAATAGAACAACCATTATTCTCGGATTTAAATGAGTAGCCATCTCGAATTAAACGAGATCCCGATACAATGTTCATGCTCAAAGCTGGCACTAAATAACAATTATTAAGGTTTAAAACTAATCCCGAAGGTAAATATAGAGGTAGCGTGCCGACGGCGATCACATTGATCTTGGAACCATTCCCGACGCGCATCGTCACCTCGTCCTTTGCCAGTCTCCGCTTATTCCGCAGCTCCTGCTTTGAGTTACAAATGTGAGCAACTGCACCGGTATCAAATACCCAAGAGCTACTACGAGTACTGGTAAGGTACACATCAATTACATGTATATCACATATACCTTTTGTTTTGCCGGCCTTCTTGTCTGCTAAGTATTTGGGGCAGTTCCGCTTCCAGTGACCCTTCCCTTTGCAATAAAAGCACTCCGTCTCAGGCTTGGGTCCATTCTTTGACTTCTTCCCGGCAGCTTGCTTGCCGGGCGCGGCAACTTCCTTGCCGTCCTTCTTGGAGTTCTTTTTACCCTTGCCCTTCTTGAACTTAGTGGTTTTATTCACCATCAACACTTGATGTTCCTTCTTGACTTCTACCTCTGCTGATTTCAGCATTGCAAATACTTCAGGAATGGTCTTTTCCATCCCCTGCATATTGAAGTTCATCACAAAGCTCTTGTAGCTTGGTGGAAGCGACTGGAGTATTCTGTCAATGACCGCGTCATCCGGGAGATTAACTCCCAGCTGAGTCAAGCGGTTATGTAACCCAGACATAGTGAGTATGTGCTCACTGACAGAACTATTTTCCTCCATCTTACAGCTAAAGAATTTGTCGGAGACTTCATATCTCTCGACCCGGGCATGAGCTTGGAAAACCATTTTCAGCTCTTCGAACATCTCATATGCTCCATGTCTCTCAAAACGCTTTTGGAGCCCCGGCTCTAAGCTGTAAAGCATGCCGCACTGAACGAGGGAGTAGTCATCAGCACGTGTCTGCCAAGCGTTCATAACATTTTGGTTCTGTGGGACGGGTGGATCACCTAGTGGTGCTTGTAGGACATAATCTTTCTTGGCAGCTATGAGGATGATCCTCAGGTTCCGGAACCAGTCCGTATAGTTGCTGCCATCGTCTTTCAGCTTGGTTTTCTCTAGGAACGCGTTGAAGTTGAGGACTACGTTGGCCATTTGATCTACAAGACATATTGCAAAGATTTTAGACTAAGTTCATGATAATTAAGTTCATCTAATCAAATTATAATGAACTCCCACTTAGATAGACATCCCTCTTCTAGTCATCTAAGTATAACATGATCCGAGTTAGCTAGGCCGTGTCCGATCATCACGTGAGACGGACTAGTCAACGTCGGTGAACATCTTCATGTTGATCGTATCTTCTATACGACTCATGCTCGACCTTTCGGTCTTTTGTGTTCCGAGGCCATGTCTATACACATGCTAGGCTCGTCAAGTCAACCTAAGTGTTTGCATGTGTAAATCTGTCTTACACCCGTTGTATGTGAACATTTGAATCAAACACCCGATCATCACGTGGTGCATTGAAGCAACGAACTGTTGCAACGGTGCACAATTAGGGGGAACACTTTCTTGAAATTATTATGAGGGATCATCTTATTTACTACTGTCGTTCTAAGCAAACAAGATGCAAAACATGATAAACATCAAATGCAATCAAATAATAATAGTGACATGATATGGCCATTATCATATAGCTCCTTTGATCTCCATCTTGGGGCTCCATGATCATCTTGTAACCAGCATGACACCATGATCTCCATCATTGTGTCTCCATGAAGTTGCTCGCCAACTATTACTTCTACTACTATGGCTAACGCGTTTAGCAATAAAGTAAAGTAATTTACATGGCGTTTCTCAATGACACGCAGGTCATACAAAAAAATATAGACAACTCCTATGGCTCCTGCCGGTTTTCATACTCATCGACATGCAAGTCATGATTCCTATTACAATAGCTTGAACAACTCATACATCACATATATATCATTCATCATTCATCACAACTTTGGCCATATCATATCACAAAGCACTTGCTGCAAAAACAAGTTAGACGTCCTCTAATTGTTGTTGCAAGTTTTACGTGGCTGAAGTAGGGTTCTAGCAAGAACGTTTTCTTACCTACGTGAAAGCCACAACGTGATTTGTCAACTTCTATTTACCCTTCATAAGGACCCTTTTCATCGAATCCGCTCCAACTAAAGTAGGAGAGACAGACACCCGCCAGCCTCCTTATGCATCTAGTGCATGTTAATCGGTGGAACCGGTCTCACGTAAGCATACGTGTAAGGTTGGTCCGGGCCGCTTCATCCCACAATCCCGTTGAAGCAAGATAAGACTAGTAGCGGCAAGAAAGTTGACAACATCAACGCCCACAACAAATTGTGTTCTACTCGTGCAAGAGAACTACGCATAGACCTAGCTCTGATACCACTGTTGGGGAACGTAGCAGAAAACAAAAATTTTCCTATGGCTTCACCAAGATCCATCTAGGAGTTCATCTAGCAACGAGTGATTAGATGCATCTACGTACCTTGTAGATCGCGAGCGGAAGCGTTCAAAGAACGGGGATGAGGGAGTCGTACTCGACGTGATTCGAATCACTAAAGATCCTAGCGCCGAACGGACGGCACCTCCGCCTTCAACACACGTACGGTTAGCGTAACGTCTCCTTCTTCTTGATCCAGCAAGAGGGAAGGAGAGTTTGAGGAAGATGGCTCCAGCAGCAGCACGACGGCGTGGTGGTGATGGAGCTGCAGTACTCCGTCAGGGCTTCGCCAAGCACTATGGAGGAGGAGGAGGTGTTGGAGAGGGAGAAGGAGGCAACCAAAGGCGTGGGAGAAAAGCCCTCCCTCCCCCACTATATATAGGAGAGCCAAGGGGGGGGGCACCGGCCCTAGGAGATCCAATCTCCTAGGGTGGGGCGGCGGCCAAGGGGAGGTTTCCCTCCCCCCCCCCAAGGCACCTAGGAGGTGCCTTCCCCTCCTAGGACTCTTCCTCCTAGAAACCCTAGGCGCATGGGCCTTTTGGGGCTGGTTCCCTTGGCCCATGTAGGCCAAGGCGCACCCCCTACAGCCCATGTGCCCCCCTGGGACAGGTGGCCCCACCCGGTGGACCCCCGGGACCCTTCCGGTGGTCCCGGTACAATACCGATAACCCCGAAATTTATCCCGATGCCCGAAACAGGACTTCCCATATATAAATCTTTACCTCCGGACTATTCCGGAACTCCTCGTGATGTCCGGGATCTCATCCGGGACTCCGAACAACATTCGGGTTACTGCATATACATATCCCTACAACCCTAGCGTCACCGAACCTTAAGTGTGTAGACCCTACGGGTTCGGGAGACATGCAGACATGACCGAGACGACTCTCCGGTCAATAACCAACAACGGGATCTGGATACCCATGTTGGCTCCCACATGCTCCACGATGATCTCATCGGATGAACCACGATGTCGAGGATTCAATCAACCCCGTATGCAATTCCCTTTGTCAATCGGTATGTTACTTGCCCGAGATTCGATTGTCGGTATCCCAATACCTCGTTCAATCTCGTTACCGGCAAGTCACTTTACTCGTACCGTAATGCATGATCCCGTGACCAGACACTTGGTCACTTTGAGCTCATAATGATGATGCATTACCGAGTGGGCCCGGTGATACCTCTCCGTCATACGGAGTGACAAATCCCAGTCTCGATCCCTGTCAACCCAACAGACACTTTCGGAGATACCTGTAGTGCACGTTTATAGTCACCCAGTTACATTGTGATGTTTGGTACACCCAAAGCACTCCTACGGTATCCGGGAGTTACACGATCTCATGGTCTAAGGAAAAGATACTTGACATTGGAAAACTCTAGCAAACGAACTATACGATCTTGTGCTATGTTTAGGATTGGGTCTTGTCCATCACATCATTCTCCTAATGATGTGATCTCGTTATCAATGACATCCAATGTCCATAGTCAGGAAACCATGACTAGGTGTTGATCAACAAGCTAGTCAACTAGAGGCTTACTAGGGACATGTTGGTGTCTGTTATTCACACATGTATTACGATTTCCGGATAATACAATTATAGCATGAATAAAGACAATTATCATGAACAAAGAAATATAATAATAATGCTTTTATTATTTCCTCTAGGTCATATTTCCAACAGCTTCTACCATGGTTTTTTCCGTCATGGGCGGCCCAAAGAATGTCATGTAGCTGCGTTTCCAGCCCGCCCAGGACGAAAAGCCCATTTTCTGTCATTATATTTTGTCATAGAAGTAGGAGCCCACCACATCTATGATGATACCAGGTTTTGTCACAATTATCGTCATAGAAGTGTCATATGTATGACAGAAAAAAATTTCATTCGACCCAAAATGTCACGGATGTGTCTTTTTTTGTAGTGCACTGTAGCACCCGAAGCCAATACAGAAGCACCTGAAGCCAATGTGGCCCCTGAAGCCCATGTCAATGACAATGCCAATGCTCTTGTACCCCCTCCAAGACCTCATACAATTGAGCTGGCATTTGATCGTGGTCAGCCCGTTATGGTCCGATGGCCCATTCTGGTTCCTCCACCTGTTGCGGGTCCACAATTTGACTATCATGTCAAGCACAGACCTCAAGTCCAGAAGCCCAAGCCAAGACTTCCAAGATTCCCAGGCACTGCAACTTCACCTGGGGTCTTCAATGTGAATGGCTTCGTGGCACATAACACCTTCTTCAACAGCGCCAAGAACCCTTACACCAAACCTCGCATTTCATCGGATCAGTTCTGGAGTTATCAGCAGTGCAGCTACTATTCCTGCGTCTTATACAATCAAGGGCGCATATTTCCACATATGCACCTCGACTCTTAAGCTATAGCTGGCCTGAAGAAGCGTTGGACTGCTTTAGAGACGCTGGACTCGTGCAGTTTGTCACAGACAAGGAACACTAGAATGAAGAGCTTTTGCTACAGTTCTATGCAACTCTTCACATTCGAGGCTACAACAGGGATCCAAAGACTTGGGTCCTTGAGTGGATGACAGGCAATGTCCATCATGAAGCCAAAGCTCTTGATATCATTGAGCTCACAGGCCTGCCCACTCCTGGTGAATACTATGAACTAGGTTGTCAACAACACCAGAATGCTTTGGAGAGCATTTTTCAGAAGCCAAAACCCAACATGAGCCAAATGTTGAGCATGATGAAGCCTTTGCCTCAAGACGCTGACTACCCATCTGAATTCTTTGTTGAAGACCTAGAGTATCTGCCTCATACCATTTACCATATCATCAGAAAGACTCTATGGCCTGTCAAAGGACATTCATCTACAACGAAGCTTGAAGGAGCAATGAAGACTTTGGTTTTCTGCATCTTCAATGGCATCAGCTTCAATGCTCAAGACTTTTTCATCAGACAATTGGCTGCATCTGGCTCTGACATTTTTGGGTTGAAGTTCTATGCTCCATGGGTAATGCGTCTTATCAAGTTTCATTCTGCCTTCAACTATCAGCTGTCTGCACGCAATCATCTTGTGTTCTCAATGACCGAGAGCTTCTCGTCGCGCTACACTAGAAACAGGACAAGCATCACAACTAGCTTAAGCGTCAGATGCAAAGCCTCTTGGTGGATGTCAATCGCATTCGCAATCTTGCCACCAAGAATGCCTTTGTTACTCATGAAACCTGTCGGAGGTCTTGGAAGAGTTTGACATTGCTTAGTGTTGAAGCTGATTTGCAGGATGATGGGTTCACCGAAAGATTCAAGTTTGACTCAACTCCTCCAAGGAATGCTCACTTGCGTCGGATTCCCTCACTTGAAGAATCTGACTATTCGTCCTCAGCTGCGATAGTGAATGCCAGGGTCATCGATGACCAAGATGATGCAACTTCACCTCCTCCAACTTCAGCGCGTGTCGACACTGCACCAAGTTCTTCTGCACCACCGGACCTCAATGACGACCCTGATGCTTCGCCTACTCCTCATGGGAACGAGTAGGAGCTCTATGTCTTCAAACCTTTTTGGTCATTACTGACAAAAGGGGGAGAAGCATATGAGTTGATAGTCTTCAAGCGGGTCCATATGGGTGGTTGCTTTACCTTTTGCTACTTTTTCCAAGTGCTTACAACTCTCGCTGAGGGAGTCCTGGATTAGGGGGTGTTCGGGTAGCCGGACTATACCTTCGGCCGGACTCCTGGACTATGAAGATACAAGATTGAAGACTTCATCCCGTGTCCGGATGGGACTTTCCTTGGCGTGGAAGGCAAGCTTGGCGATGCGATATTCAAGATCTCCTACCATTGTAACCGACTCTGTGTAACCCTAACCCTATCCGGTGTCTATATAAACCAGAGGGTTGTAGTCCGTAGGACAGAACCAACTCCATACACAACAATCATACCATAGGCTAGCTTCTAGGGTTTAGCCTCCTTGATCTCGTGGTAGATCTACTCTTGTACTACCCATATCATCAATATTAATCAAGCAGGAGTAGGGTTTTACCTCCATCAGGAGGGCCCAAACCTGGGTAAAACAAAGTGTCCCCTGTCTCCTGTTACCATCCGGCCTAGATGCACAGTTCGGGACCCCCTACCCAAGATCCGCCGGTTTTGACACCGACATTGTTGCTTTCATTGAGAGTTCCTCTGTGTCGTCGCTTTTAGGCCCGATGGCTCCTTCGATCATCAACAACGATGCAGTCCAGGGTGAGACTTTTCTCCCCGGACAGATCTTCATCTTCGGCGGCTTCGCACTGCGGGCCAATTCACTTGGCCACCTTGAGCAGATCGAAAGCTACGCCCCTGGCCATCAGGTCAGGTTTGGAAGCCTAAACTACACGGCCGACATCTGCGGAGACTTGATCTTTGACGGATTCGAGCCACAGCCAAGCGCGTCGCACTGTCTCGATGGGCATGATATAGCTCTGCCATCGAACAGCGCCTTGGAGGCCGCACACGCATCGATTCCGACCATTGATTCGGAGCCCACTGCACCGATCGAGGATCAGCGGTTGGACGCTGCCTCAGGGGCTATGATCTCAGAGGTGATTGAGCCGAACTCCAGCCCCGCACTCCACGTGGCCCGTGACTCTAAGGAGCCGGATTCCTCTCCGAGCTCCGAGCCCCCCGCGCCCCTGCCGATCGAATCCGATTGGGCGCCGATCATGGAGTTCACCACCGTGGACATCTTTCAGCACTCGCCCTTTGGCGATATCCTGAATTCTTTAAAGTCTCTCTCTTTATCAGGAGAGCCCTGGCCGGACTATGGTCAGCAAGGTTGGGATACGGACGAAGAAGAAATTCAAAGCCCACCCACCACCCACTTCGTAGCCACTGTCGATGACTTAACCGACACGCTTGACTTCGACTCCGAGGACATCGACGGTATGGATGACGATGCAGGGGACGAACAAGAACCAGCACCTGTAGGGCGCTGGAAGTCCACCTCGTCATATGACATATATATGGTGGATACTCCAAAAGATGGAGATGGCGATGGAACAGTGGGGGACGACGCCCCCAAGAAATAGCAAAAGCGCCGGCGTCAGCGGCGCCGCTCTATATCCTGCCAAAGCAAAAACGGTGATTCCGGCACGGGAGATAATACTACCCCGGATAGCGCCGAAGAACACCCACCTCAGCAAAATTCGGCACAGGAAGATGGAGAAACCAGCCCTCATGAAAGAGTGGCAGACCGAGAGGTCGAGGATGATAACTATATGCCTCCCTCCGAAGACGAGGCTAGCCTCGATGACGACGAATTTGTCATACCATCAGACCCCGCTGAACAAGAGCATTTTAACGCAGGTTTTTAGCTACGGCAAGCAGCCTCAAGAAAAAGCAGCAACAGCTTAGAGCTGCTCAAGAATTGCTAGCTGACAGATGGACTGAAGACCTTGCGGCCGAAGAGTATGAACTCGAACGCCCCTCCAAGAGTTACCCGAAGCGCAGGCCGCTACCCCGATCAGAGGAGGAAGCACCTACATCACCAGCGCATGACATGGCAGACCGGCCACCTCGCGGCCGCGACAGAGAGGCATGTCGGCCCTCCACCCAAGCCATGCCCCGATGCCGCTCAACTAAGGCATGGGAAAACGCGCCCGACCTGCGAGACATACTGGAGGATAAGGCAAGACAAACAAGATCGATCTATGGATCGCGCAGGCGCCCTACGGCACGAGAAAATGATCTTCACTCCGGATACAACAAATCCGGCCGGGCCGAACACAACAGACATAGCTCTTCCGAGCTGCGTCGTGATATAGCCCTGTACAGAGGCGCCGCACACCCGCTATGCTTCACGAATGAAGTAATGGATTATAAAATCCCAGAGGGTTTCAAACCCGTAAACATCGAATCATACGATGGCACAACTGACCCGGCGGTATGGATCGAGGATTATCTCCTTCACATCCACATGGCACGCGGCGATGATCTACACGCCATCAAGTACCTCCCGCTCAAACTTAAAGGACCGGCCCGGCATTGGCTTAACAGCTTGCCAGCAGACTCAATCGGTTCTTGGGAGGACCTGGAAGCCGCATTCCTCGACAACTTCCAGGGCACTTACGTGCGACCGCCAGATGCCGACGACTTAAGCCACATAATTCAGCGGCCACAAGAATCGGCCAGACAATTCTGGACACGGTTCCTAACAAAGAAAAACCAGATAGTCGACTGTCCGGACGCAGAGGCCCTAGCAGCCTTCAAGCATAACATCCGCGACGAGTGGCTTGCCCGGCACCTGGGACAGGAAAAGCCGAAATCTATGGCAGCCCTCATGACACTCATGACCCGCTTTTGCGCGGGAAAAGACAGTTGGCTAGCTCGCAGTAACAACTTATCAAAGAACCCTGGTAATTCGGACACCAAGGACAAAAGTGGTAGGACACGTCAGAATAAGCAAAAACGCCGCGTCAACAGCGACAGCAATGAAGACACGGCAGTCAATGCCGGATTCAAAGGCTATAAATCCGGTCAGCGGAAAAAGCCATACAAAAAGAATACTCAGGGCCCGTCCAGTTTGGACTGAATACTCGATCGCTTGTGCCAGATACATGGCACCCCCGAAAGGCCAGCCAATCACACTAACAGGGACTGTTGGGTGTTCAAGCAGGCAGGCAAGTTAAGGGCCGAAAACAGAGACAAGGGGCTGCACAGCGACGACGAGGAGCCCAAGCCACCGAACAACAATGGACAGAAGGGCTTTCCCCCACAAGTGCGGACGGTGAACATTATATACGCAACCCACATTCCCATGCGGGAGCGGAAGAGTGCACTACGGGACGTATACGCGATGGAGCCGGTCGCCCCAAAGTTCAACCCATGGTCCTCCTGCCCGATCACTTTCGATCGAAGGGACCATCCCACTAGCATCTATCATGGCGGCTTCGCCACATTGGTTCTCGACCCAATCATCGATGGATTTCATCTCACAAGAGTCCTTATGGACGGCGGTAGTAGCCTGAACCTGCTTTATCAGGATACAATGCGGAAAATGGGCATAGATCCCTCAAGGATTAAACCCACAAGAACGACCTTTAAAGGCGTTATACCAGGTGTAGAAGCCAACTGTACAGGCTCAGTAACACTTGATGTGGTCTTCGGATCACCGGACAATTTCCGAAGTGAAGAGTTAATCTTCGATATAGTCCCGTTTCGCAGTGGCTATCATGCCCTGCTCGGACGAACCGCATTCGCAAAGTTCAATGCGGTGCCGCATTACGCATATCTCAAGCTCAAGATGCCAGGCCCTCGAGGAGTAATTACGGTCAATGGAAACACCGAACGCTCCCTCCGTACGGAGGAGCATACGGCGGCTCTCGCAGCGGAGGTACAAAGTAGCCTTCTCAGGCAATTCTCCAGTCCGGCCATTAAAAAGCCAGACACTGCCAAGCGCGCCCGGAGTAACCTACAGTAGGACCGCCTGGCACACTCTGAGCATGCGTAGCAATGCGGCCCCAACCCCAGCTCTTGCAACATAGCAAAACCAGTACCTCGCGTACATAACTACGCCCTTGAAATACCATGGGCACAGGGGAAGGGGCACAATAACGGCATGCCCAAAATATGGCTTAAAACGTACCAGGGGCTGCCGGATTCTTTTTTTAATTTTTTCTTACTTTCAGGACTCCATACTTCGGACGACCTGTTCGGCAATTCGACTGTCGCACAAACGATGCAAGATCCAGGGAGGCAGACAAGCCATGCCGCATTATGGAACTCCCAGGTGGTCTCTGTTGCGAGCGGTATACCTGTTTTAAATAAAATTCCGCGGCCTGCCCCTGGTCAGGACATACTGAATAGTCCAATATCTTTTGCTTACCGCACTATTTGTATCGTTCGGCTTTGATAAATAGCCTCTCTATAAACAATGCATATCTTTTTGTCTATTTTTCGCATTATAATCTCCTTTATATATGTTCATTAATGACATGTTGCACCCGTGCACTATGGTACGGCAAGTACGCCAGGGGCTTTAGTACCCTTTAGTATGGCGAGAGAAGTCCGAACACTTTCACAAGTGCGGCACCCCGAACTTATAGCACTATATGCATTGGCTCCGAAACATGATTTGGGTCAATAGTTGGGTTTGCCCGGCTCCTATGTTTTGGTGCCTTACGTTCCGCTATATCGGCTAAGGTAGCACTAGGAGAACCACTGCGATTGTGCCCCGGTTGAGCTAGGTTAAGCACCTCAGTGGAGAAAGCTAAAACTGACTGTCATGATGAGGCGAGAGACCGGTCGCTGTTCGAGAGGTTTTTTCGGGTCCCTAAAGACTTATGCAGCTTCGAGCGAGGAGCTGGATAACCCCAGCCAAGGCGTGGATAGCGCCCCGAACTCGGTCTTCCGAACTAGGGGCTTCGCCGAAATTTAAAATTATAATGTTCTATGGCTAAGTGAGAGTGTTCAAGCATTATAGTCCGATTGCCTGGTTCGTCATGCTGAGCGCCTCCCTCGAAGGACCCAAACATGGGAAAAAGAGCGCACAGGTTTATCACCGAACACCCCAGCACGAGTGGCATGGGGACAGAAGCCGATGGCTCGCCATCTCTCAATTTTTGATAAATGGCCGCACATAAAATAATATTTTAAATTCAATAAGCATTGCTTAGCGCATATGAACAAGTTTTCAGCGCACAGGATAAAATCGAGCGAGTTCATTCAAAAATTACATCCTTGGTGCATTCATCCGCCATAAGGCGGGCACCTGCAAGAACATCCTTATAATAGTTCTCGGGCTTGCGATGCTCCTTCCTCGACGGCGGCCCGTCCCTCACAAGCTTCTCACCGTCCAGCTTACCCCAGTGCACCTTGGCACGGGCAAGGGCCCGACGGGCACCTTCTATGCAGACGGAGCGCTTGACGACCTCGAGCCTTGGACAGGCCTCCACCAGCCGCCGCACCAGCCCGAAGTAGCTCCCAGGCAGGGCCTCTCCGGGCCATAGCCGAACTATGAAGCCCTTCATAGCCTGTTCGACCGCCTTGTGGAGCTCGACCAGCTGTTTCAGCTGGTCGCTCAAGGGCACAGCGTGTCTGGCCTCAGCATACTGAGACCAGAACACCTTCTCCGTCGAGCTGCCCTCTTCAGCTCGATAGAATGCGGCGGTGTCGGATACGCTGCGGGGAAGATCTGCGAATGACCCTGGAGAGCTCCGGATTCGGGTAAGTAACAAGTAGTTTACTTTTATATTTCTGCTTTGCATGAAGAATGCCTTACCCGCTGCTATCTTTTTCACCTCCTCCAACTCTTGGAGGGCCTTTTGGGCTTCGGCCTTGGCAGACTTGGTAGTCTCAAGGGCCGTCGCGAGCTCGGACGCTTGGGTTTCTGACTCAAGCTCCAAACTCTCATGTTTTTTCATGAGAGCCTGAAGCTCTCGCTGCACCTCGCTGACCTGAGCCCCAAGTTTCTCCCGCTCGGTGCGCTCTGCGGCCGTTTTCTTTTCGGCCTCAGATAGCGCCTGCTTGAGGGTCGCCACCTCAGTCGTGGCCCCTACAATAAGTAGTACAATCCTGTTATTTTTTTATTTTTATTTTTTTTTGCAATCACGCCTCTCTATAGGCACCTTTTTCTGTAAGGTATTTCTTACCTTCTTTCTCCTCGAGTTGCCGCTTGGCAAGGCCGAGTTCTTGCTCGGTCCGCTCGAGGTCCTGCTTCAGGACACCCACCTCCGCAGTCAGTGCGGCGGTGGATAGCAGCGAAGCATGCATACGCATATTGACTCTTTTTGTTAGACTCCTGTGAAATTTACTAGATCCTCTATTCGGCTTTTCTTTCCGAACGCCAAACAGAGCATCAGGGGCTACTGTCTATGCGGTAATATTTTTACATATTTTTTACTTACCTCGAAGCCTGTTAGGAGGCTAGCGCAAGCTTCACTCAGTCCGCTCTTGGCGGACTGAACCTTCTGGATCACCGTACTCATAATAGTACGGTGTTCCTCGTCGATGGAGGCGCCTTCAAGCACCTCCAGCAGATTGTCCGGCACCTCCAGTTGGACGGAGGCTGCCGGCTCAGAAGGCTTGCTCCTCTTCGAAGGAGTTCGCCTGCCGCGGCCTGGAATCGTTGAAGATTCCGGCACGGCGTCCGGCTCAAAGCCGGACTTGGAGCCCTGGGGGGTCTTGTCCCCTTTACTCCTGGAGTCCGTTAGGTCGCCCTACGGCTCCTCCAGGACCACTTCCTCCTGCCCCGGAGCTCATTGCGACGCCACTTCGGCGTCATCCGCAGTGCGGGGGGAGACAACGGGCGGAACTGAGTTCACATCCGATGAATCCAGGGAGCCGCTCGACGACTCGTTGAGTTCGGCCGGGGCGGGCTGCATGATTATATTCGACATTAGGGAAAGCTGTGCAATAAAAAGAATATCATGAGTTACTCTGGTATCCGAACACTTATGATTTCGCCGGACGCCTGGCCCTGTCCGGCCACTCCTCTTCCTCCTCGTCGGCGTTGGGGGCGTAGTCCGGTGGAGGGGACTTCCTCTTCTTGGACCCTTCGGCCTTCCCCCTTGGGGCGGCCTTCCTTTTCTTCCCTCCTCCGCTGGGGGGGAGAGCTTTCTTCTTCCTCCACCTCGTTTTCACGGGAGGAGGGTGTCTCGGACTCGTCGGATGAAGAGTCCGACAACACCACGTTGCGGGTACTCTTTCGAGTCCCCGTGGTCTTCTTCTTCTTGGCCTTCTTCTCTGGCACCACATAAGGCGCCGGAGCCAGCGGCTTCACTAGTAAAGCTGGGGCTGGGTCTTCGGGCAGCGGAGCCGGACAGTTAATCGGTCCGGATACTGCTCGCCAAGCCTGTCAAAGGTGAGGGAGTTTAGATCCCGCATAGAGTTAAACTATGAAAAAAGCTGAATATCCTGTGAAAGGTGAAAATAGCTTACCTCGCTAGCGTGACGCTGTGAGCTGTATCCGCGGTCCTCGGAAGTGGATGCGGGAGCCACGGCACCTTTGATTAGCACCTTCCAGACGTCTTCATACGTCGTGTCAAAGAGCCTGTTAAGGGTTCGGTGTTGTGCCGGGTCGAACTCCCACAAAGTAAAATCCCGTTATTGACACGGGAGGATTCGGCGAACGAGCATGACCTGGACTACATTTACAAGCCTGATTGACTTGTTTACCAGGGACTGGATGCATGTCTTCAGTTCGGTCACCTCTTTCTCTTTACCCCACGATAGGCCCGTCTCTTTCCAGGACGTGAGCCGCGTGAGGGGTCCGGATTGGAACTCGGGGGTGCGATCCAGTTCGGATCGCGTGGCTCGGTGATGTAAAACCACCCGGCTTGTCACCCCTTTAGGGTCTCTACGAAGGAGCCCTCGAACTACAGAACGTTGGCAATCTTGCCCGCCATGGCGCCTCCGCACTCCACCTGGTTGTTGCGCACCACCTTGGGCTTGACGTTGAAGGTCTTGAGCCAGAGGCCGAAATGGGGGCGGACGCGGAGGAAAGCCTCGCACACAACGATAAACGCCAAGATGTTGAGGATGAAGTTCGGGGCCAGATCGTGGAAATCCAGGCCGTAGTAGAACATGAGCGCCGGACAAATGGGTGAAGTGGAAAACCCAGTCCGCGGAGGAAGTGGGGAAGGAATACTACCCTCTCATGGGGCCTTGGGGTGGGGACAAGCTGCCCCTCCTCGGGAAGCCGGTGCGCAATGTCTTTGGACAAGTATCCGGCCTTCCTAATCTTTTTGACGTCACCCTCCGTGACGGTGGAGACCTTCCACTTGCCTCCCGCTCCGAACATCGCTGGAGAAAGGTTGAGGTGGGAAGTGCGGGCTTGGGCGCTGGAGCTCAAGTGCGCAGGAGATGGATAGGCAAAGGAGGAAGAAGGCGTAGGTAAAAAGGTGGATCCTTATCCCCTTATATGGGCGGATGCGGTTGTGTGTCCCCACCTGCCTAATAAAACTTGCTTGCCTCCCAAGCGCCATGGTAAATGGCGCGGTTAGGGTTACCCATGTCCATATTGATGAGAAACCCGTAAAAAGGGGCAGGCGATCTCTGCTTTAACAAGACGTGCCAAGGAAACCGCCTCGCAAAACATGCTGAGGTGGAAAAGTAAAAACAATTCGAGTAAAGGACTTGGCCGTAGTGTGATAGCGCACTGCGGAATACGTCAGCAGATCTGATTTGTGACAATATTATCCTCTCTATGGCAATATGCGGAAACTTATTTTACAGAGCCGAACACTACTCTTGGTGTTTACAAATCTTCTATGAAGGACTTGGAGGAGGAACCCACCTTGCAATGCCGAAGACAATCTGCGCGCCGGACTCGTCGTCATTGAAGCCTAGTTCAGGGGCTACTGAGGGAGTCCTGGATTAGGGGGTGTTCGGGTAGCCGGACTATACCTTCGGCCGGACTCCTGGACTATGAAGATACAAGATTGAAGACTTCGTTCCGTGTCCGTATGGGACTTTCCTTGGCGTGGAAGGCAAGCTTGGCGATGCGATATTCAAGATCTCCTACCATTGTAACCGACTCTGTGTAACCCTAACCCTATCCGGTGTCTATATAAACCGGAGGGTTGTAGTCCGTAGGACAGAACCAACTCCATACACAACAATCATACCATAGGCTAGCTTCTAGGGTTTAGCCTCCATGATCTCGTGGTAGATCTACTCTTGTACTACCCATATCATCAATATTAATCAAGCAGGAGTAGGGTTTTACCTCCATCGAGAGGGCCCGAACCTGGGTAAAACAAAGTGTCCCCTGTCTCCTGTTACCATCCGGCCTAGACGCACAGTTCGGGACCCCCTACCCGAGATCCGCCGGTTTTGACACCGACACTCGCTTTTCGATACATTTGGTTCTTTGAGTTGTAACACTTAAACTCGATGGTCGTCTGCTACTTATTTGCTATTCTGTGATGCGATGATAAATTCCGCATGTGCGATGATAACTTCCGCACTTAGGTCATTTTGCAGATGTCCATTTTTCATTATGCATGTCATTATCTTCGTTATATCAAATCATGCATGATGAATTGTCGTCATAAGTTGAAGAGGATCTCCACAAGTACAACCTGCCATGTGCATTTGCATTCCAAAAGCAAATTACTTATATGCACATCTTCAGGGGGAGCCTTTGCCACTTATTAAGACAGTGCACTGTCCGTTACAATTTCACATATTTTATTCCCCGTTGAAAACTTCAACCAGTTTGTCATCAATCACCAAAAAGGGGGAGATTTTAAGTGCATCTAGTGCCACCCCTAGTTGGTTTTGTAGTGTTGACGACAAACCTCGTTGAGGGACTAATGTGTTTGTGAGAATTGCAGGATAACACAGGTAGAAGTCCCTCATTGATTCGGTTGTCCTACCAGAGATGACCCCTAAAAATGTAAGAAGACATTGATGTCAAAGGTGGTATGTGAAGACATTCACATTGAAGACTATGACAAGAGAAGACATCGCGTGAAGACTATGGAGCGTGAAGACTTAGTTGTTTCATCATTCTTTTTCTTCTTTGTTGAGTCATAGGAACCACCGTACTATTAAGTGGGGTCCAAGTGAACCAGTCAGAATGACTGAAGTGATGCTTAACCAAAATCCTATGTCTTCGAGCGAAGACAATGAGAGCAAATCTTATCCAGAGCTGGATAAGTCAGCTTTGCTTGTAGCCCAAGTAAAGTTGTCGTGTGTGTTTGAAATCTGACCATTGGAACACGTGTCAGTTCCTTAGTGACCTAGGGTCATTTTGGACAAATCAGGTCGGGTTGCCTAGTGGCTATAAATAGCCCAGCCCCTACAACCATAAACGGTTGGCTGCTCAGAGTTAGTGTACGGCTTTTGTCGTTTGAGAGCAACCCACCTCGAAGCCTTTGAGAGAGAATCCTTGCGAGGACAAAGCCCTAAACACCCAGAGCCAAAGAGTGTTAGGCATCACTTAAGTCTTCCTGTCTGTGTGATCTGAAGACTTATTACACTTGAGGACTGTGAATCCTCCAGCCGGTTAGGCGTCGCGTTCTGAGCATCCAAGAGTCATTGTGGATTGCCGGTGAACGAAGTCTGTGAAGGTTTGGAAGTCTACCTTGAATACTTACCAGAGTGATTGGGCGAGGACTGGGTGTCCTTAGCTCAAGGGGAATAAGGTGAAGACGTGGTCTTCTGAGTTGAATCTCATCCTCCCTAACCAGACATACAGTTGTCACAGCAACTGGAACTGATCCAACAAATCATTGTCTTCAACGAGCTACTGGTTCCATCCTTCCCATCTCTTTACTTTCAGATTGGTCCTTGTGAAGTCATTGCCTGTTTGCATTATCTATTTGTCTTCACTGTGTGACTGCTGTTTTTATTATCTTCATACTATCTTCCATCCTGATCTATACCGCCTAGCTGCTATTAGTCTTTGTGCTTTCATTTCTCTGAATACTTGACTATGGCTTGCTTAGTGTAGTCTACCTTCCGCTGCATGGTAATAGGTCTATCTCTATCGTTTGTCTTCGAAACTTCCATGTTTTGAAGACTTTCATAAAAATCGCCTATTCACCCCCCCTCTAGTCGATCACTAGCACTTTCAGGCCCCTCCTTCACAAACTTCACGGCGTCCAGCTTCGCCCAGTGCACCTTCGCCTGGGCAAAAGCTCTGCGTGCACCTTCGATGCAGACAGATCGCTCAACTTCATGAGTCAGCATCTTCATGAAGACAGTCCTCTTCATCACTCATGAACTTTTGGGTCCCCGCGGTCTTCTTCTTGGTATTCTGTGCCGGCACCTCGTAAGGTGCCGGAGTCAGCATCTTCGTTAGAAGAGCGTCTGCGGGATCTTCGGGCAGCGGGGCTGGGCTATCGAGCTGCTCCGCCATCTTTAACCAGTCTTGTTAGTGACATGGGAGCTTAGATCCTACACATAACTAAACCTGGGCAAATAAATACCCCGAGAAATATAAATGCTTACCGGACCGGCATGACGCTTTGCGCTGAGTCCACGGTCTTTGGTAAGAGGGGGAGGGATCTCGGCGCTCTTGAACAGCACCCTCCAGACGTCCTTGTGTGTCATGTCGTAGAGCTCTCGCAGCATCTGGTGCTTGGCCGAGTCGAACTCCCACAAATTGAATGCCCGTCGTTGGCACGGAAGGATCCGGCGGACGAGCATAACCTGGACCACATTGACAAGTTTAATTTTCTTGTTTATCATGTTCTGGATATAGGTCTGGAGTCTAGTTAGCTCTATCGAAGAACCCTAGGACAGACCCTTCTCTTTCCAGGAGGTGAGCCGCGTGAGGATTCCAGATCGGAATTTGGGGGCCGCCACACATTTGGTGCCGCGCGGCTCGGGGATGTAGAATCACCCCGATTGCCACCCCTTTATGGTCTCCACATAGGAGCCTTCGAGCCAGGTGACGTTTGGCATCTTGCCCACCATGGCTCCCCCTGTTGGAAATATGCCCTAGAGGCAATAATAAATTGGTTATTATTATATTTCCTTGTTCATGATAATCGTTTATTATCCATGCTAGAATTGTATTGATAGGAAACTCAGATACATGTGTGGATACATAGACAACACCATGTCCCTAGTAAGCCTCTAGTTGACTAGCTCGTTGATCAATAGATGGTTACGGTTTCCTGACCATGGACATTGGATGTCGTTGATAACGGGATCACATCATTAGGAGAATGATGTGATGGACAAGACCCAATCCTAAGCATAGCACAAGATCGTGTAGTTCGTATGCTAAAGCTTTTCTAATGTCAAGTATCATTTCCTTAGACCATGAGATTGTGCAACTCCCAGATACCGTAGGAATGCTTTGGGTGTGCCAAACGTCACAACGTAACTGGGTGGCTATAAAGGTACACTACAGGTATCTCCGAAAGTGTCTGTTGGGTTGGCACGAATTGAGACTGGGATTTGTCACTCCGTGTGACGGAGAGGTATCTCTGCGCCCACTCGGTAGGACATCATCATAATGTGCACAATGTGATCAAGTAGTTGGTCACGGGATGATGTGTTATGGAACGAGTAAAGAGACTTGCCGGTAACGAGATTGAACAAGGTATCGGGATACCGATGATCGAATCTCGGGCAAGTATCATACCGATAGACACGGGAATTGTATACGGGATTGATTAAGTCCTTGACATCGTGGTTCATCCGATGAGATTATCGTGGAACATGTGGGAGCCAACATGGGTATCTAGATCCCACTGTTGGTTATTGACCGGAGAACGTCTCGGTCATGTCTGCATGTCTCCCGAACCCGTAGGGTCTACACACTTAAAGTTCGATGACGCTAGGGTTATAAAGGAAGTTTGTATGTGGTTACCGAATGTTGTTCGGAGTCCCGGATGAGATCCCGTACGTCACAAGGAGTTCCGGAATGGTCCGGAGGTAAAGATTTATATATGGGAAGTCCTGTTTTGGTCACCGGACAAGTTTCGGGGTCACCGGTATTGTACCGGGACCACCGGAGGCGTCCGAGGGTCCACCGGGGGGGCCATGGGCCCCAGAGGCATACATGGGCCAAGTGTGAGAAGGCACCAGCCCCTAGGTGGGTTGGGGCGCCTCCCACTAAGGCCCATGCGCCTAGAAGGGGAGAGGGGGCAAACCCTAAGGACAGATGGTCCCTAAGGCCCATACTCCCTGTGCCTCCCTCTCCTCCCCCCTTGTGGCCGCCACCCATAGATGGGTTTGGGGCTGCCGCCCCTCTAGGGGTGGGAACCCTAGAGGGGGCGCACCCTCCTCCCCTTCCCCTATATATATGAGGCCTAGGGGCTGCCCAATACACGCGATCTGATCTCTGCCTGTTGGTGCAGCCCTCCCTCTCTTTCTCCTCATATCCCGTGGTGCTTGGCGAAGCCCTGCAGGATTGCCACACTCCTCCACCACCACCACGCCGTTGTGCTGCTGCTGGATAGAGTCTTCCTCAACCTCTCCCTCTCTCCTTGCTGGATCAAGGCGTGGGAGACATCGTCGGGCTGTACGTGTGTTGAACGCGGAGGTGCCGTCCGTTCGGCACTAGGATCATCGGTGATTTGGATCACGACGAGTACGACTCCATCAACCCCGTTCTCTTGAACGCTTCCGCACGCGATCTACAAGGGTATGTAGATCCACTCCTCCCTCGTTGCTAGATGACTCCATAGATAGATCTTGGTGACACGTAGGAAAATTTTGAATTTATGCTACGTTCCCCAACACCCCCGCACTCTGCCTGCTGGCCAACCACCACCTTCGGTTTGACATTAAAAGTCTTCAGCCACAGGCCGAAATGGGGCTTGATGCGGAGGAAGGCCTCTCACACGACGATAAACGCCGAGATGTTGAGGATGAAGTTGGGGGCCAGATCATGAAAATCCAGCCCATAGAAGAACATGAGCCCGCGAACGAACGGGTGGAGTGGAAATCCCAGTCCGCGGACAAAGTGGGTGAGAAAAACTACCCTCTCATGGGGTTCGGGCGTAGGGACGATCTGTCCAGCATTTGGCAGCCGGTGTGCGATATCCGCAGACAAGTATCTGGCTTCCCGTAACTTTTTGATGTTCTCCTCCGTGACGGAGGAGACCATCCACTTGCCTCCTACTCCAGACATGCTTGGAGTGGTTTGAGAAGGAGAACGTGAGCTTGGGCGCTGGAGCTCGAGTGTGCGGGAATGGGTAAGAGAGAAGAAGAAGGCGTGGGTGAAAGAAAGTAAATCTTTGTCCCTTTATAAGGGCAGAGGAGGCGATGAGTCTCCCCACTTGCCTGGCAAAACCACTTATTCCTCAGGCGCCGCAATTAATGGCATGGCTGGGTTACCCACGCCCGTATTGATGAGAATCTCGTGATAAGGGGAACACAATCTCTGCTTTGACAAGACGTTTCAAGAAAACTGCCTCACGATATGTGTAGAGCTGGTTGGGAAAAATGGTTCGAATAGTGACCGGGACATGGCATGATGTCATGCTGTCAAAACGTGTCAGCAGATTAGATTTGTGGAAATATTCTCTCTACGGTGGTATGTGGGATTTATTTTGCAGGGCCGGACACTATCCTTGTATTCAAAACTCTTCCATGGTGTATTCGGAGGAGGAACCCGCCTTGCAATGCCGAAGACAATACTGCGCGCCGGACTCATCGTCATTGAAGCCTGGTTTAGGGGCTACTGAGGGAGTCCTAGATTAGGGGGTCTCCAGACAGCCGGACTATATCCTTTGGCCGGACTGTTGGAATTTGAAGATACAAGATTGAAGACTTCGTCTCGTGTCCTGATGGGACTCTATTTGGCATGGAAGGCAAGTTAGGCAATACGGATATGTATATCTCCTCCTTTGTAACCAACCTTGTGTAACCCTAGCCCCCTCCGGTGTCTATATAAGCCAGAGGGTTTTAGTCTGTAGGACAACATACAATCATACCTTAGGCTAGCTTCTAGGATTTAGCCTCTCTGATCTCGTGGTAGATCTACTCTTGTAATACTCATATCATCAAGAATAATCAAGCAGGACGTAGGGTTTTACCTCTATCAAGAGGGCCTGAACCTGGGTAAAACATCGTGTCCCCTACCTCCTGTTACCATCCGCCATAGACGCACAGTTCGGGAGGTCCTGGCATTTTGATCTTGAGGTATGCATAATGCGGTACCGCATTGAATCTGGCGAATGCAATTCGTCCGAGCAGTGCGTGATAGCCACTATGGAAGGGGACGATATCGAAGATCAACTCCTCACTTTGGAAGTTGTCCGGAGATCCGAAGACCACTTCCAGTGTGATTGAGCCCGTGCAACAGGCCTCTACACCTGGTATGACACCTTGAAAGGTTGTTTTTGTGGGTTTGATCCTCGAGGGGTCGATACCCATTTTGCGCACTGTATCCTGATAGAGCAGGTTCAGGCTGCTGCCACCGTCCATAAGGACTCGAGTGAGGTGAAATCCGTCAATGATGGGGTCAATGACCAATGCGACAGAACCTCCATGATGGATACTAGTAGGGTGGTCCCTGGGATCGAAAGTGATCGGACAAGAAGACCATGGGTTGAACTTTGGGGCGACCGGATCCATCGCATAGATGTCCCTTAGTGCACGCTTCCGTTCCTGCTTGGGAATATGGGTTGCGTATATCATGTTCACCATTTTCACTTGGGGAGGAAATTTCTTCTGTCCTCCTGTGTTCGGCGGCCGGGGCTCCTCCTCGTCGTTGCTATGCAGCCCCTTTTCCTTCTTTTCGGCATTCAACTTGCTGGCCTGTTTGAACACCCAACATTCTCCGTTGGTGTGGTTGGCTGGTTTATCGGGGGTGCCGTGAATTTGACACGAGCGATCGAGTATGCGGTCCAAACTGGACGGGCCAGGATTGCTTCTTTTGAACGGCTTTTTCCGCTGACCGGATTTAGAGCCACTGAATCCGGTGTTGACTATTGTGTCTTCGGCGTTGTCGCCGTTGTTGCGGCGCTTGTGTCTGTTGCGACGTGGCTTGCCGTTGCTATCTTTGGCATCTGAATTGCTAGGATTTCTTGATGTGTTGTTGTTGCAAGCCAGCCAACTGTCATCGCCCGCACAAAAGCGGGTCATGAGTGTCGTGAGGGCTGCCATGGACTTTGGCTTCTCTTGGCCGAGGTGTCGGGCGAGCCACTCATCGCTGATGTTATGCTTAAATGCCGCTAAGGCCTTGGCATCTGGACAGTCGACAATTTGGTTCTTTTTAGTTAGGAACCGAGTCCAGAATTTCCTGGCTGATTCCCCGGGCTGTTGGGTTATGTGACTCAAGTCATCAGCATCCGGTGGTCGCACATAAGTGCCCTAGAAGTTGTCAAGGAATGCGTCTTCCAAGTTCTCCCAACTGCCAATGGAGTTTGCCGGCAGGCTATTCAGCCAATGTCGAGCCGGCCCTTTGAGTTTTAGTGGGAGGTAATTGATGGCATGTAGATCGTCACCGCGGGCCATGTGGATGTGGAGGAGGAAATCTTCAATCCATACTGTGGGGTCTGTTGTACCATCATATGATTCAATGTTCACGGGTTTAAATCCTTCTGGGAATTTGTGATCCATTACTTTGTCGTTGAAGCATAGGTGGTGTGCGGCACCTCTGTGCCGGGCTATGTCACGACGCGGTTCATACGAGTCTTGTCTACTGTATTCGGCCCTACCGGATTTGCTTTTAGTATATCCGGCGTGACGGTCGTCGTCACGCATTGGGGCACGCCCCCGTGATCCGTAGATCGATCTTGTATGTCCTGCTTTGTTTTCCAATACGTCTCGCAGGTCCTGCGTGTTGCCCCAGGCCTTGGTGTTTTTGTTTGACTGGCGATGGGGTGCGGGCTAGACTTCGGGCTGATATGCCGCTTTGTCTCGGCCATGAGGTGGCCGGTCAGTCGCATCATACACTGGTAGTGTAGGCTTTAATGCTTCCTCCTTGAGTTGGGGTAGCAACCTGCGCTTTGGGTAACTTTTGGTTAGGCGCTCGAGTTCGTATTCCTCGGCTGCCAGAACCTCGGTCCATCTATCCGCTAGCAGATCTTGATCAGCTTGAAGCTGCTCCTGCTTTTTCTTCAGGCTTTTTGCTATGGCTATAAGCTGGTGCTTGAAGCGCTCCTGCTCGACGGGATCCTCAGGCACGATAAATTCTTCGTCACCGAGGCTCACCTCATCTTCGGAGAGGGGCATGTAATTGTCATCCTCTGATTCTCCGTCTGCCGCCTGTTCCTTAGGGCTAGCTTTCCCATCCTCCCGCTCAAAGCCTGGCTGGAGGGGATTGTCTTCGTCTTCGGCACTATCCGCAGCGTTATTTTCTCTTGTGCCGGTATCGCTGCTTTTGCTATGGCAGGGCTTAGAGCGGCGCCGATGACGCCGGTGCTTAGATTGCTTCTCGAGGGGATTATCCTCCATTGTCTTATTGCCATCACTTTCTTTGGGGGTGTCCACCATGTATATATCATATGATGAGGTGCTTGTCCAGCGCCCTGTGGGCGGTGGTTCCTGTTCTTCTCCTGCATCATCGTCCATACCGTCGATGTCTTCGGAGCCGAAATCAAACATGTCGGTTAAGTTGTCGACAGTGGCTATTAAGTGGGTGGTGGGTGGGGAATGAATTTCTTCATCGTCCG
This sequence comes from Triticum urartu, assembly GCF_003073215.2. Taxonomy (NCBI): domain Eukaryota; kingdom Viridiplantae; phylum Streptophyta; class Magnoliopsida; order Poales; family Poaceae; genus Triticum; species Triticum urartu. Next base: position 411,456,700 of record NC_053027.1, on the reverse strand, counting down.
CTTCCCACTCAAGCCGGACATAGTTCGGCCAAGGGTCTCCTGACAAGGAGAGAGACCTCAATGAATTTAGCACGTAGCCCAAGGGCGCGAGCGCTGAAAGATATCCGCGGAGGTAAACTCCATGATCGGTGCCCAATCAGATTCGATAGGCACGGACACAGGCGGTTCGGAGCCTATGGCCGGGGACGAATCCAAGGGTCCGGCAACACAGGTCTCATAGGAGGTGAAGTCAGTATTCGGCTCTATCACTGCTGAGTGTGCGGCCTCCGTGGCGGGGTCCATCCACCCATCCTTGGACGTCACGATCTGCTCCGGATTGAGGGCCGGAGTAGCCACAGGTGTGATCTCCCGAACATTGTCTGGCGGCAGAGCTAAGTCATGCTCGTCGTGACTGTGCGGTGCACCTGACATGGGCTCAAATCCGTCGAAGATCAAGTCTCCGCGGATGTCGGCAGTATAGTTCAAGCTTCCAAACCTGACCTGATGGCCAGGGGCATAGCTCTCGATCTGCTCCAGATGGCCAACTGAGTTGGCCCGCAGTACGAAACCTCCGAATACGAAGATCTATCCGGGGAGAAAAACCTCACCCTAGATCGCATCATTGCCAATGATCGAAGGAGCCAGCAAGCCTTTACATGACGGCACAGTGGAACTCTCAATGAAAGCACCAATGTCGGTGTCAAAACCGGCGGATCTCGGGTAGGGGGTCCCGAACTATGCGTCTAAGGCGGATGGTAACAGGAGGCGGGGGACGCAATGTTTACCCAGGTTCAGGCCCTCTCGATGGAGGTAATACCCTACTTCCTCCTTGATTGATCTTGATGATATGAGGATTACAAGAGTTGATCTACCACGAGATCGTAGAGGCTAAACCCTAGAAGCTAGCCTATGATTATGATTGTTGTTGTCCTACAGACTAAACCCTCCGGTTTATATAGATACAGGAGGGGTCTAGGGTTACACAGAGTCAGTTACAAGGGAGGAGATCTACATATCTGAATTGCCAAGCTTGCCTTCCATGCAAAGGAGAGTCCCACCCAGACACGGGACAAAGCCTTCAATCTTGTATCTTCATAGTCCAACAGTCCGGCCAAAGTATATAGTTTGGCTGTCCGAGGACCCCCTAATCTAGGACTCCCTCAGTAACCATGTAGGAATTGGAGATTTTGCAGACTGAAACTTATGCTATCTGAATCCGGCCAATCCTATTTTCTGAAGAGATTATAGTTCAAATGGTAAGTTATGTTGATGCGTGTCCATGATGTATGTGCTTTATTCTCCCAGTGTATGTAATTTGTTGTTTGTGTACACTTTATTATCATTGGTGTCGAACTATAATGCCCAGTAGGTATAATCGGATGTAATTTATTTATTGTATAGTGTAGGATTATTCTATGTTTCTATGCCTTGGTCTTTTTATTGTATAGTGTATGTTTTTTTAGAGGTGATAGTATAGATAGGATAATTCTTCGAATATGCTATATCGTTGAAATGGGGGCCAACACGCCCAAACATTTCCTGGACGCCATACAAACGAACAAACATGTGCAGTCAAAGCGGGCCTTAATTGGCTGGTCAAAATAATATTTAGTGGATCCCAAATGATGTGGCCCACTGTAACAACGGCTCTTAGCAGGCCGTGAACAGGTCGAAAGCTTGATAGGGTCGTATAAATGGAAATGGCCCGCGGGCCTCTAGCAGGCCGAAATAAATGTCAATTTTGTCTCGGCCCTTTTACTTTACGGGCCAGTAAGAGGCCAAAAGTGTTATGGGCCAGAGGAGGCCCAATTTGCAAACTAGGCCTTTAACAGGCCAAAGTCGCGTTCGGATGAAATTTTGCCCTGCAGAACGTGGCCCTCTGATGGACCCAAAATTAGGTTGCACAGTCAAAGGCCCAACTGTTGTCCGAGCCATTAATAGGTCGAAAGACAAAATGGGTTAGGAATTAGCCCATTTACCGAATGGGCCAAGGATAGGCCTAAAGTCAAAACGGGCTAGAAGTTGGCCCAACTGCAGAATGGGCCGAGAAAAGGCCGAAAGACGTTCCAGGCTGTTAACAGGCTGGAACTAACGATGGGCTGCTAACAGGCCGAAAGAAGCTCGGGCCGTAATTGGGCCCAAAGACATAGCGGGCCATTAACGGGCTAAAACTGATGATGGGCTGGAAATTGTCAATTCTAGAATGGGCCTTTAATGGGCCGATTACGTGTAACTTGTATGGGTCGTGCTTGTGAATGGGCCTGATTCAAGTAGGCCGCTAATGGGCTGGCCCGCTTATTTTGACAGGCCCGGCCTTTTAACCTGAATGGGCCACTATTGGGCCGAGACACGTGTCGGCGTATCATAGGCGCGCCCCGTCCATTCGCTGGATGACAACTGTTTGAACGTCGGGCCGACACGTGGATCTGTCGGCGAATGAGAATTTGACACGTGGAAAATCCCCGTTGGTCCGGGCTGTTAATGGGTTATCAGATCCAAACCGGAACCCGATAGATTAACGGCGATACGTCTCTAACGTATCTACTTTTCCAAACACTTTTGCCCTTGTTTTGGACTCTAACTTGTATGATTTGAATGGAACTAACCCGGACTGACGCTGTTTTCAGCAGAATGGCCATGATGTTGTTTTATGTGCAGAAAACAAAAGTTGTCGGAATGACCTGAAACTCCACGGGATATCTTACAATAAATAATAAAAAATCCTCGTCAAAGATGAAGACCAGGGGGCCCACACCCTTCTCACGAGGGTGGGGGGCGCCCCCCTAGGGCGCCCCCCTTACCTCGTGGGCCCCCTGGAGACCCACTGACTCCAACTCCAACTCTATATAACTGCTTTCAGGGAGAAAAAATAGGAAAGAAGAAATCATCGCATTTTACGATACGGAGCCGCCGCCAAGCCCTAAAACCTCTCAGGAGGGTTGATCTAGAGTCCGTTCGGGGCTCCGGAGAGGGGGATTTGTCGCCGTCGTCATCATCAACCATCCTCCATCACCAATTTCATGATGCTCACCGCCGTGCGTGAGTAATTCCATCATAGGCTTGCTCGACGGTGATGGGTTGGATGAGATTCACCATGTAATTGAGTTAGTTTTGTTAGGGTTTGATCCCCAGTATCCACTATGTTCTGAGATTGATGTTGTTATGACTTTGCTATGCTTAATGCTTGTCACTAGGGCCCGAGTGCCATGATTACAGATCTGAACCCATTGTGTTTTCATCAATATATGAGTGTTCTTGATCCTATCTTGCAAGTCTATAGTCACCTATTATGTGTTATGATCCGTTAACCCCGAAGTGACAGTAATCGGGATACTTACCGGTGATGACCGTAGTTTGAGGAGTTCATGTATTCACTATGTTCTAATGCTTTGTTCCGGTTCTCTATTAAAAGGAGGCCTTAATATCCCTTAGTTTCCATTAGGACCCCGCTGCCACGGGAGGGTAGGACAAAAGATGTCATGCAAGTTCTTTTCCATAAGCACGTATGACTATATTCGGAATACATGCCTACATTACATTGACGAATTGGAGCTAGTTCTGTGTCACCCTATGTTATGACTGTTACATGATGAATCGCATCCGGCATAATTATCCATCACTGATCCAATGCCTACGAGCTTTCCATATACTGGTTTATGCTTATTTACTTTCCCGTTGCTATTGTTACAATCACTACAAAATACCAAAAACATTACTTTGCTTTCATTACTCTTTCGTTATCATTACCATCACTATCATATTACTTTGCTACTAAACACTTTGCTGCAGATACTAAGTTTCCAGGTGTGGTTGAATTGACAACTCAGCTGCTAATACTTGAGAATATTCTTTGGCTCCCCTTGTGTCGAATCAATAAATTTGGGTTGAATACTCTACCCTCGAAAGCTGTTGCGATCCCCTATACTTGTGGGTTATCAAGACTAATTTTTGGCGCTGTTGCCGGGGAGCATAGCTCTATTCTTTGAGTCAGTTGGGATTTATATTTGCTGGACACTATGAAGAACTTGATAGATCCAAAAGCTAAGATCTATCCCTCAACTACGAGGGGAGGTAAGGAACTTTCATCTAGCTCTGCACTTGATTCACCTTCTGTTATGAGTAAGCTTGCGACACCTACACCTGCTTCTTCTATTCGTTATGATATGTCGCATGTTATTGATGATGCTACTTCTGCTATGCATGATACTTATGATGAAACTACCTCTATGCCTGATACTACTATGCCACTTAGTGATTTTCTCGAGGAACGACTTGCTAGGGCTAGAGAGATTGAAAATATTGAATCTGATTATGAAGATGAAAGTGATGATGAAGAATCACTTGTTATTCCTGAGGGTTATTTATTTGATCAAGATGCTTCTTTAGCTATTTTAGCCTGCAAAGATAGATATTAACTCAAAAGGTTATTAGCTAAATGGAATAAGCAATCTCCAAATGCTAGGATGAGACCTGACCCTGCCTTTGCTACTTCACCTATATGTGTTGCTGATAAGGATTATGAATTCTCTGTTGATGCTGGTATAATTACTTTGGTTGAATCTGATCCTTTTCATGGTAATGAATCTGAAACTGTTGTAGCACATCTTACTAAATTAAATGATATAGCCACCCTATTCACTAATGATGAGAGATCTCGCTACTTTTATATCCTTAAAATATTTCCGTTCTCATTAAAGGGTGATGCTAAGATATGGTTTAATTCTCTTGATCCTAGTTGTGTGCGTAGTCCCCACGATATGATTTACTACTTCTCTGCTAAATATTTCCCTGCTCATAAGAAACAAAAACAAGCTGCTTTAAAGGAAATATACAACTTTGTGCAAATTAAAGAAGAGAGTCTCCCACAAGCTTGGGGGAGGCTTCTCAAGTTACTTAATGCTTTGCCTGATCATCCTCTTAAGAAAAATGAAATACTTGATATCTTTTATAATGGACTAACCGATGCTTCCAGAGATTACCTGGATAGTTGTGCTGGTTCTCTTTTCAGGGAAAGAACACCGGATGAAGCTGAAATCTTATTGAATAATATGTTGACAAATGAAAATAATTGGGCACCTGAGCAGCTCCTGAGCCAGCTCCTGCTCCAATTAATGATCCTATTCCTAAACCAACTCCGAAGAAGAGAGGTGTTCTATTTCTCAGTCCTCGAAGATATGCAAGAGGCAAAGAAATCTATGAAAGAAAAAGGTATTAAAGCTGAAGATGTTAAGAATTTACCTCCTATTGAAGAAATACATGGTCTTAATTTACCGCCTGTGAAATATATGATCTTAATCCTTACCTATTTGAAGAACCTCACCGTCTTGATAACCCGACACAGGTAGTAAAGGTAAATTCTCTCTATAGATATGATAAAGCTGAAATCCCTCCTGCTAAAATTGCTAGTCAATGCTTGGATGAGTTTGATAATTTTATGTTTAAGCAAGAAGACTTCAATGCTTATTTTGGTAGACAATTAAAACAAGATGCTGATATGATTAAATACTTGGGTGATTATATGGCTAATATTAGAGGTGAACTTAAACTTGTTAGCAAACATGCTTCTATGGTTACCACTCAAGTAGAACAAGTACTTAAAGCTCAAAAAGAATTGCTCAATGAGATGAATAGTAAGAAAAATGATTATGCTGTTAAAGTGGCTACTAGAACTGGTAGAATGACTCAGGAACCTTTGTATCCTGAAGGCCACCCTAAGAGAATTGAGCAAGATTCTCAGAGAAATAAAATTGATGCACCTAGTTCTTCTAAAAAGAAGAAAAAGAAAAATGATAGAACTGTGCAAACTTCTAGTGAACCTATTGCTGAACCACCTGATAATCCAAATGATATCTCTATGTCTGATGCTGAAACACAATCTGGTAATGAACATGAACCTAATGAAAAATGAAAATGTTAATGATGATGTTCATAATAATGCTCAACCTAGTAATGATAATGATATAGAAATTGAACCTGCTGTTGATCTTGATAACCCACAATCAAAGAATCAACGTTATGATAAGAAAGACTTTGTTGCTAGGAAACATGGTAAAGAAAGAGAACCTTGGGTTCAGAAACCCATGCCCTTTCCTCCCAAACTATCCAAGAAAAAGGATGATGAGGATTTTGAGCGCTTTGCTGAAATGATTAGACCTATATTTTTGCGTATGCGATTGACTGATATACTCAAAACAAATCCTTATGCTAGGTACATGAAAGATATTATTACAAATAAACGAAAGATACCTGAAGCTGAAATTTCCACCATGCTTGCTAATTATACTTTTAAGGGTGGAATACCAAAGAAACTTGGGGATCCAGGAGTACCTACTATACCATGCTCCATTAAAAGAAACTATGTTAAAACTGTTTTATGTGATCTTGGAGCCGGTGTTAGTGTTATGCCTCTCTCTTTATATCGTAGACTTGATTTGAATAAGTTGACACCTACTGAAATATCTTTGCAAATGGCTGATAAATCAACTGCTATACCTGTCGGTATTTGTGAGGATGTGCCTGTTGTAGTTGCAAACATTACTATTCTAACGGACTTGTTATTCTTGATATTCCCGAGGACGATAGTATGTCTATTATTCTTGGAAGACCTTTTCTTAATACTGCAGGGGCTGTTATTGATTGCAACAAAGGCAATGTCACTTTTCATGTTAATGGTAATGAGCATACGGTACACTTTCCGAGGAGACAACCTCAAGTTCATAGTATCAATTCTATCGGAAAAATTCCATCGATTATATTTGGAGGTTTTGAATTTCCTCTTCCTACAGTCAAGAAGAAATATGATATACTTATTATTGGGGATTTGCATATCCCTGTTGAGGTAACCTAGTGTTATTCAAAATTTCTCCGGTTTCATGTTAATCGGAATGGGTTTGTTAACAAGACTTGATCAACCTTGTTAGTGGATTCGTTTTGACGAGCATGAGATGGATGAAACTAGAAGCACAACCCTCTGTACCCTCTCTATACTTTCTGTTATTTAGTTGAAATAAAGTAAAAAATAATTTTCCATCTGTTATCTGATTATCCGTGCAATATAAAAATACCTCAAAAATAAAAGTTCTCCAAATGCCCTGAAAATTAAATATGATTTTTATAGAATATTTGAGGATTTATGGAACAAAGAACACACCAGGGGGGCCAACCACCTTGCCACGAGGCTGGAGGGCGCGCCCCCTGCCTCGTGGGCCCATGGTGGTCCTCCTCCACTTATTCTTCCAGCCACACACTTCATCTTCCTCCCCCAAACACGAAAAACCAACTCAAACCCGAGTCCAAGCTCGGTTTGCTGCCATTTTCGATCTCCTTGCTCAAAGCACCTCTCACAAAACTGCTTGGGGAGATTGTTCCTTGGTATGTGACTCTTCCATTAGTCCAATTAGTTTTTGTTCTAGTGCTTTATTCATTGCAAATTTGTGTTGCTTAGGTGACCCTATTCTTGAGCTTGCATGTCAAATTTATATGGTCAAAAGTAGTTCTGATGCATGATATAGGCCCTAGGCACTTGTAGGAGTAGTTGCTATCAATATTATTGAGTTCGGTTTACTTTTATTTTGAAGTTACTAAAAAAATTCAGAATTTTTCAGAGGAAGAAATATGCTTAGGAAAATGTTCCAAGGTGGTTCTTCAAAGAAGCAAGGACCCAGGCTTGCAATGCGTGATGCTGACGAAGAGCCACCAAGAGACGCTCCAGTGCGTCCTTGTGAGTGGCCTTCTGAAAATTTTATGGATCAAGCGGGAATTAAAGAATAATTTAACGCATATTTGTGTAATGCCGATCTTGAGGACTTTGAGGTAGACAAATGCCCCCAGTATCATGAGCTCACAAGCTCTTTCGTGAGGAGGTTTGAGTATTCATCTTCGCGTAATTCTCCTTCTGTCATGTTTGATCTTTATGACAAATCTTATACCATGGACTTAGAGGATTTCACTTTTGCTTGCAAACTTCCACAATGGGGTAGTGTTAGGGACCCCCTAAATCTGAATTTAGAAACTTTCTTGCTAGTATAACTGTAGGGGAATCCAGAGATATAACGCAAGCTACCATAGGGAGCATTCACTTTCCTGCTATACACTATTTTGCTCTCTTCATAGGTAGGTGCATAAATGCTAAGGATGAAGCATGTCACATGTGTGTCCCTGACCTTAGCATTCTCAGGAGTGCTGTGTCAGGAGACCAATCTTATCATATGGGAGCCATTGTAGCTCGTAGGTTGCATCATAATAGACATAATGGAGATTTCTTTGCAGGAATTTATGCAACCCGCTTAGCTAAATTTCTTGAGATAGACGTTCGTGAAGGAGACATGGAGTTGCCTCCTGCTTATTTAGATTTTGATTCTATGGTTTCCCACCATTTTGTTGAGAGGAACGAATCACCTCTCCAGTACCGATTAATCTTTGACAGATGCCATGCTGTCCATATTACTCTCCCTGCTCCTGCTTTCTTTGATTATCAGGCAAGAGGAGGATATACTATTACCAGAGAGGAGGCAGATGAGTACGAGAGGAGAGCGGAGGCCGCTCGTCGCCTAGCTGCAGCTCAGGAGGCCATAGCTGCTGCATCGCAGTACGACCCCAACAACTATTATTACGGATATCAGCCAGGCCAACCGTGGCCATAGACCAACTTAGGCCAAAACCCTAAGCTTGGGGGAGTACGTATTTCTCACCGACATTACATTTATGTTCACACACACTCATTGCCAGATGTCGGTGCTCATACCTTTTCATTGTATCATCCATGCTAGTTTATTTTCTTTTATGATTTCTTCTTGTGTGTTTGATAAACCTTAAGAAAAAACCAAAAAAATAGTTGTAGCTTTTAATTAATTTACTTTCCATGATTTAGTAGTAATTAAAAAGAAAACCCAAAAATATTTCATGTTCTTCTTTTGCTTGTTGGGAGCTTTCCTGTGTAAATAGTTTTATTTCTTTTCTTTTCTTTGGGTGTCAGTAGGAGAAGACCTTGATTAAATTGTTGAAGTGGATCTTATATGCATTATTGTTTATCTGACAAAAGAGCCCATGTTGCCTTGTCTTCTCCTGTTTATTGAATGCTCGTAGATTCCAGCTTAGTCCAATGCACGTGCACTCTTATTATTATTCACATCGTTCGGTCGGGCAAGTGAAAGGCAATTATGATGATATATGATGGACTGACTGAGATGAGAAAAGCTGGTATGAAATTGACCTCTTTTGTTTTTGTAAATATGATGAGTTCATCGTTCTTGATTCAGCTTGTTATGAATAAACATGTTTGGAATGACAATTAGAGATCATAGTTGCTTATGCCATGCTTGATTAGCTATGAGTTATAATGGTTTACCTTGCGTGCCAACATGCTATTAAAATGGTTATTATGTGGTATGATAGGGTGGTATCCTCCTCTGAATGATTTAAGTGACTTGACTTGGCACATGTTCACGCATGTAGTTGAAACAAATCAACATAGCCTTCACGATGTTTATGTTCATGGTGGATTATATCCTACTCATGCTTGCATCCAATGTTTATTAATTTTAATGCATGTACATGGCTATTGTCGCTCTCTAGTTGGTCGATTCCCAGTCTTTTGCTAGCCTTCACCTGTACTAAGCGGGAATACTGCTTGTGCATCCAAACTCCTTAAACCCCAAAGTTATTCCACATGAGTCCACTATACCTTCCTATATGCGGTATCTACCTGCTGTTCCAAGTAAATTTGTATGTGCCAAACTCTAAACCTTCAAATATTCATGCTGTTTTGTATGCTCAAATAGCTCATGTATCAACTAGGGTTGTCTGTATCTTCCATGTTAGGCGGGTTATTCTCAAGAGGAGTGGACTCCGCTCCTCATTCACGAGATAAAGGGCTGGTCACCGGGATGCCCAGTCCCATGCTTTATGCAAACTAAATCAAAATAATTGCAAACAAAATTCCCCATGGGACCTGATGTATGTTGGAGGCACTCGTTGTTTCGAGCAAGCCATGGATTGCTGTTTGTTGGTGGAGGGGGAGTATAAACTTTACCATTCTGTTTGGGAACCACCTATAATGTGTGTAGCATGGAAGATATCGCCATCTCTTGGTTGTTATGTTGACAATGAAAGTATACCACTCAAAATATTATTCACCTCTATTTTAAAACCGAGCTCTGGCACCTCTACAAATCCCTGCTTCCCTCTGCAAAGGGCCTATCTATTTATTTTTATGTTGAGTCATCACCCTCTTATTAAAAAGCACTAGTTGGAGAGCGCAGCTGTCATTTGCATTCATTACTATTAATTTATATTGGGTGTGACTATGATTGGATCTCTTTTACCATGAATTACAATGTCTAGTCAGTCCTTGATCTTTAAAGGTGCTCTGCATTTATGTTTTGTGGTCTCAGAAAGGGCTAGCGAGATACCATCTTGTTATATCATATTATGATTGACTTGAGAAAGTGTTGTCATCCGAGATTTATTATTATGGCTTGCTAATTGATTATATTATTGATATGAGTAATCATGAGACCTGAGAATTATTGCAAATGTGGCTAGCTTGACATATTTACAACAACAAGAGCAAACAGAGTTTGTAAAAGTTTTTCTTTATTTCTTTCAGTTTGTCAATTGAATTGCTTGAGGACAAGCAAGGGTTTAAGCTTGGGGGAGTTGATACGTCTCCAACGTATCTACTTTTCCAAACACTTTTGCCCTTGTTTTGGTCTCTAACTTGTATGATTTGAATGGAACTAACCCGGACTTATGCTGTTTTCAGCAGAATTGCCATGATGTTGTTTTATGTGCAGAAAACAAAAGTTCTCGGAATGACCTGAAACTACACGGGATATCTTACAATAAATAATAAAAAATCCTCGCCAAAGATGGAGACTAGGGGGCCCACACCCTTCTCATGAGGGTGGGGGCGCCCCCCCCCCCTAGGGCGCGCCCCCTACCTCATGGGCCCCCTAGAGACCCCCCGACTCCAACTCCAACTCTATATAACTGCTTTCGGGGAGAAAAAAATAGGAGAGAAGAAATCATTGCATTTTACGATACGGAGCCGCCGCCAAGCCCTAAAAACTCTTGGGAGGGCTGATCTGGAGTCCGTTCGGGGCTCCAGAGAGGGGGATTCGTCGTCGTCGTCATCATCATCAACCATCCTCCATCACTAATTTCACGATGCTCACCGCCGTGCGTGAGTAATTCCATCGTAGGCTTGCTGGACGGTGATGGGTTGGATGAGATTCACCATGTAATCGAGTTAGTTTTGTTAGGGTTTGATCCCTAGTATCCACTATGTTCTGAGATTGATGTTGCTATGACTATGCTATGCTTAATGCTTGTCACTAGGGCCCGAGTGCCATGATTTCAGATCTGAACCCATTATGTTTTCATCAATATATGAGTGTTCTTGATCCTATATTGCAAGTCTATAGTCACCTATTATGTGTTATGATCCGTTAACCCCGAAGTGACAATAATCGGGATACTTACCGGTGATGACCGTAGTTTGAGGAGTTCATGTATTCACTATGTGCTAATGCTTTGTTCCGGTTCTCTATTAAAAGGAGGCCTTAATATCCCTTAGTTTCCATTAGGACCCCGCTGCCACGGGAGGGTAGGACAAAAGATGTCATGCAAGTTCTTTTCCATAAGCACGTATGACCATATTCAGAATACATGCCTACATTACATTGACGAATTGGAGCTAGTTCTGTGTCACCCTATGTTATGACTGTTACATGATGAACCGCATCCGGCATAATTATCCATCATTGATCCAATGCCTACTAGCTTTCCATATACTGGTTTACGCTTATTTACTTTCCCGTTGCTATTGTTACAATCACTACAAAATACCAAAAACATTACTTTGCTTTCATTACTCTTTCGTTATCGTTACCATCACTATCATATTACTTTGCTACTAAACACTTTGCTGCAGATACTAAGTTTCCAGGTGTGGTTGAATTGACAACTCAGCTGCTAATACTTGAGAATATTCTTTGGCTCCCCTTGTGTCGAATCAATAAATTTGGGTTGAATACTCTACCCTCGAAAGCTGTTGTGATCCCCTATACTTGTGGGTTATCAAACAGCGACCCGTTACGGTGGATGCCACGTGTCGGTTACCTTTGACGAAATCACTTCTATGACGCATGATTTATCATCATGGAAGTAGACACTTCTGTGATGCTAATTTTGGTATTGTCATGGAACACTTCTACGACATCACATGTATGACTATCTTGATTATGTCATAATATTGTCATGGATGTACATGCATGACAGAAAATGTGACCTACTATGACAAAACGTATCATCACGGAAGTGGTTTTTTTGTAGTGATATGCATGGGCATGCGTGATGCATGCATATATGTTTGAATACCAAAAGCACAACATTTTAATGTGGCGTATGCATGTGTCGAAAATCACACAGTCCCCACATAGATCTAGTTCATGATGCGTCGCGTGCTCGCCCCCCCCCCCACTTCGACATGGTGGGAAGGATTCCTGCGTACACATGCATGTGAAGTATAGTTGCATGTACCGAACCGTATAAGACGAACCAAAATTTAATCCACTCCTAATTATAAGTCAAATTAATCTCTATCGCCATCGGTCGAAATGATTGACCAAGCGGGCACACAGAGATGGACGAAGCATCTCGCCGATAAACCCGTGAGTGAGTGCTAGAGGACAACCGGCATCGCTTGCTTGTGGGCCAAACACATGTATGGAGATGTGTGGTTGTGATGTTTGAATACCTAATATATATACATAACTTTGATGTGGCACCTGCCTCGCAAACCTTTAGGTCCCTCACACGAACCGAGTTTCATGACACGTAGTATATATATGTTGCCCCCTCCCCTCTTCGACGCATAATATATAGTCCTACGTACTGTAACACAATCCGAAAATAATCCTCCTTGTTCATCAAATTATGTTTCTCGTTGTGTCATATTAGATGGATGATGACCTCGCGGGGCCATGGAGGGAAGAGTCGCAGGCAAATGAGTGACAACCATCATCTGCACGTGGCCCAATGTGTTGGTGATGTTTTTTATACCCAATATGCACAACTTCTTTGCGACACCTGCTTCGGAAACAGAAAAGTCCCCACATGGAGCGAGATGGATTCATGACGTGTGTGTAGTATGTCCTACCCCGGCCCCCTCCTTCCCTGTTTGACGCATACTATATACTCCTACCACAACACAACCCAAAAAGAAACCTCCTTGCTGGGTCAAAGTGATGGAGGACAACCTCCTTGACGTGTGTATAGTATGTGCTATCCTATATGATGCATAGTATTGCCCCCTGCCACCCTTTTCAACGCATACTATATATACTCCTACCGTACATATAACAAAAACCAAAAAGTGACCATCCTTGTTGGTCAAATTAAGCTCTCTCATTGCATGTCATAGTGCAGGACGGCGACCTCGCGGGCCCATGCGAGTGAGTGTCCTAGGACCACCTCGTGCATGTGGCCCAAAAAATGCATGTCAAACTTTTTCTACAGAGAACATGCGAGCAAATGAGTTTAGCGTTGAAAATTGAAAAAAAGATAACATTTGTCCTTTTTTATACATTGATTGATTTCCCAGGGATTTAAATGTGCAAAAATCAAATTTGATCTACATGAGACCCATGATAGTGCATGAAAATGGATTGCAAAATCATATGTGTACGTGTCCCTGGGTTCATGTTTAGTCCCCATGCAAGAATTTTTTTTACATCGAGAATCTTGATTTTAAAATCCAATAAATCCAAAACTTATCATGATGTCGTATGGACACCAATAGACTGTGATATTATTATTATTTTAAAATTTGAGATATGTTTTGATATAATTTTCTTACACACAAGAAATTATAAATAACTATCAACCAATATCGCAAACAGACTCTTTATTCGAACCGTGTGCATTAGACCAACAATGTAAGTGTCGTGTTTCGGTTAAGAAATAAAGCAGCAGAATTAATCATCAAAAAGGAAAAATCAATATAATACGTGTCGCGCATGCGTCCTGTGTGCTGTACGAGCATGTGTGAGTTGATGAGACGCATGCTAGCAGGCAGACCGGGAGGCCGAGGCATGTGCGTGTTCGCTATGCACTCACCGTGGGGCGTGCTAGTAGCTGTGTGAAATGATGGTAGGCGTGCCAGCAGTCCGCTGCGTAGTCCCACTGCTCCATATTAATGGCGCGCCTGATCTGCTAGTCATAATAGGTAGCTGCACACCCCGTCCACAGTTGTCACCGCCGCATGGAGTGTATTAGGATTTTGTCGAAGCGCACCATCGGTGGGAGTGGCGACGCCGGGGCTAGTGAAGCACCCGCGCAACGCATGAAGCTGGGCGCAGAGATTGATGTCGCCGCCGACGAGGTCTCGCGCAAGCAGCAGCGTGACCTTGACTTCGTTGCCGTCATCGTGCCTCCCCAGCCAGAGCTGGCAGTCCACAGCTATTCCGGCAATGACTCTGACTCTGACAGAAAACCGGTTAGTGCCCCCCCCCTTGCTGGGAACAGAAACCCTTGGTTATGTTCACCCGGTCCATGAAATCAAAGTAAGATTCGATAGATCCGTGTAGTGCATTGATTGTTTGAATGGTATCTATGGTTAGTGATTAATTGTTTGTTATGTACAAGTGGTTTTTTGCTAATAATTCGACTAGGGTTAGCATGCGTGCTAATAATTCGTAGCCAGATCTTGAGTGTCCTACATATATGTTTGTGCCCTTTTTTCTTCCAGATCTTGAGAATTGATTTTGAATGTCCGACATGTATATTTCTACCTTTTTTCTTCCAGATTGCTATGTACACATATGAGGCTCTGGCCTGCGGCGCCCCTGGCTGCAGATCCTGCACCCGGCAGCGCGGGCAGAAGCAGCCACGCCCCCTGGATCTGAGGAACCCATAGAGTATCGGGCGGACTGCATCAGCGATCTCCTGGACGCCATCCTTGGGGAGATCATCTTCCTTCTCCCCACCAAGGATGACTGTCGCACACAGGTCCTTGCATCTCGGTGGTGCACTCTATGGCACGCCGCACCTCTTAATCTCGACTGTCGCCGGCTATTTATTGTTCATGATTTTGAACTCCATGGAGCCATCATCTCCTCCCATCAGAGCTCCATTCAACGCCTATGCATCCCCACATGCTTCCTACTGCACATACCCTGCATGGTGGACGCCTGGCTGACATCCCGTCAATTCGAAAAATTCCAGCATCTTGAGTTCTACCATTACTATGCAAATAGTTGTCCACCAAGCATTGTAGTTGTGCCCTCACCACCAGTGTCCATCTCATGGTTTTCCTCCTCTCTCCACACCACCACCCTAGCCCGGTGTCACCTACCAGACAATCTGGTACAAATGCTTTGACTCGCACTGCTAAAAAAACTCGCGCTTGTGGTGGTCGATCTGTCGGAGGCCTCACTGCACAGCATCATCCACTCCTGCTGCCCTGCCCTGGAGCGCTTGCTGCTTGTTTTTGGAAAAGAAATCCATATCCGTTGTCTCCAAATAAAGTCGCCTCACCTTGTAAGCATTGTAATTTGCTTTAAAGGAGAGGAGCTCATCATCAAAGATGCCCCGTCACTCCAAAGGCTACTCCTTGATTATCGTTATGCACCTTCACAAATAATTGTGGTCTCTGCGCCTAAATTGGAGACCTTGGGTGTAATTCCTGATCTGTTTGAAGGTTACAAGATGGTGGTTTGCTCCACACTTATTCAGGTACTGTATATTATCATCAACACTTTTGTAATCATAAGCTACATTTTTCATTTGTGTGCGTAAGTCTTATATCATCAAAACTTTTGTAATCATAAGCTGCATTTTTTCATTTGTGTGCATAATCTTTATATAATCTTGGAGCACGCTCTTGATACTAATATTATGTTCTTTGCTCAATGAAGAGTTTGTCCATGGGTACCCTATCAATGGTGCTGGATTCTGTCAAGACCTTACATATCAATACATGGTGTTTTGATCTGAACATGATTATTGGCTTGATGCGATGCTTTCCATGTCTGGAGAATTTGTATATAGAGGTGATGTTATCAAGCACATTGATATACATTACTAGAACTAACCGTTCAGTTGTACTTTTTTTAGAAACTAATTGTTTTCAGTCTTCATGTGTATTTAGGCTAAAGGACATGGAAAAAAGGCATTGCCAATCGGTGGCATAAGAAGCACTGGGATTTTCCCAGTTCTCATGACATTCGTTTGAGGACAATAACGCTGGAAGGATATGCATCCAACCATGCAGAACACTAGCTTTGTCACATTCTTCCTGTTGAATGCGAGAGTACTATTGTCCATGAGGGTTAAGTTTTTTAACAAAAACTTTCTCACAGATGGACACGTTGAACAACATAAAAAGAAGTTTCGGGTGGACAAAAGGGCTTCTGAATGTGCTCGGCTTCTGAACATGCTCGGCTTCTATTGACAACAACCTATCTTTATGTACCAGTAGATTTTCTGATCCAGGATCTTGATTTTATGGATCAGACCGATCCATTTGATTGTGACTGCCAAAGACTTTGGTTGACTTAGTTGTTATTGTCCTGTTCAATCTGGATTTTGTGAAAACCTAATGAACAATTATTCATAGTGCTTTTGTACCTTCTGTATGTTGGGGTTATATATTGCTGCCCTTTTCAACTAGGCTTTGACCCATATTTTCTTTCATACAAACCGGAGCTTCTATCAAGAGGCCTCATGGTTCCGAGAGGGAACCTGGTCACATGATCTGTGCGCAAAACAACATACGATGTCTCTTCCCGCCTTGATTTATTTTACAGAGGCAACAAACAACTATGCTAAATGTATGAAATTGTTCAGGGTTCATTTCACCTTTTTATACATTGATTTTCATAGGCATTTTTAACAAATAGCCACCATATTATGATCGCAAATGGTCGTGTTAGTCCAACCAAGGGCGTTCAACTAACCATTTACTACCGCGGGCAGCTGTTTGATTAGATAGGACAACTGTGAGCAGTCTGACGCGAGCGCTGCAATTTATTGTTGGTTTTGGACTTTTGTTTCGGCCGCCTCGGGAAGGTACGTAGAACAGTCCTCCATTCTCATCTACAAGCACCGACGCCGAGGATTGCCGCCTGCTGCGAGATGGAGGACGAGCCGGCCAACAAGCGGGGCGGGTCCAGCCAGAACCGCAAGATCCTCCTGCGAACATGGACTTCATCAGCAGCCTCCTCGACGAGATGTTGGTAACCATCATATCCCACCTCCCCATCAAATATAGCATGCGGACCACTGTCCTCTCGACGCATTGGCGCCCCCTCTGGCACACCACACCATGGACATCATCGTCGACCACGAGTTCTGCAGCAGGGAGCAGCCACGCCTGGACGCATTGTCCCACGTCCTCGCCACGCACCCTAGGCCGGTCAGATGTCTTGTTATCGGCAGGCTCAATCGCCACAACAAGACTGAACCCAGGTTGCACTACTGGTTTCTATCCCAAGCCCTGGATCGGATCGAGGAGCTCAGCCTTCATGCTAGACGTCCTTACTCGCTGCCGCTGTCCGTGCTCCGCCTCGCGCCCACGCTGCGCCGCGCTACATTCAGGCGGTGCATTTTCCCCCAGATCAATGTCGCGCACGCTCTTCATCTCCCTAAACTGAAGCACCTCGAACTCATTGTCGTCCGCATCTTGAAGGAGGATTTGGAGCACCTGCTCATCGGCTGTACAACGCTCGATTACCATCGTCTTCATGCGATGGATGGGTTCAGTAGCCATCACCTCGATGAATGTCCGTGCGATTTATGTGCATTGCTGGCGCAGCCCAAGGCTGTCAGTTGAGGTGTTTCACGATATTGTCATTGAGAATGTGCCTTTCCTAGAGAGATTGTATGTACTTGATAAATTAGGTCGAGCAAGAATCAGGGCCATTCACGCACCGAAATTGATAGTGGTTGGCTATTCATGTGCTGAATTCAACGAACTTGTTACTGGATCATTATCCGTTCAGCTACAACAGTCTTCTTCTTCTCCTTCTTATATATTATTGAACAACACATTTTATCTAATTGTTGTTGATCTATATGTTCGCCTATCATCCAGAAAATGATTCCCACAAGCTTGACCCGGCTTCTAGGCACAGTGAAGATCTTGGCACTACAATATGTCGGCCCCGATCTGGATGAAGTTGTTAGATTCCTTAGATGATTTCCTTGCACGAAGAAGCTATACATCGAGGTAATGCTCCTTTCCTACTAATTGTTAACCACAATGGAGCTCAATTTTTTTGTTACTTTTACCCATGATTACAATGACAAATGTAGAAATGTAGAACGATTTCTAAAGGAAATTTGGAGGATTTTAATACATATATTTTTTGAGATGCTAGTGTTGTACGCGTTTTATTCCTTCACCTGACATGCTTTCATGATAAAAGTTTATCATGAAAGATTGAAGGTGGCATTTCACTCTTTTCGTGTATTTTAGAAATCCTGCAAATCAAAGAGGCCCGAAGTGTTCAAATCTGCAGCTATGCACTAATATGTTTTCTTCGTTTGCAAATACTAGCAGGCCCGAAAGTAGAAAATGTTGGGGAATATAACAATCCCATTGAATGCCTTGATCTTCATCGCACATAAATTACTTTTAATGAGTACCGATGCACCACACCAGAAATTAAGTTTGCCAGGTTCTTTGTTGAGAAAGCAAGGTTGCTCTAGGTAATGAGGTTTGCCCTATATTTACTGTGCAAAAGTGAATAGATTGCTAAAGAGCGCAGGCGTCTACAGGTGAATGGAAAAGGCTCTGCACAAGCTGAATTTCAGTTTGTAACTTCATATGACAGATTATTCAGAAGTCACTATATCGAGTCGCTATATGACTTCTCGGTGGCTGGTCCTTTCGCAGAAATAATGCATGAAAAAGATTCTGAAGTAGATGAATTTTATGTGTCTGAATAGTTTGAACCTTGTAATCTTTTAATTTGGTCCTTGTAATTTGGAATTTGAACCTTGCAATATTTATGGTATTTGTTATATAACATAATCAGATGTTTAATTTGGTCTTGCAATCATGTCCTGTTACAAGTATATATATGTTGTTCTTCTATACACAGAGCATAGATGTTCTGCAGACAGAGCATATCACATCGCACACGGACCACACTAGGTAACCCGTTGGTGAGGAATTCATCAATCACAAACGGTTATATACCAACAGGCGTTTGCCCACAACACACATGGCTTATTCCATCACAAACAGCTTAGATGGGTCAACTATATGCCACGTATCGCACACGCAACTCTAATTTGATTCGTGCTTGATGTATGAAAGTGCAACTAATACCCGGGTGGTTTTGGTAATTCATAACAACATATAGCTCATTAAACTAATATCCATTCAAGTTAAATATTTCAAAAAGTTCAATGATTGGCATGGCATGGACTCCTCAAAATGCTAAGGACAAAGATTGGCAAAAGCTCAAGACTCTTCATTTTCATTTTAGTGATCCAAGATCACATTGAGTCCATAGGAAAAGCCGGTACTATTAAAATGGGATGAGGTGTTGCTTAATGGTCTACTTGCTCAAAGCGCTTAGTGATATGCTCCAAAACCCTCAGCCAATTTCTCATTTCCAAATATATATGGCCAAAACCCAAAGTCAAACTCGGCCCTACCAATTTGATCTATCCGGCGCCACCGAGTTTTTTGACATAGCCACTGCCAGAAACCCTAGACAATTCGATCTCACCGATATGGATCTCGGTCTCCCGGATATGGCAATTCAAACTCTCTGTTTCCCTTCGTAACATTTTGGTATTACCAAAATGGGTGATTGGTCCCACCGAGTTCGCAATGCAAACTCTCTGTTTCCCTTCGTAACGTTTCGGTCTTACCGAAATGAGCGATCGATCCCACTGAGTTTGCCTGACCAACTCTCTGTTTACTCATTGCTGACATCGGTATCACCGAGTTCATGCAGTCGGTCACACTGAGATGAGGTTTTTCCCTAGCCCTAGCTCATCAGTCCCACTGAGTTGATCATGTCGGTCCCACCGAGATTCCTATTCACATTTTGAACTGAATCGGTCTCACCGAGTTCTTCTATTCGGTCTGACCGAGTTGGGTCAAATGTGTGTAACGGTTAGATTTTGTGTGGAGGCTATATATACCCCTCCACCCCCTTCTCTATTCAAGAGAGAGCCATCAGAACGTGCCTACACTTCCACTGCTCATTATCTGAGAGAGAACCACCTACTCATGTGTTGGGACCAAGACATTCCAATCCAACCACAAGAATCTTGATATCTAGCCTTTCCCAAGTTGCTTTTCACTCAAATCATCTTTCCACCATAGCCAAATCCGTGAGAGAGAGTTGAGTGTTGGGGAGACTATCATTTTAAGCACAAGAGCAAGGAGTTCATAATGAACACACCTTCTATTACCTTTTGGAGAGTGGTGTCTCCTAGATTGATTAGGTGTCACTTGGGAGCCTCCGAAAAGATTGTGGAGTTGAACCAAGGACTTTGTAAGGGCAAGGAGATTGCCTACTTCGTGAAGATCTACCCGAGTGAGGCAAGTTCTTCATGGGCAATGGCCATGGTTGGATAGACAAGGTTGCATCTTCGTGGACCTTTCGTGGGTGGATCCCTTCATGGACCCTCTTAACGGTTACCCTTCGTGGGTTGAAATCTCCATCAACGTGGACGTACGATAGGACCACCTATCGGAACCATGCCAATAATCTCTGTGTCTACATTGCGTTTGCCTTCTCCAAACCCTTCCCTTTACCTTCATATGCAATGTTTTAGTTCCCTCTGCTACACTCTTAGAATTGCATGTGTAGGTTGATTGCTTGACTTGTGCTAAGTTGCTAAAATCTGCCAAGACTTAAAATTGGGGAAAGGCTAGATTGTTATTTGGTCAAGTAGTCTAATCACCCCCTCTAGACCTACTTTCGATCCTACAAGTGGTATCAGAGCTTTGGTCTCCAATTTCCTTGATTTCCATAGCTTTGATGATCATAGCCTTGGTTTCACAACCTAGGAGAGTATGGCGTCTAGCGAGGGAAATTACCGCCGTAGAGGTCCTTACTTTGCTGGTACAAATTTTGCTAGTTGGGAGCATAAGATGAAAATGCATATTCTTGGTCATAACCCCGCCATTTGGGCTACTGTGTGTATTGGCTTGCAAGGTGAATAATTTGAGGATGGAAGAGAACCGGACCATGAAGCATCCACCAAAGAATTGAAGATGTCGCAATACAATGCTCAATCTTGCGATATCCTCTTCAACTGATTGTGCCCCGAAGAATTCAACAAAATTAGCCTCCTTGAGAATGCAAAGGAAATTTGGCATACTTTGGTTGATATGCATGAAGGTACCGAGTCCCTCAAGGAATTCAAATTGGATGTGCTTCAAAGTCAACTTGACAAATTCAAAATGAAGGATGGTGAAGGAGTCGCTGAGATGTACTCTAGGCTTGCTCTCATCACAAATGAGATTGCCAGCTTAGGAAGTGAAGATATGACCAACCAATTCATCATCAAGAAGATCCTAAGAGCCTTGGATGGAAAATATGATACCGTGTGCACCTTGATCCAAATGATGCCCAATTACAATGATTTCGAGCCAACGGAAGTCATTGGTAGAATTGTTGCTCATGAGATGTCACTTAAGGATAAGGAAGAGCTTCACAACAAGTCTAGTGCTGCTTACAAAGCTTCATGTGATGCTCCTACAACATCAAGTGAGAAACAAGTCTTCAATGAAGAATTGACCTTAATCATGAAGAACTTCAACAAGTTCTACAAGAGTAGAAGCAAAGAGAGAAGTTCCAAGTCAAGGTCCTACAATGACAAAAGATCTTCTAGTCATGATCACAATTGCTACAATTGTGGAAGACCCGGACACCACTCCAATGAGTGTACGACTCCCAACAAAAGAAGATAAGACTCACCTAAAAGGAGAAGTAAAAGAGAGGAATTACCACCAAGAGAAAGAAGGAGTATAGATGATTGTTATGAACGAAGACCCTCTCATAGAAGTAAGGATTCCGAAAGGAAGTACAAGTCATCAAAGAGCTACACAAGATAAAGACATGAAGCTCATGTTGGTGAATGGGTATCCGGTTCCGACTCCAACAACTACTCCAAGAGAAGTTATCACTCTGACTCCGAATATACTCAAGATGAAGGTGTTGCCGGTCTTGCACTTGTGTCATCCAACTCCTATGACATATTCGACTCACCAAATGAAGGGATTGGAAGATTCTTCATTGCTAAAGGCTTCAAGGTATCATACCCCAAGTATGTTGATTTCAATAGTGCTGAAGATGATTTGCTAGGTGATGATGATTCACTTGTTGACAACACTAGTGATGAAAACTATGATGAAATTGCTATTAATCATGCTAATCAAGATGAAACGAATGACAATGACAAGAAGGAGATTGAGCGTCTAACTGAAGAACTAAACACTCTTAAGTTAGCTCATGAAACTACCTTAGAGGATCATCGAGATCTTTTAAAGACTCATGAGAAGCTACGCTTTGAAAAGCTCAATTTAGAGCAAGAGCATGGTTTCTTAAAAGCAATCAGTGATGATCTTCGTAAGAAAACTCCTTCTTATATTGCCAAGCATTTACTCTTGTCTACTTACATGCCACAAGTAAAATCTAGCAACAAGAGCAAGAAAGATTATTCTTCTAGTAGTAACAATAATCATGCTAAATCCAATATTGTTGCTTCTAGTAGTTCTGTTGATTCCACTAATGATTCTCTTAGACAAGTTATACTTGAGCAAGAAAATAGCTTATTGAAGGGAATTATAGAGAAAGGTGTTTACAAGAGCGTTGCCGGAAGTAAGCAATTTGAGGAAATTGTACGCAAGCAAGGAAGGCACCGGAAGAATCAAGGTGTTGGTTTTGAACACAAGTTCAATGCCGATGGAGTTGAGTGGGAAGAAGATCAATACCCCAAGACGAAGTTTGTTCCTCAATAAGAGAAGTATGATCGCACTTCGTTCAAGGGAACACAAGCTCAAGATGATCTTCCACCACAAGACCACAAGCTAAAAGCCAAGGACAAGCTTCAAGAAGAGATTGATTCATTTGAAGAATCTCCAAAGGCCTTGGTCAAGTGGGTTCCCAAGACTACATCAAGTTCTACTTCATCAAGTACGACTACAACTCCAAGGATCCCCATCAAGTTGATGTGGATCCCAAAGAAGAAGAACGAGAGAGTTCTTGAGGGTGACTCTGCCAAAAAACTTCACTCATATTCATTTTGGCAAGGACTAGTGCAATAAACTTTCATATCTTGCACTAGTTCAAGGAGTCACAAACCCTCTTGTTGGTAAGACAAGGGATAAGGTAACCTAATGCTTTCATGGACATCATCATATGTGTATTTCACTCTATGTTTATGGATATTCTTGCATGTTCCTTGTGGGACTAATCCGTGTAGGTATTGAAAGTGCAACTCACTCCAATGGATTGCTCCAAATGATCTACATCAACATTGAGCATCTACATCTTCAACACCTACATGAAGTCATCATCGACAAAACCCAAGGTTAGTTCATCCCTCTTAGGGGGATATCACATCTAGGGGGAGCTTTGCTCTAAGAATTGAGCTAAATCAACTCTAATGGTGTGAACACATCAACACTTTATGTGAAAGTGGTAACCCCACTTGTGTTTAAACGATGAGTATGACCTACGATCAAATGTTCTCATTTGACTCCTCAGTCAATCACTACAAAAAAATACACATCTGTGATGATACGTGTTTGTCACAATAGGTCACGTTTTCTATCATGCATGTACATCCATGACGATTTTATGACATTATCAAGATAGTCATACCAGTGTTGTCGTAGAAGTGCTCCATGACATTTCCAAAATTATCATCACGGAAGTGTCCACTTCCATGATGATAAGTGGCGCGTTACGGAAGTGCTTTCCTCAAGGGTAACCGACACGTGGCATCCACCGTAACGGGTCGCCGTTGAGCTATCGGGTCCAGTTTTGGATCCGATAACCCATTAACAGCCCAGACCAATGGGGATTTTCCACGTGTAAAATTCTTTGGCCGGAGGAAACACGTGTTGGCTCACTGTTGGGACAGATGTCATCCACTCAATAGACAGGGGGTGCCTATGATAGGGTCGACACGTGGCACGGCCCAACAGTGACCCATTCCGATGAAAAAGGCCAGCTCAGTAAAAATTTGTAGGCCGGCCCATATAAGGCCTACTCGTGTCAGGTCCATTTAAGCTCACGGCCCATACGAGATGTGCCAATTAGGCCCGTAAACGGCCCGTTAATGATTTGACACCATTGCAGCCCATCGTCAGTTCGAGCCCATTAACAGCCCGCTATATATGTGGGCTCAATATCAGCCTGATGTGGTTTCGGCCTGTTAATAGCCCATTCATGGGATGGGCCAATTTTCAGGATGTACATCTTTAAGCCTTTTAGCGACCCATTTAAGGTTGGGCCAATTTTCAGCCCAGTGTGTCTTTCAGCCTATTGATGACCCATAAATGAGTTGGGCCATTTGCAGTCAGACCTAAATTTTGGCCTTTTAACGGCCCATGCTCTTCATGGTCGTCCAATACCAGCTCGGTTTCTCTTTCGGCCTGCTAAAGGCCCACAACATAGTTGGGCCATATACAGTACGACCTGACTTTCGGCCTCTTAGCGGCCCATGCTCTTCATGGTCCAGTACGAGCCCACTGTCTCTTTCGGCCTGCTAAAGGCCCATAGTATAGTTGGGCCATATGTAGCCCAACCTTAGTATCGGCTTGTTAATGGCCCATGAAATCAAATGGGCCCACCTGTTGCCTGCTTCGATGTCGGCATGTTAACGACCCAGGAGGTAACAGGGCCGGCAAAATTGACAAGTTTGACCTATGGATGAAATCAAATCACAAAATGAACTGCCCGTGAAACTATTTCACGCGGCTGACCTTTTTGTGTGACGCCCGACACGAAGGCGCCACACTACACAGTGCAACGCCTCACAGATAGGCGCTACACGTCTGGCCAGCGTCGCACCCGTGTGATCCGAAAATTACTAAGTCGGTGTGCAGCACCTGAGAGCTAGGCGCCACACTATACAGTGTAGCACCTAGCTTCTAGGCATTGCACTAGTAGTTGCTTCATTTTTTAGTGCAACCACTAGTGCAACGCCTAAGAGCTAGGCGCCACACTATATAGTGCAGCGCCTAGCTCTTAGGCTCTGCACAATGACTTAGCAATTTTTAGGCAGTCTGGGGTGCAACGTTGACCAGGCGTGTAGATCCTATCTGTGAGGTGTTGCATAGTGTAGTGTGGCGCCTTCGTGTTGGGCGTCACACAAAAAGGTCAGCCGCGTGAAATAGTTTCATGGGCAGTTCATTCTGTGATTTGATTTTGTCCACAGATCAAATTTGTCAAATTTGCCAACAGGGCCGACCATTAACCTTTGGCCTGGTAACGACCCATTAACTTAATGGGCCCACTAAAGTTCGAACATGTCTGTAGGCCCAATTAGATAATCTGAGCCCATTACGATGAGCAAATATGCACAGGACCAAAACCGGTCAATTAAAGGCCAATGAGAATCTTGGCACCTGCGAGCCCATTAGGGAAGCTCATTAAGGCCAGTGGGCTGCTTCCTTCATATAGGGCCGACGACTATTCGTGCTAATTAATAATTTCACTGCTTTTTAGCTTCCCAGCGAGCATTTAGCTAGAATGCGAGGCGCTCTAAGCAAAGGTACGACATACAGGGAAAAACATTACACATCCATATATTACAAGAAATTACATCCACTGGGCAATCAAAGATTGATGCCAGTGCAAATAAATAAATAGAACTTAATGATCTACAACGTCACAATCTACAACCTCCGCGCAGATGATGCCCATAAGCATGTGGGCAAGTTCTAGCTGCTTTGCTACACTATCTCTGAAAACATTTATCAGTTGTTGTTGCGCACGAATGTGCACCTCTGATTCTCCACCATTTCCATCATTCCTTCAGCCAGTAATTGGTTTACAAACATACATTTTTTCCGTTGCATTCGAGACAGAGAAAACTGAATAGATTCAGATGGCGATTTTGGTAGGTTTGCATAGTGGAGAGTGTCTCGACCACTGCATCATAACATAAATTAGGAGGGGAACCGAACAGATTAATCAAGAGTTATTGCCATATTACCTAGCCTAGATTTATTGGAAAGAAACAATGGGGTTACCTTGCTGTTTTCAGAGTTTGTCGTCTTCTCTTAAGCAGCCTACACCAAATTAATACACTAGCATTGCTATCATTGGCCGGGTCAGATAATAGGAAAGCAATATTGACACAATGAATGTTTGGGCAACCAGACCACACCAGCCTACACCAAATTAACACAATATGGCACAGCTATCATCGGCCAAGTAAGGTAATACGAAAGCAACATTGACACAATGAATGAATGGGCAACCAGAGCGGCACTACAATTCAGTAATGTGCATGATATGAGATATTACACTCATGCAGCTCGGTATCCACACTACCAGGCAGTTTTCCTTACAAAAATCAACATTGTCGCATTTAGGGTATGTTTGGTTGGAGACTAGTGTGGCCAATCCAAAGTGTGGTTAGCCACACAAGTGTGGCAAGCCACATAAGTGTGGCTGAGAAATTGGACGCCAAATTTTGGCAAAAGTTGGCAAAAAAATTGTCTCGATGACAAGTGGGCCATAGGGGCAATAAAGTGTGGCAAGCCAAAGTGTGGCAAAAACCAAACACATGCCAACTAAATTGTGGATGCCAAATTTTGGGTTGGCAAACTGTGGCTGGGAACCAAACAGCCCCATACATTTTGCTACAACTAAATTTAGATCAGATAAAGGTTGGATTCACGCTGATTGACAAAATACATGCTGATGTAAAAATATAGTGATATACAACAGGTACTTACATCAGCATTGGAGCACAGAGAATTCCCTCAAGATACTTTCCTCGAATACGATCCCAGTGCAGTAAGTCTTCTATCGTTTAACCTTATTTTCTAAAAGAGAGATGGGTAAGAAACATGTAGAAAATATGATCAAAATGCTATAAAATTTCATGATGCGAGGATACACACACGCTTCTTAGAATGGAGTTGACATATTTTTGCAGGACTCGAGCGGACTAGTTCTTTGGCCACTGGAATCTACTTATTATCAGTAGGAGTTGGGTTTCTCTGTGCTGGAGCAGTATCTATCAAAACTGGAGTTGGTTTACTATCTCCTGGCATTTGGATCTTTTGCAAAGACCTGGTTTGTAACGCTCAGATTCTAACATAGCCGTCTTCCCCTTGCATGCCTTATATAGAAGAATGGTGCTTCAATTATAAAACATGCTACAACAGAGATGGAATAGGTACTGAAGAATAGAAAGGAATGACATATTGACATGTATTCCCTCCATCCGGAAATAAATGGATGGGTCTAGGCGTATTTCAGTTCTAGATACATCCATTTTTATCCATTTCTGCGACATGTAATCCAGGCGGAGGGAGTATGATGTAAGATCTAGGGATACGATAGGAAAACCATGCAAAAAACACTACTTGAATGTAAAACTGTATGCTAGCAGAATACATATAGAAAAACACTAAGGCAACATATGCGTGTATGATTGGGAAACTAAGATGGCAGTGCAACAGACCACTAGTGTTGGGGAACGTAGCATAAATTCAAAATTTTCCTACGTGTCACCAAGATCAATCTATGGAGTCATCCAGCAACAAGGGAGGATTGGATCTACATACCCTTGTAGATCACGCGCGGAAGCGTTCAAGAGAACGGTGTTGATGGAGTCGTACTCGTCGTGATTCAAATCACCGATGATCCTAGCGCCGAACGGACGGCACCTCCGCGTTCAACACACGTACGGAACGGAGACGTCTCCCACGCCTTGATCCAGCAAGGAGGAGGGAGAGGTTGATGGAGATCCAGCAGCACGATGGCGTGGTGGAAGTAGCGGGATTCCAACAGTGCTTCGCTAAGCGCTGCGGGAGGAGGGAGATGTGTCACGGGAGGGAGAGGGAGGCGCCAGGCCTTAGGTTTGGTTGCTCCTCCTTTTCCCCACTATATAAAGGGCCAAGGGAGAGGGGGGAGGCGCAGCCCTTGCCCCTTCCTCCAAGGAAGGGTGCGGCCAAGGGGGGGAGGAGTCCATCCTCCCCAAGGCACCTCGGAGGTGCCTTCCCCCTTTAGGACTCTCCCCTTTTTCTCTTCTCTTGGCGCATGGGCCTCTTGGGGCTGGTGCCCTTGGCCCATGTAGGCCAAGGGGCACCCCCTACAGCCCATGTGGCCCCCCGGGGCAGGTGGCCCCACCCGGTGGACCCCCGGGACCCTTTCGGTGGTCCCGGTACAATACCGGTGACCCCGAAACTTGTCCCGATGGCCGAAATAGCACTTCCTATATATAATTCTTTACCTCCGGACCATTCCAGAACTCCTCGTGACGTCCGGGATCTCATCCGGGACTCCGAACAACTTTCGGGTGATAGCATACTAATATCTCTATAACCCTAGCGTCACCGAACCTTAAGTGTGTAGACCCTATGGGTTCGGGAAGCATGCAGACATGGCCGAGACGTTCTCCGGTCAATAACCAACAGCGGGATCTGGATACCCATGTTGGCTCCCACATGTTCCACGATGATCTCATCGGATGAACCACGATGTCAAGGACTTAATCAATCCCGTATACAATTCCCTTTGTCTAGCGGTACGATACTTGCCCGAGATTCGATCATCGGTATCCCGATACCTTGTTCAATCTCGTTACCGGCAAGTCTCTTTACTCGTTCCGTAACACATCATCCCGTGATCAACTCTTTGATCACATTGTGCACATTATGATGATGTCCTACCGAGTGGGCCCAGAGATACCTCTCCGTTTACACGGAGTGACAAATCCCAGTCTCGATTCGTGCCAACCCAACAGACACTTTCGGAGATACCTGCAATGTACCTTTATAGCCACCCAGTTACGTTGTGACGTTTGGCACACCCAAAGCACTCCTACGGTATCCGGGAGTTGCACAATCTCATGGTCTAAGGAAATGATACTTGACATTAGAAAAGCTTTAGCATACGAACTACACGAGCTTTGAGCTAAGCTTAGGATTGGGTCTTGTCCATCACATCATTCTCCTAATGATGTGATCCCGTTATCAACGACATCCAATGTCCATGGTCAGGAAATCGTAACCATCTATTGATCAACGAGCTAGTCAACTAGAGGCTTACTAGGGACATGGTGTTGTCTATGTATCCACACATGTATCTGAGTTTCCTATCAATACAATTATAGCATGGATAATAAACGATTATCATGAACAAGGAAATATAATAATAACTAATTTATTATTGCCTCTAGGGCATATTTCCAACAACTAGAACATCACTTCAATGTAAAAAAAGAACATGGTATGGTAGACAGATGAAGTACATACTGATGAATAACAATGCATAAGATATTCAGAAGCATGATGTCCAAACTAAGCAGATGGCATTGTGATAGAGTAGAATGACATTACTTGAATTTGAAAACATGTTATCATGAATGGAATAGGTACTGAAAAACAGGAAGGCATGACATATTTACATGCATGATTAGCAGGCTAAGCACAAGGCATTGCAACAGAGTAGATGCGCTCCCGGACATTATATGCATGTTGTACCCATATCACGGGCCAAGTTAGAGCAAGGACCTTGTGGGGTGAATAGGATTCATCATCTTTCTGCAAGTCTTTTGAAGAACTGCCTTTACATGTTCCATCATATTGGGTACCATTGACGTCAAGTTTGTTGGCCGTTACATTGCTCCGTGAGGTTCTTGTGGATAAATTAGTGTGTGCAATTATATATGACATGCATGGAAGACAACTAGTAGTTAGATTTATGTAATGAGTGCATGTAGGAGATGATATAAATAGTAGAACTGGGGTTAACTAGCAGCAACAGGTCTCAAAAACTAAAGGGAGAACACAGATGAAAGCTTTAGAATATGTATCATTTGTACTCAAGATTAACTAGATGGCACACAAAAGTATTAAAGAACAACATAGGTAATACTAGAAGTGGTATAATACTATAATCACCAGCCTGTGGGATAGCATTGGCTGATGGATGATAACTATGAAACAACGTTACCTAAAGAACAAGTCTCTTAGCTGAACTATGGAACAACGTTAACTCCTGAACAAGACCCGTAAGAGATCAACAGGAATATACAGTGAAATGTGATAATCTATTTTCCATGCTTAGATGAATAACAAAGCCATAAATGTTCCACACAAGTAAGATGAGGGTACAACCTATCTGGCCACCATCCATAGGAGTGAGCATCATGTGCGGACTTGTCGATGACCCTGCAGTTGTTGTGGTTGTCCATGTCGGGCACGTGCATTCGATGCAGGGAACTGTTGAGTGGGGACTATAGCTCCCTTCTGGTCTATGCTTCCCTTGCAGGAGCAGTTGCGGTGAGTCGGAAGATGGTGTGGCTGAAGATGCAAAAAAACGCATAATGTTAAGAACGACACATATCTTTGATCTGAAGAAATACCCTAAGAGATCAACAGCAAGGTACGAGAGTGGTCACACATCTGTTGACTGAAGACTAAATTGGGGTCACCCGATTTTGTTTTATTTTGGTATTGTCTGATCTACGCCGGATGGCCTGATAACCGCCTTATGCCTCCCGACTGACACTATTCGGAATCTTTCCGGAAGAGCCAGCGACAACCAGTAGAGTAGCCTGCCTCCACCGTCCGTGGCTGCGAGAGCTCCGACCAAAACCCCGCTCCCCGCCCCACCGCACTTCCGTGGTTGCGCCGCCCCCGGCCAATCCACAAAGACTTGCCGTCATCCAGATCTGACGGCGGCAGTACCTTCAACCCAAGCAACTCTAACATATCCATCTAAGCACTACTTCTGCGGTGAACTTGCGCTCCGCACCCTTACGTTAGACACCGGCCAATCGGCAGCTTAGGAGCTCCGCCGCCTCGAGGGGTGCTGCTTCCATTGGGAATCGATTGGCCCAGAATAACAATTCAAACAACTGATGCCTAAATAAAGTGATTTGAGATGAGGGTACAAACTATCTTGCGGCCCGATGAAGTAGGCAGCTCCAGCTGCCGAGTCAGTGAGGTCGACGCGGTTGCGGTGGCTACCAGTGGCAGGAAAGCAGAGATGTTGCGACAGTCGACAGCTACGGGGAAGCAGCACCGGGGCCCTGGACGGATCCGAAGTTGGAGCCGCTCCGGCGCCGTGCACAACAGCGGGGGTAAATCGGCTCCAGTACGGTTCACGCGGCCGTCGTCGAGGCAGCTCCAGTAGCACGGAGTAAGAGGCACACGGCCCAGTGGACGACGGAAAACTGATAGTGTCTCTGGCATTGGGGAGGATGGTGGCGGTGAATTTGGTGCAGTGGGGGCGCCATGGAGGAGGGGCTGAGGTTTTGCACCTGAGGAGAAGGGAGCTTCCGGGGAGAAGGTGATTTGGCGCCCACGAGGTATGAATGGGGAATTGGGAGGGGGGACCATGTCTTATGGACGCATTTTGTCTGAAATGTGTGTGGGGGGTGGGGGTTACAGTTCTACCCTTGCCTTTAGGCTTCTCGGCTTGGGTTTGTGTACTGAGGGTCGGGGATAGTAGAGTAACTTGGCTTCTCCCAAATAGTAAGCGCGAGCGATTTCAGGCGAGGAGGGTGTGTTTTGAAATAGTGGGCGCGAGCGATTTCGGGCGAGGAGGGCGTGTTTTGAAATAGTGGACGTGAGCTATTTCAGGCGAGGAGGGTGTGTTTTGAAATAGTCAGTGCGTGCGATTTTGGGCGAGGAGAGGGTGTTTTGCCGCCCATGGTTTATGAATTATTCGTCACATGTCATTTCGGCCGAGGAGAAGGCGCGCTTGGATGAAGTTACGAACCTACCCTCGATGTACAGCGGGCCAATTGATGCGTGTCCCACATAGGCCGGTAATTTCACGTCTCCCATTTATTTGCTCGGGCAAATTCCACCGAGCAAAGGGTGTTTAACGGTTCGATCAAATTTTGGGAGAGCGAGCATCCACGTCTACCTTACCAAGTCGATTTGAATCAAATTTTGAAATATTAGCCTGCCACTTCTTTTTTAGATGGAGAGATGATGCTCGGGAGTAATATGTTTTTACATGCTCGTTGCTAACGATTTACTATATGACAAATAGTTGACCCACTCAAAAACGGGAATCAAACCCAAAATGAAATAGCTCGTTCACCAAGTCAAAATAGTGAACTAAATCCAAAATTGAACACCTCAATCGAGTAGCATGTTGTACAGTATTATAGTACTCCATGAACATGTTGAAAGTCAAATTAATGAACTTGTTTGATACGCATATCTCCGTTCATGTGTGGATTGCAGACAACATGTTCTCCAATTTAAATATTTGAATGCAAGTTTATATCATAACATGGTTTATATCAGTCTTTGATACATAAAATGCGACCTCCCCCTCTCCCTGACTCCTGCTCTCTCTCTGACCGACAATCTTCAATTCTATCGCACGCATCCAACACACAAACCTTGTTGGTCCCTCTCCCTCTCTCTGTATCTCTCTCTCCTCTCTCTCTCTCTCTCTCTCTCTCTTTGTGTGTGTGGGGGGGGGGGTCTTTCCAGTTCGCATGCATTTATACTCCATGTATAAGTCTCTCTCGCACACTATGTATGACTCTAGTCCAAGCTAAATATCTTGGGTGCACTCATCGTACGCACACAAATTTCCTGGCTCGTTGCCCGCAAGTCTCTCATGCACCACTCTACCATCTTGGAGCTCTTTCCTCTCTCTCAAATTGTCCATTTCCCTGGGTCACATATACACATGCATATCTCACTCGCAATCGATAGACCCATCTAAAACTCTATCTCTCTCCCTCATTCTCTCTCCATCTCACACGCACACACACACAATCTCATGCCTAGCCAAGTATGATGGTCTCTCACTCAATTGTAGGCACACGCAGTCCCCCCCTATATGTATATGACTAGCTAATTCTTAGTCTCCATCACAAACTTGTGCATGGTCTATCTCAATTTCTCTCGGGGCATCTTTATATCGCACACACACATCGTCCTTCGATCTCCCACCCATATAGTCCCCTCACGATCTCGAGGGGATCTCTCTATCACAAACACGCCCTCTCTCCCTCCCCATGCATCCATCTTCTCCATGCATCCCTCTCGACATTTGTTCCTTGTTGGCAAGACCTCTATTGGACATGTGCTATAGGGGTGTCTCTCTCTGTTGAAAACAATCACGCACTAGCTATCTTCATGTATCTCCTCACCTCGCTTTTCTATCTCGGAGATGCATGCCTGATATGTTTGCATAAGAAACAAACACACACACTCTCTCTATATATCTCTCTCTAATTTATCGTTTGTTGTCCCTTTCTCTTTCACACACATACTCTTTTTGCACACTCACTCATTCTCCTTCACACGCACTTGATCTCTCTCGACTTAGGCACTCTCTTCAGTCCATAGCATATAGATTTATTGAAAAGTCAAACATCACAAAGTTTGACCATGTACGTGGAGAAAAACATTTACATCTAGAATGGAAAACATATACCATTAGATTGATCATGAGATGTAGTTTCGTATGATGTATCTTTGGTATTGTAGATATAAATAATATTTGCATAAACCTGGTCAAAGTTTCCAAAGTTCGACTTCTAAAAAATTTATATGCACTCCATCATCAAGCGGATGGAATATCTCTTTCCCCCTCTCAGCTATCTGACGCACCACTTAGCCTTATCGAGGCGCATACACATGTCTCGCTCGCGCTACATAGACCCATCTAGCACTCTTCTCCCTTGTTCTCTCTCTATGTGACACGCACCCCCCTAAGTACCATAATCCCTCACTCCATCATAGGCACACGCACTCCCCCCCTAAGTATGACTATCTCTCACTAGCCATCAAGAACACATGTACTGTCTCCTTCCATTCATACGTCTATCTCGATATCTCTCATGGTATCTTCTATCGCGCACACACCTTGTCACTCGATCTCCCACCCATGTAGTCCCATCACGATCTCTAGGGTATCTCTCTATGAAAAACATACACTCTCTCCTCCCCATGTCTGCATTTTCTCCGTACGTCTCTCTCGACCTCTCTCCCTTGTTTGTCAGACCCCTCTTGGCCACATGCTAGGGGTATTTCTCTCTCGGTTGCAAACAACCACACACTATCTCTTCACCTTGCTTCCAGTATCGAAGATGCATGTGTGATATGTTTTCATAAGACACACATGCTTTTTCTCTACTTTTATCGTGTGTTGTCCATGTCTCTTTCACACACGCACACACACGTTTTTAGTCACTCTTTCTATTTCACGCACACACACTCTCTCTCTAGTTAGGTAGTCTCTCACATCCATCAGCATATGGATGTTTTGAAAAGTCAAACTTCAGAAAAGTTTGACCAGGTATATGTGGAGAAAAACATTTACATCTGGAACGATCATTAGATTCATCACAACATGTACTTACTTCATACTATCATTTATCTTTGGTATTGTAGATATAAGTAATTTCTTTATAAACTTGGTCAAAGGTCAAAAGATTGACTTTTAAAAAAATGTAGGCACTACATTACCGAACGGAGGGAGTAGCTCTTTCTCTCTCTCTGCTATCTCTCACGGGCCTCCCCTCTCACTCGAACTCTCTATAACGAGGGATTATACGGTCACTGTGTCAGTGCATAGCTCTGTATGTTCACTTCACCGGTCAACCAGTCCACATGCTGCCTTGTCAGCTCATGTTCTCTATCTTCGTGTGCTGGCCCATGTGGCAGTGGGTGAAAATAAGTAAACTAGAGGCCCATCTGACACGCGGTGAAGTAAACAAAGTTGAAATCACTCGGGGTAGCATCCCGCACGCTAGTAAATTGAGGGCACACTTCTTCCGCGTGATGGACACACTCGTGCACACTTCACCACTGCGCAGCGGCATGCACAGAAGGACGCACTCACGCAGACCAAGCACACAACACACAACACACACCAACACATGTGTACACCTGCGTTGCCACCAGCTGAGATGGACGGCGAGGCAGCCAACAAGCGGAGGTGGCTCGAGCCAAAACCGCATCCGGCGAGCCTGGACTTCATCAGCAGCCTCCCCGACGACATGCTGCTCATCATCATCGGCCTCCTCCCCCCAAATCTGCCGTGCGGACCACCCTACTCTACCGGCGGTGGCGCCCCCTCTGGCGCCACGTCCCCCTCAACCTCACTGTCGACAGCTGCCTCTGCGATGGGGATTTCAAACGCATGGCCGCAGTCTCCAAGATCCTTTCATCGCACCCTAGGCCAGCCGGATGCCTTGGCATCCACACGTTCAGTACCAACTGCAAGGTCCAAGCCAAGTTCGACAAGTGGTCTTATCCCCCACCCTAGGTGAGCTCAAGGTGCTCGGCTTTGAAGATAGACGATGTCGCTCTCTGCCGCCATCCGCGCTCCGCCTCACGCCAACGTTGCGCCGCGCTAGCTTCAGCTCCTGCTATCTTCCCCAGATTAATGTCGCGCTCACCCTTCTTCTCCCTCAACTCAAGCAGCTCGACCTCTTCGACGTTGGCATCTCGAAGAAGGCTATGGACCACCTGCTCCGCAGCTGTACTGCCCTCGAGTACCTTTGTCTTCAGCAGATCCACGGGTTCATTAGCCTCCACATCGCCTCGACGAATCTCTGATGGTTATGTGTCTTGCTGGCCGTGCAACAAGACATCAATTGGGAAGAGATCACTCCAGCTGTTCCACGTTATGGTCATTGAGAATGTGCCTTTCCTTCAGAGATTGCTTGTATCTGATCTAGAAGGTCCAACAAAAATCAGGGCCATTGACGCGCCAAATTGACAGTGTTGGTGTACTCGTCTGCCAAATTCTCCGAACTCTTTATTGGATCCGTAATCGTTTAGGTACAATGCTCATGTTATTCTCTGTCTTCTTGAAGTTCACATTTTTAAATTTATTCTTGATGTATGTATGACTGTCATCCAGGAAATGATTCCCACAAGCTTGACCCAGTCTATGCGTCCAATGAAGATCTTGGCAATAAAATATATCAGCCCCAATCTGGATCAAGTTGTTGGATTCCTTACATTCTTTCCGTGCATGGAGAAGCTACTCATTAAGGTGGAACTTCTTTCCTATTAGTAAACGGTAATCATAACGTAGCTCAATTTTTTCTTAATTTTCCCAAATTCCGTGGCAAGTGTAGTGTTCAAAACTGCATCTATGCACTGCACCGAAAGAAATGTTTTTAGTATTTTTCTCACGTGATCACCTGCATCATTTTTTAGGTGTACCACTATAGTAGCCTAGGCTAGTCATAGTGGCAAGTAACTTAGACTAGTAACTCTATGGTTACCCTAAGAGCAAGTACTACCTCCGTCCTGGTTTATGTCGGATTTCAGGTTCTGGCAGACCCTTGAGGTTCGAACACTAGGGTGCGCGCGGAGATTTGGCCCCCTACCTACCTACACCCCTCCGCCATGCTAGGATCTAAACTATGGAAAGAACGACACAAGAGACACAGGGTTTATACTGGTTCGGGCCACCGTTGTGGTGTAATACCCTACTCCAGTGTGTGGTGTGGTGGATTGCCTCTTGGGCTGATGATGATGAGCAATACAAGGGAGAACAGCCTCGCGAGGGTCTGTTCTTAGCTGGGACGATGAACTGCTCGGAGGAGTTCAGTCACCTTTTTCTCTCTCTCTCTCTCTGCTTTCCTCCGACCGACCCCTTGCTGTGTGGGTGGCTGGTCCTATTTATAGAGGCCCTGGTCCTCTTCCCAAATATCAAGCGGGAAGGAAGCCAACAATGGCGGGCTAATTTGAAGGGGGACAGCAAGTATCAGCTATCCTGACAAAAGTAGTCTTCGCCGGCGCAAAGCTCTGGTGATGACACCGTCTTGGGCTCCACGGTGACTTCCGTCTCGTAGTCCTCCTGGTCTTGGTCTCGTTGCACCGAAATGGCAACCTTTGCCTGATGCCTCGGTACTCCATGGCTGCGCTTGCCCCCTTTGCACCAAAGAGGAAAGGAGGACGCTGCGCGGACTGGCACCCGCCTGGCGCCCTGAGTCGTCATGGCTTGCGTCATGGGCACCTCGTGAGGTACCCCGCCTTGATCTCTCCGCCTCCTCGTGAGCCAGCCTGACGAGGCCGTGCCTGAGGAAGCTTCGCGTCGTCCGCCCCGCGAGGCTTGGCCCCTCGCGAGGGTCTTGGGTTAGTGTTGGTGAAGATGGGCCATGATGGGCCCCCCTTTGAGCCACGCCGCAGGCCGCAGGCATGCAAGTCTGGGGACCCCCATTCCCAGAACGCCGATAGTAGCCCCCGGGCCCAAGGCGCGCCCGGACTTGGCTGTGCAGGGAGGCGAAAGGGCAAGAGCGAAGCGCCGCGGGCCCTAACAGCCTGCGGCCTTGGGTGTCGCGTGGCGGTTGATTGGACATGGGCGTCTCCACTTCCCCACGACGCCTCGGCAACTGCACGGATTGGACAAGTCCCTTCCAGCTACGTGCCCACGCGTGGATGGTTCCCGGCCCCAGCCGTGGGGGCGACCGACCCAGGCCCTGCGTCTGTGTCGTGGTGCCCGAGGGGCACGGACTGGAGGGGTGCTCCTGCAAGGGGCCCAGGTCGCGAACCCTTTGAATGACTAGGATAGGGACTCTCGCGAGGGCGCCCGGCTGCCCCCCCCCCCCCCCCCCGCGAGGCTTTGCACCAGAGAAATCGAGGCAGGAGAATGAAAGGTCGAAGAACCGCAAGCCAAAGATGGCAACAACTTCAATAAAACTTCGAATGAGAAGGAAGAAGCCAACTGCGGAAAGCAAATGAAAAGCCGCGTCCGGCACCTAATCTAGTCTTCAACGTCTTCTCACCAGCGCGGAGCTAAGTGCTGCCACTGGGCGTGGGAGGGAGCCCCAGGGCCCGAGGCCGGCACTCCTGAGACTCCGAGGCGTGTACAGCCCCAACTCATTATTACATGAGAGTTTCACGGGCGGCGAGATTCACAGGCGTTGGCCTTCTTCACAGGCTCCGGGCCTTTTCTGAAGCGCGATAGCTTCACAGGCACTCGCCTTGCTTCACAGGCTCTGGGCCTTTTCCAAAATGCGATAGCTTCATAGGCACTGGCCTTGCTTCACAGGCTCTGGGCCTTTTCCAAAACGTGATAGCTTCACAGGCACTCGCCTTGCTTCACAGGCTCTGGGCCTTTTCCAAAACGCGATAGCTTCACAGGCACTCACCTTGCTTCACGGGCTCCGGGCCTTTTCTGAAGCGCGATAGCTTCACAGGCACTCGCCTTGCTTCACAGGCTTTGGGCCTTTTCCAAAACGCGATAGCTTCACAGGCACTCGCCTTGCTTCACAGGCTCTGGGCCTTTTTAGGTGTAGAACCTCCGGAGGTGCTGGATGTTCCATGCATTCTGGACCGGCACTCCCTCCTGAGTCTCCAAGCGCGCGGAGCCGGGCCTGGAAACATGAACAACCTTGAACGGGCCCTCCCACATGGGAGAGAGCTTGTGCAGTCCCTCCCTAGAGAGAACCCGCCTGAGCATGAGGTCTCCTACCTCGAGAGTCCTGGGGCGGATGTTGCGGCAGTGATATCGCCGCAGCGCCTGTTGGTACCTCGCCGCTCGCAGCGCGGCTTCTTGGCGACGCTCCTCCCCCAGCACGAGGTCCATTCCCCGCATGGCGTCCTGCTGCGCCTCGTCGAACGCCAGGACCCGCGCGGAGTGACGTCTCACCAGGAAGAACGGGGTCTCTCTAGTCGGCTTGGTCGCAGTGGTGTGGATGGACCACAGCACGGACTGAAGCTCGTCGTACCAACCTCTGCCGCAGGCCTCCAGCTTCTTCTTGAACGTCCTGGTCTTGAGGCCCCTCAGGACCTCCGCGTTTGCCCGCTCGGCCTGGCCGTTGCTTCGGGGGTGCGCCACTGAAGCGTAGCATATCTGCATTCCAAGGTTAGCACAGTATGTTTTGAACAGGTTACTGGTGAACTGCGAACCGTTGTCCGTGATGATGCGATTCGGCACCCCGAACCGGCTCACGATGCCCTTGATGAACTTGACCGCGGAACCCACGGGAATGGTGCGGACAGCCTCTACTTCAGCCCACTTGGTGAACTTGTCCACGGCAACGTAAAGGTAGCGGTAGCCCCCTGGCGCCCGAGGAAACGGGCCCAAGATGTCCATCCCCCAGACTGCGAATGTCCACAAAAGGGGGATAGTCTGCAAGCCCCCTACTGGCTGATGGATCTGCTTGGCGTGGAACTGGCAGGCTTCACAAGCTTTCACCAGTTCCACGGCGTCATTGAGCGCGGTGGGCCAATAGAACCCACTGCGGAACGCCTTGCCGACGAGGGTCCGTGATGATGAATGATGTCCGCAGTCTCCGCCGTGTATATCTTCCAGTAGTTCCTTCCCTTGCTCCCTGGAGATGCAGCGTAGGGATACATCGTTTGGTCGCTTCCGGTAGAGCTCTCCATCTTTGATGCAGTATGCCGTGGCCTGGCGTGCCACTCGCTCTGCTTCCTCCTCCTTCTCTGGCAGGGTCCCTTGCGTTAAGTAGCTCCGGAGCTCCGCGATCCAACATCCCTCCTAAGGTTCCATCGTCAGGAGCAGGCGTGCTCCCGAGGCCGGGCCACAGGCCGGAGCTCCTGAGGCAGGTGGCTGGGGGAGCTCCTCCCGGGGCTGAGCCGTGTTTGATAATGATGGCAGGGCTGAAGGCTTGAAGAGCCGCTCCTCGAAAACGCCAGGCTCCTGAGGTAACCGCCTGGACGCGCGTTTGGCGATGTCATCGGCTTCCTGATTGGTGCCACGGGGCACATGCTGCAACTCCAACCCCTAGAACTAATTCTCCATCCTGCGGGCCTCCGCAAGGTAGGCTTCCATGTGCTCATCCTTTGGCTCGTACACCTTGTTGGAGAAGTTGACAAGAAGCTGTGAATCGCCCTTGATGGTGAGGCATTTCACCCCCAGGGCAGCCGCAGCCTTCAAGCCCGCTATTAGACCTTCATACTCCGCTATGTTGTTGGAGACCTTTTCACCTTGCTGGAAACAGAGCTGCACGGCGTAATAGAGCTTGTCCTGAGTGGGTGATATAAGCACAGCCCCAGCCCCAGCGCCGTGCCTGGAGAACGCCCCATCGAAGTACATGACCCAGCCTTCTGGCTCCTCGCTTCCCGGGGACAGGGACCGATCCTCGTCGGCCTTGAGGCCTGGTACCTCCGTCCATTCTGCCACAAAATCCGCCAACGCTGCTCCCTTGATGACTCTGGTTGTGCTGAATTCGAGCTGAAACGCTTGCAGCTCTATGTTCCACTCGGCGACCCTTCCAGCTGAATTGGGGCTCCTGAGCACTCTCTCCAGGGGGTATGACGAGATGACCTTGATGGGGTGACCCTGAAAATAGTGCCGCAGCTTGTGCGAGGCCACCAGCAGCGCGAGGAGGAGTTTCTAAGGCATGGGGTACCCTGCCCTTGCATCCCGCAACACCGTGCTGACGAAGTACACTGGGTGCTCAACGAGGTGGAGTGCGTCAGTGCTGGTGGCTCCCTTCGGAGACCTTGGTGCCTCTTGAGGCAATGAGGACTCCTGAGACTGGCCATCTGGGAGTGGGGCCTCTTCTGCTTCTAGTGCGCCCCTCTGCGGCGGCTGATCCTCCTCTGCCGCTGTAGCGGTTTCTGTGGGCCTTCCCCGTTCCTGTTCCGCCTCGTCCCAGGCCGCTGCTGCAGTTTTGATTCGACGCTCCTCTCTGACTGCCACCAAGGCTGCGCTGGCGGAGTAGGGAGTGGCGGAGAGGTAAAGCACCAGGGGCTCTTGAGGGTGCGGAGCCACCATGACCAGTGGACTGGTCAGGTATCTCTTGAGATCCTGGAACGCCTTGTCGGCCTCTTCAGTCCACTCGAAGGGCCCCTTTTTCTTCATTAGCTGGAAGAAAGGTAGCGCTTGCTCCCCCAACTTGGAGATGAAGCGCCCTAGCACGGTCACGCGCCCCGTGAGCTTCTGCATTTCTCTGAGGATCTTTGGCGGGCTCATGTCTTCCACTGCCTTGATCTTCTCCGGGTTAGCCTCGACGGGTATCTGCTTGGTTTCTGCCTTGTCTTGGGTGAACAACTGTTTCTTCTTGGCGGGTGCAGCCCCCTTGGGCCCGGGGGTCTCCAAGTCGGCGGGCTGTGCCGACGCCGCCGTCTTGAAGGCGAGCTTGAGCACCCGCAGCGCGTCCCTGGTGTCCCCGTGCACAGTGAGGACACCGCTGCTCCCGGGCATCTTCATGAGGTTGTACGCCGGGTGCGTCGCTGCCATGAACTGGGCCAGCGCTGGGTAGCCGAGGATGGCGTTGTAGGGGAGGCCGATGGGGGCGATGTCGAAGTCGACCAGCTCCGTGCGGAAGTTGTCGTAGGTGCCGAAGGTTACTGGGAGCCGGATCTGTCCCAAGGAGCTGGACGATCCGCCCCCAACGCCTGAGAAGGGCCGGCTGGGTCGTAGCCGTTCCTGGGGTATGCAGAGGAGATTGAAGGCCTCGACCGAGAGCATGCTGAGGCCCGTGCCGCCATCAATGAGGGTTCTGGTGACGGCCACCTGGCAGATGGTGGGGGTGCACAGCATGGGGAGCGCACCCGAGCAGGCCGAGTTGGAGGGGTGGTCCTCCGAGCTGAAGGTCAGGCCGGTCTCGGGCGCCACCCGATCCAGGGGAGCCCCCTGCCGCGTGGAAGCAGCGCTGACCCGGCGGATGAACGGCTTGAAGTGGTGACTTGTGGGCGGCGCCTGCGAGCCGCCCAAGAGGGCCGCGACGACCAGGGGTGTTGACGCAGCGCGATAGACGGGGGAGAGGTTGCGGGGCCCCATGGGCGCGTGGAACGCGCGGGGCGAAGACCCAGCTGGGGTGAGCATGGGAATTGCGGTGCGGCCGCCTTGCCGCACAGACAGATGCCGGGACGATGCTTGCTACCCATCCCCCGTCGGGCCGGTGGCGGCGTTGACGGCAGGTGACGGGGAACGGCGTGGATGCCCGCCAACAGGGGCCGTCTGGGTGACGCGGGAAGCGAGTGCGGCCCGGCGCTCGGTGCGGGCCCGACGAGCGTCAGACATGGGCGTGATGGTCGGAGGAGAACGGGGCAGTGGAAGACGAATTCCGGCGCACCCCTACCTGGCACGCCAAATGTCGGATTTCGGGTTCCGGCAGACCCTTGAGGTTCGAACACTGGGGTGTGTGCGGAGATTTCGCCCCCTACCTACCTACACCCCTCCGCCATGCTAGGATCTAAACTATGGAAAGAACGACCCAAGAGACACAGGGTTTATACTGGTTCGGGCCACCGTTGTGGTGTAATACCCTACTCCAGTGTGTGGTGTGGTGGATTGCCTCTTGGGCTGATGATGATGAGCAATACAAGGGAGAACAGCCTCGCGAGGGTCTGTTCTTAGCTGGGACGATGAACTGCTCGGAGGAGTTCAGTCACCTTTTTCTCTCTCTCTCTGCTTTCCTCCGACCGACCCCTTGCTGTGTGGGTGGCTGGTCCTATTTATAGAAGCCCTGGTCCTCTTCCCAAATATCAAGCGGGAAGGAAGCCAACAATGGCGGGCTAATTTGAAGGGGGACAGCAAGTATCAGCTATCCTGACAAAAGTAGTCTTCGCCTGCGCAAAGCTCTGGTGATGACGCCGTCTTGGGCTCCATGGTGACTTCCGTCTCGTAGTCCTCCTGGTCTTGGTCTCGTTGCACCGAAATGGCAACCTTTGCCTGATGCCTCGGCACTCCGCGGCTGCGCTTGCCCCCTTTGCACCAAAGAGGAAAGGAGGACGCTGCGCGGACTGGCACCCGCCTGGCGCCCTGAGTCGTCATGGCTTGCGTCATGGGCACCTCGTGAGGTACCCCTCCTTGATCTCTCCGCCTCCTCGTGAGCCAGCCTGACGAGGCCGTGCCTGAGGAAGCTTCGCGTCGTCCGCCCCGCGAGGCTTGGCCCCTCGCGAGGGTCTTGGGTTAGTGTTGGTGAAGATGGGCCGTGCTGGGCCCCCCTTTGAGCCACGCCGCAGGCCGCAGGCAGGCAAGTCTGGGGACCCCCGTTCCCAGAACGCCGACAGTTTACTCTTCCTATTTTGTAGTATCAAAATTTGACCATAGATTTAACTGACAAAATGTTAATGCATGTCACTAAAAATTATATCGTTGGATTCGTATTTGAACATAAGTTCAAATGGTATAATTTTTGGTGACATGCATTGGCATTTTCTTAGGTAAATCTATGGTCAAAATTTTACACTAAATACGAGGTAGTATAAAAGTGGGCTATAACGGCCCTCCACTATGTAGGCCAAAACAAGTGCCAAATTCACTTGTGATGCATTTGGCATCGATGCCCTTCCATTGCTCACCTGGTGCCCCAATCTGGATCACCTAGTTTGCTATGGTGCAAATTAACACACGCAATGAAAAAACACTTGCGTGGGAGAGGGAGAGGACTGAGGCAATAAAAACACTTGTTTGGGAGAGTGAGAGGCTGGTGTAGTTGGTTTGATTGATTTGTTTATACATGTGGGTCTGTGTGCACAGCGGTGCCAACTCTCTCACATCGCTAGAGCGGTGCCAAAATCTTTTGACTTGACATCAATGCGTATTATGTGGCATACTTTTGAGAAATTTGGCATCGGCCACATAGTGGAAGGCAACAAAAGCCCAAGCTCTTCACGTGCTCCTAGGTAAATGAGAGGAGAGAGAGAGTGAAAAAATATCACTAGCCAGCCAACCCTATCGTATGAGCGAATGATATTGGTACCTCTTAATGACACGGCAATCTTATACAGCCAGCTGCTCTAATATGTTCTCTTCTTTTGCGGATAAAAAAAGACCTAAAAGTGATAAATGTGTTGCACTATAACAATCTCATCGAATGCCTTGAGCTCCATCTTACAAAAATTGATTTGATCAACTACCGAGGCAACACGTCTGAGATTAAATTGGCCAGGTTCTTTGTTCTAGAGGCAAGTGTGCTCAAGGTAATGAGGTTTGGCGTACTTTGGCGCAACAATGAATAGCGTGCTGATCACTGCAAGCGTCTAAGCCTAAATGACAAAGTCTCCGCAAAAGCCGAATTTGTTTATGAAACATCAAGTGACCAGAGACTCGAAAATTTATTTGCCCATTAGTGACTTGTCAGTGCGGTGGATTTTAGTTTGTACGATAATGCTGCATCCACATAAAGTAACGAAAGTTCTTATCTAAACTTCCTAGTAATTCCCTCTTCATAGGTGCAGCATTACTCCTAACATTTGTAATATCAGTTTGAAACTTGTAATATTGTCGTGTCCTATTCCTACATTTTCGAAATCCTGCGAATCAAAGAGGTCCTGAGTTGGTGATGATGTTGTGCATGCCATCTTTCACCAATAGCCATTGGATCTGGGTCTGACGCATACAAAACAAACTTCTGCAGTTTTGCAAAAAGATGCCCGCACTTGTTCCCTATTTACAAACAACTCCTT
This sequence comes from Triticum urartu, assembly GCF_003073215.2. Taxonomy (NCBI): domain Eukaryota; kingdom Viridiplantae; phylum Streptophyta; class Magnoliopsida; order Poales; family Poaceae; genus Triticum; species Triticum urartu. The sequence goes on along the minus strand of NC_053027.1, from coordinate 411,412,173 downwards.
GTCTCTCACAATCAGCCTTATCTCCTCCCCACCACATCTAGAAGGCCATGGAAAAATCTGGCGCGATGGTCGCTGCCAGCGCCGTCCACCCCCAATCTTGGTGTTCCATCAAATGCACGGGCATCTACGCACTGGAAATTATGTCGAATGCGGCTAGTTGTAAGCAGGCTAGCTCTACAGCCATGATGATAGTGGCTGCAGATGGTGAGGCTGACTTTGGTATGCTGAACATGGTGCCTACACTCAGGTGTCGTCTCCGTCGCAGGGTCTTGTCATTTCACTATAAGGAGCGGCACGTAATAATTTGACCAACGGGTAGTACAGTACTACTACATTGGTAGTACTACTACTAGTACTAGCACCACCGTCTGGATTTAGTAGTACTACCACGTCCGTCTGGATTTAGTATTTGACTAGCAATATCTAGTAATGCATGTCACAAAAAATATACTACTCCCTCTGTAAATAAATACATGGTGTATTGTTTTATTCCTTCCGGTAGATGGCTCAAATCTGAAGTCTCATCAATCAGACTACTATTGTACTCACTGAGCACTCAGTTTGGTAAGCTACCAACAAAAAATTGTAATCAAAGACTACTATTGTACTCCCTCTGTACTGGTGCATTAGTCACGTTACGAAAACCAAATAGTAATCCCAAAACTTTTAGGCGCGGTGCATTAACTACCCACCTCGTTCCCTGTTTTTTGCCACAAAAAAGAAATCACCCAATACGAGACGTGGGGTGCGTGTGCATTCAATGACTTGAGACTACTTAGCACAACATTTTTGGTTACATGCATTAACATTTTATTAGTTAAATCAAAGGTCAAAACTTGGCGCAAAATACAAAGGGGGCCAATAAACCAGTAAACATCAAAGTTCTCTTGTTTGTCCCCAACTAGAGGTCCCGTGAGATGACTATACTGCACCGGCACGGAGGGGGACACAGCTTCATTGAGTTACTGCACCTGCCTTTGGGTGTATGACAGGTGGGCCCAATAGGTGGCTGGCCCACCTGTCATACAGCCAAAGGCAGGTGCAGTTAAGGCATCGGAGCTCAGTCCCACAGGGACGCAGCTTCATTGACTTATTGCACCTGCCTTTGGGTGTATGATAGGTGGGCCCAACAGGTAGCTGGCCCACCTATCATATAGCCAAAGGCAAAGGGAGGGCTAAGGAGTAGATGGCCAACACACACATGAATGCAACGCAGTCTGCATTTCTCATATAAAGGCTCCCCGCCAGTCCAATCTACGAAGTCCTACGCACCGACGCACCCTAACCAAGGGTAAGAGTAATCACTCCAATCGCAGGATCAGTTGACTAGAATTTAGACCCATGGAGGTGATGAGCGCGAGCATTAGCCGGTTGTGCCAGATGGTCCACGATGCCGGCCTGCGGCCCGGCACCGAGGAACATCTCCAGGTCGTGCTTGAGGCCGCCAAGGCGAGAGGCCGCTTGGACGACAGCTTCGTCTCCTTGTTCGATGAGGTCCTCGTCGGCTTCCTCGACAAGTTCACCATCGTCAAGAAGCTCGCGGACGACCTTGACGTACGCCTCCAGCCCACGTGCATAGGCTCTGCGATGCCCGCCACCCAAAACATCCTCTATGGTGACAACCTCTTCGACGCATTGGTGGCCCTGCGACTGCCCGCCGTCGCGCCAGAGAATGTCTACCTCGAGGTCGCGCTCGCCGCCCAGCGCCTGGCGCAGCAAGACACCATCGACATAATCACCCATGTCTACGCGCAAATCATCCACAAGGACTAATACGTGCAAGAGGCGGAAGATAGGTCGCTGGCCTTCTTGGACCGCAGGGCAACCTTGGACGGCATTGTTCAGAAGCACGTTGAGCTCGCTGCCAATGTCGTTGCTCCTCACATGTCGGTTGGTGACCCGGCGCACTAGGGCGTGAGGATGTCATTGATGGATTCGTATGTATCTTATCTTTCCGTCAAATCCATGTAGTATTGTATGGTACTACTAGTAATTATCTTACCTTTGGCATCAACTTCATAATTTTCATACGTACTACATGCATGAACCGCGCCAGAACCAAACTTCTCATTACTCTAGGGAAAATCATTATTTCTATCTATCGGTTGCACCATGGAGCAGAACCAAATTTTCCAAGTTACAAGTTCAAAAGGAAAAGCCTGCCGTATTCACGTTGCACCCCCACACGGTTGGTCTGGCACGCCGCTCAGGGGTGAATGCATGTTATGTTGCATTTTCATTTACAAGTGGGACCATAGCTGAGCAAACCGACTATCGGCAAACCCCCACCCCGCCCACCGCGCGATGGCTGAGAAAACAGGAGGGAGAAGAGATGGCTATAGCATGGACTCCAAGAAAATTGGTGTCAGATGGGACTCGTGTAGGTGGCGTGTTCCGCACTGCTAGACGTGAATGCTAGTTATGGCCCATGCCACCCCACTATATCGAGCCTATATCGAGGTGCTGGTTACGTAGAACAAATTTCGTGGAGTCTGTGCTCAGTCCTCTTTTCTCTCTCTTCTCAGCCAGCCAGTAGACGTGCGGAGCCCATCGTCTGTTTGGTCACATGCGTTCCCACATGTCAATGAAAACGCAAGAGGACCCGTTGAACCTGCACATATTTCACCCTGACATGTTGGTGATGGAAAACAAATCCAATAAAGATCTTTTGTGGCCGCTTTTGGAGTTACTCAAGAGTAAGATTCTATTTACAGTTTAACCCAAGATGCATATCACGTGGCTTCAACTAGCACTCCATTTTCTTGCATGACATGACCTGGATGCTAGATGTCCCATGTGTCGGCAAGAGGAAAAACTCGACCAAATCTTCTCCACATTTAGACCAGAGGAGTAGGAAACACAGCAATCCTTGTGCCTACATCATACTACGTACAAGCCCACCTCACGCAGTCACGCTATCACCATATTGCTCGGCCTCCATGCGACACCTAGCTCTAGTTGGTCTAACTAGAACTAACTATTGTGCTAGTGTAACACCCCGGATGTGATTTACCTAATATGTAATCCAACTCTTGCCGTTTCCGGCGTTAAGTTATTTTATTTTCTTGGGTTCGGGTTTTTGTCTCCGTGTGTTGTTGTCATTGTTTTGCATCTCATATCATGTGCATTGCATTTGCATATGTGTTCGTCTCATGCATCCGAGCATTTTCCCCGTTGTCCGTTTTGTATTCCGGCGCTCCGTTCTCCTTCGGTGGTCATTTCTACCTTTCTTTCGTGCGTGGGGGTTAAACATTTCCGGATTGGACCGATACTTGCCAAGCGTCCTTGGTTTACTACCAGGAGACCGCCTGTCAAGTTTCGTACCATTTGGACTTCGTTTGATGCTCCAACGGTTAACCGAGGAACCGAAAAGGCCTCGTGTGTGTTGCAGCCCAACACCCTTCCAATTTGGCCCAAAACCCACCAAAACCTTCTCCATCTTCTAGAGCGTTCGATCACGATCGCGTGGCCGAAAACCGCACCTCATTTGGACTCTCCTAGCTCCCTCTATGCCTATAAATACACCCCCTCCGAAATTCACGGTTCCTCTCCCCGAAACCCTAGATCTGATCCTCCGCACGCCGGACATTGTCCGCCGGCGCCGGACACGCCGCCGCCAGCCATTCCCGCGCCGCCACGTGGCCGGCCGCCTCCTCCCACCACGGAGGCCCGCGAAGCCCGGGGCCGGCCCTCCCCGCCGCCCGACCGGGCCGCGCCTCCCCGCGCCGGGCGCCGCACCACGCCGCATCCTCCCCAGCTCCGGCCGCCGCACCGCCGTTCGCCGTCGCCGCTCCGCCTCGCCGGCGCAAGACCCCGGCCGGAGATCCTCACCACGCCGAGCTCCGCCATGGGCACCTCGACGCCGGCGACCGCTGACCTTGCCGTCGTCGTCCTCCACCGCCCCGGCCTTCTTCCCCTTCCTCCGGCGCCCTCCTCGCCAAGTACCTCGACGAACGCCGGCGAGCTACAGTAACTCTGGACAACCTTGGTTTTTGTGCATGAATAGTACCTCCCAGATCCAAATCTGAGACGGTTGATGTTCCTCCCGAAACCCTAATTTTATTGCCATGTTCATTGTGCCTAACTTTGCCTCTGTAGATCCGTTTTGGGCGTGTAGCATATCAAAATGTTCGTCTCAGAGAGCACATCATTTTATCTCATTGCATGATTTTCATTTGAGTTCATCTTGATGCCCGAAATGCTGTTGGAAGAGTGCTATTTGAGTTAATTGTCAGATCTGCTGCTCCAAATAGCTAATTGTCATTTTTGCCATGATTAATGTGTGCATGTTCTGCCCCTGAGCTCTACATGAGTTTTGTTATATGCTTTGCCATATTTCCAGAGGTGACATCCATGTATTTTTGTGATGTGTGTGGTGACTAGCACAAGCTTGCAAAGTGGTGCATTCGATAATGCTGATTTCAGGGACTTAGCAATTCCACTAAGTCCTTGGACTGTTTTTATCAATATGCCATATGTTCATGTTGTTTCCTAGTGATCAGTGCCTCTTTTGAGGATGATCAGTAAGGATGATTTGTTAATCTTGTAGTGCTCTATCCATCCATGTCTTTGTTTGCAATTATGGAGCACCCTAGCTTGAGTCAATCGAGCTGTACTTTTGCTATTTCGTGGATCTGGGCAGATTGTCTACTTGTTAGCGATTTTGCCGAGGATGTTGTAGTTGATCCGTGCATGCTATGTTGTTGTTCTTGCCATGCCTAGCTTGTATAATGTGTATTCTTGATGGGTGTATGCTTAGATTGTCATGCCTTGCTCTGTAGTGAGTGCATCGAGCTCGTAAACATGCCTACTTGATATCTGATTTGCATGCACCAGTTTTTCTCTAAGTCTGTGATCTGGTTATGTTTTTGCCATGTTCACATGCTTGCAATTGTATCTTCTGATCCCTTTTGGCTCAAGGTCACTAAGGGACTTTTGTTAGGCTCCTTGAGTAGCTCGATGCCATGCTTTGCTTTGCCATGTTCATTTCCTGTAGCATCTAGTTTTCATGCTTCAAAGTGTGCTATCTGATCTGAAATTCCAAACAAGTGTTAATTTCACTAAGTCTGAAACCTGTTTACCAATTGCATTTTTGCCATGCTTGTTTGAACCTGTTAATGGATGAATTGGCCATAGCTCAGTGTTTATCTTTTGTTAAGCATCATGAGTAGATCCCTGCCATGTATTTTATTGTCATGTTTGGGTGTTGTAGCATGTTTAACTTGTTGCATTTAGATGGCTACTTGTTGTATATCGCAGACCGGTGCCATATTTGAATTGCTTGCCATTTCCAAACCGTGTCTCCGATTCTGGTGTTCTTTATATCGATTTCAACCGAAATCACCTCACCTTTCCAGTGGAACACTTGGATTTCCATGTTGAGGCCAGGTTCATTCATCTCTTGCCAAATCTTGCATATGCATCACATATCGCATCCCGCATAGCATATCATGTTTGCATCATGTTGTTTGAGCTTTGCACGTGGTTGATTGTGTCCTTTTTGCTTGTTTGTCTTGTTTGGGTAGAGCCGGGAGATGATTTCGCTAACGAGGAGCCCGTTGAGTTTGCTTTTGAGGATCCAGTCAACTCTGTCAACTTTGCAGGCAAGATGATCATACCCTCGAAATCACTTCTATCTTTGCTTTGCTAGATGCTCGCTCTTTTGCTATGCCTATGCTACAATGCCTACCACTTGCTTATCATGCCTCCCAAATTTCCATGTCAAACCTCTAACCCACCATGTCCTAGCAAACCGTTGATTGGCTATGTTACCGCTTTGCTCAGCCCCTCTTATAGCGTTGCTAGTTGCAGGTGAAGATTGGAGATCCGTTCCTTGTTGGAACATTATTTACTTGTTGGGATATCATTATATTATCTTGTTATCTCAATGCATCTATACACTTGGTAAAGGGTTGAAGGCTCGGCCTCTCGCCTAGTGTTTTGTTCCACTCTTGCCGCCCTAGTTTTGGTCATATCGGTGTTATGTTCCCGGATTTTGCGTTCCTTGCGCGGTTGGATAATAATGGGAACCCCTTGACAGTTCGCCTTGAATAAAACTTCTCCAGCAATGCCCAAACTTGGTTTTACCATTTGCCACCTAGCCTCTTTTTCCCTTGGCTTTCCGGAGCCCAAGGGTCATCTTATTTAAACCCCCCCGGGCCAGTGCTCCTCTGAGTGTTAGTCCAACCTGTCAGCTGCCGGTGGCCACCAGGGGCAACTCTGGGCTGGCCTACCCGTACCTTAGACAATCTGAGTGTGCCCTGAGAAAGAGATATGTGCATCTCCTATCGGGATTTGTCGGCACATTCGGGCGGTGTTGCTGGATTTGTTTTAACTTGTCGAAATGTCTTGTAGAACCGGGATACCGAGTCTGATCGGAATGTCTCGGGAGAAGGTATATCCTTCGTTGACCGTGAGAGCTTGTCATGGGATAACTTGGGACTCCCCTGCAGGGATTTGAACTTTCGAAAGCCGTGCCCGCGGTTATGGGCAGATGGGAATTTGTTAATGTCCGATTGTAGATAACTTGAACCTTAACTTAATTAAAATGAATCAACTGTGTGCGTTACCGTGATGGTCTCTTCTCGGCGGAGTCCGGGAAGTGAACACGGTGTTGGAGTAATGCTTGCCGCAGGTTGTTCTCTAGTTATTCATTCGTGCTTTGCCTTCTCTTCTTGCTCTCTTTTGCGAACGGGTTAGCCACCATATATGCTAGTCGCTTGCTGCAGCTCCACATATTACCTTGCCTTACCTATAAGCTTAAATAGTCTTGATCGCGAGGGTGCGAGATTGCTGAGTCCCTGTGGCTCACAGATTACTTCCAAACTAGATGCAGGGCCCGATGACTCCGTTCCAGATGATGTGTTTGAGCTCAAGTGGGAGTTCGATGAAGCTTCCCGTCGTTACTATGTGTCTTTCCCTGCTGATCAGTAGTGGTGCCCAGTTGGGGCGATCGGGACCGTGTCGCATGTTGGGTTGATCTTTTATTTTGGCACCGTAGACGGGCCATGAGTGTTTGGATGATGTAATGCTTTTTATGTACTTTGTTTGACATGGCGAGTGTAAGCCAACTATGTACCTTTCCCTTTATTATCTATATTACATGGGATGTTGTGAAGATTACCTTACTTGCGACATTGCTTTCAATGCGGTTATGCCTCTAAGTCGTGCTTCGACACGTAGGAGATATAGCCGCGTCGAGGGCGTGACAGCTAGCATACTCCAATATTGGGTTGGCTCTATGTGATGTGGCAACTTCATATAACCGGATGCTGGCTATACTACTACAGTACTCACACTCCAAGAAGTGAGTCGAAAACCATTCATAAATTGAGTTTATGACATGCATATGCAAATGTACCATTCAGTACATACAACAAGTCATCAACACACAATGACAACGAGGATATACATGTTGGATTATAGATTAGTTCCAACAAAACAATCTAGTAAATACTAAAGTTTTCATCACACAACAAATGGCCTCCGTCCCCCACACGAGCGAAGCCACTTCGCACCACCACCAACCTGCTAGGGAAATGCGTGTTGTCTTGCATCTTCACTTAGGCCAACTCCAGCGCATGCATCTCGGACGCGCGCTCGCCCAGCCCCCTTTCCCTCGACGCCCCCGAGCTACCCAACCACGGCTACGTGTTTTGCGCACCTGGCGGCCGGATTTGGAGCGGATCCGGTCGGGCTTGAGCTCGCCCGGCTGTGGGAGGCCGCGCCGCGCCATGGACTAGCCGGGCACCAGGCCGGAAGGCCTCGATAAGGCCGCATGCAGGTACTGACTCCTCCTCTAGCCGGTCGGATCTACACTATCGGCGGTCCGTCGGTAGATACATGAATGGCGGTCGACCGGGCTCGGTGCTGGCCCAAAATCTTGTCGGTGCACCGTTGCCACTCATTACGTGCGACAACTGCCCAAAGAAGGTCTTGCGCCGCGTGTCTACAATACCAGAACATCCCGGGTGGGTGTTCATCAAGTGCTCAAACGATGGGGGTATGTGCTACTTTAGCTTCGGTTGTACTCTGGGATTTGACTAGTTGTGCTAACTTAAAATTTTATTGTGTAGAATGGATGCAAGTTTTGGTATTGGGAAGAAGAGTACATCGATATATTGATAGAGCGCAACTTAGTAGATGTTCTAGCACTTTTAGCTAGCATAGAGGCTAGAGATGAGACTAGTGCACTTGTTGATATAATAGAGGCTAGACATGAGACTAGATGCGAGGAAGCAATGTCTACTTCTTTACACTCGAAGAAGAAAGAAGCACGCAAGATCGAGCCTCCGCACATCAACAATGAACACTACAAAAAAAGACACATCCGTGACATTTTAGGCCAAACAAAAAAAATTCTATCATACATATGACACTTCTATGACGATAATTGTGAAAAAACCTGGTACCATCATAGATGTGGTGGGCTCCTACTTCTATGACAAAAAATCGTGACAGCAAATGGGCTTTTCGTCCTGGGCGGGCCGGAGACGCAGCTGCATGACATTCTTTGGGTCGTCCCTGATGGAAAAAATAATGGTAGAAGCGAGGGCGAGGAAAATTTCGGGGAGTTCCCGGTTACGGTGGGAGGTCGGGGGTCGAGCGATGCGCGTTTCTCTCGTACACGTACGCGCATGTGTGCGAGGCGTTGGCTCTAACTAAACCCAAGCGAGGCATTGGGCTCTAACTGAACCCGAGCGATTGCACTGCAGGCTACGCGTTACTGAACCCGAGCGATCAATCGATGGCTGTTAACTGAACCCGATCGAGTGATTCCTTCGCTACTGCTGCTAACTGAAGCCGATCGATGTTGCCTCTGGGATGAACAGTGAGCATTGCGGGGGGGTTGGATGAACAGTGAGCGGTGGCGTTGCCTCTGGATGAACAGGACCCCGTGGTGTGCAGGGCTGGATGAACAGTACATGGTGGAGGGGTGCCCGTGGAGGGGTGGTTGAACAGTAGCCGGTGGAATAGCGCGCGGTGGAGGCTGGATGAACAGGAGCCCATGGAGGCTGGAGGAGGTCGACGGTAGCCCATGGAGACTGGAGGAGGTCGATGGTGGAGATGAACAGTATCCCGTGGAGTCCCGTTTTGCGGTACACCACACCCCTCCCGATGAACAGGACCCCCGTTTCGACCGTAGGAGGTCTGTTTCGTCCGTTTTGCGGTACGCCACACCCCTCCCGATCAACAGGACCCCCGTTTCGACCGTAGGAGGTCCATTTCCTCCGTTTTGCGGTACGCCACACCCCTCCCGATGAACAGGATCCTGTTTCGAACATGGCCGGTCGAACACAAGGTCGTTTCCTCCGTTCTGCGATACGCCAGGCCTCATTTCCATCGCCTGTTCCGTCCAAGCCCTCCCGATGAACACGACCACGCATTCCGTTCGGACCCAGCCGGTTGGCTCCCACGCAGTCCGTTGCCTCCCGATGAACACGACGCATTCCATTGCCTCCCCATGAACACGACGCATTCCGTTGCCTCCCCATGAACACGACGACGACGGTGTTTCTCCTTTCCGACCCAGCCGTGTCAACGAGCCCTCGCTGTACGTATGCATGAGTAGGCGTTCGAGACCCCGCCCGTATGTACACATACGTGGCCGTATTTTCTTTCTTGCACCCTGGCCGCTGTACGTACGTGTACATGCTACGTGCGCGCCTCTACTACGACACGTACGCGCCTCTACATCCACCAGTATATATGTACGTACACGTTCGCGAGAATGACAACGCTACGTACGCTTCGACCAGGTGGGTCCCGACTGTTAGGCACTTCCTTGCATGCGAAGATGTAGCTGGTGGGTCCCAGCAGTCAGGGGGCGAATCGTTTTGTTTTTTTGCCCGGACGCACTTCTTTGCGTGTGAAGGTGTAGCTAGTGGGTCCCAGCAGTCAGGGCGGAAACGTTTTTTCGCGAAATATGGTGGCCCGTACGGTGGGTCCCCGCTGTCAGGTGGAGGAATAATTATTTTGCGCGTAATAAGGAGGCACTTCCTTGCTGCGGCCGTGGACCCAGTTGTCAGCGTCTCCACGCATAGTACTCTTTCGATGGAAGTCGGTCGTTGACCACATTGACCACGCTGCGCCAAGAGTACCACGGCGGTGGACGATGGCGAGGCCTAGGAAGGGGATGACACGGAGGCAGGGAAGACTCGGCAGTTGTTTCCCATGCGGAGGGGAGTACGACTGTATGAGGGTTTACTGGTTCGCCTACCGTCTCCGGAGAATAACAGCAAGTGTGGGTGAGTAGAGGGATGGCTAGGCCAACGATGGGAATACGGTGGGGCGGTGAGGCCTGTGCGGTAGCACAGCCGGCCGTGGGGAGGAGGTAGCAGGCAGTCCCGCCGGCGCTTGTTTGAGCGGCTGGAGCAGGAAGAGCAGAGATTGAAGAAGCACAACAGCCGTTGGATCGACATCCAACAGTCAGTGCTTGTGCGTCAACCTTTTTTTAGGAAAGCCTCAAATCTGTGGAAAACAGCATACAACCCATCTGCCATTATTTCTAATAATTTACAGCCCATTTGCTAATTCTTAAGGTTTTTTTGGAGCCCATATTCTTTTTGTTAGCATTACAACCCATATTGTGGCCATGGTTAAAAAATTATATGAAATTTTGCATATTTCGGTGCGGTCCGAACTGTTTTTAATCTCAAAATTTTGACTCACATTCAAACTGATTTTTAAAATAAATGTATATCAATATAAAATCCAACAAATTCTCCACGCATAAAATTAATGTAATTTAAAATCTTGAAATGAAAAAAAAAGATATTTGAAACTAATTGCCGGTTTGATGTGTTTTAAAAATGTACGGCCCATTTCTCATTACTGATGGGCCATTTTCTCGGCCAGCCGAATGAAAGCTCTCCTCGTCTTGAAAGATTTGCAGCCCAACAGGCTTGACAAAGCGACTTACTTGGCAAATCAAAAAAAAAACTGGGTTGCGGCGGTGGACCCAGCTGTCAGCCTCTCCACATACAGTACTCTTCCAATGGAAGTCGTTCCTTGACCACGTTGACCATGCCGCGCGGAGAGCACCATGGCGGTGGATGACGGCGAGGCCTAGGAAGGGGACGACGCGGAGCCGGGGAAGATGCGGAAGTGGAAGCCCGCGCGGAGAGGAGTATGAGGGTTCACTGGTTCGGCTGCGGTGTGAGGCTGCCGTCGCCGCAGGGCCTGGCCAGCGGTGGGAATAGTAGGGGGCGGTGAGGCCTCTATGGCAGCACAGCAGGCCACGGGAGGCAGGAGCATGCGGCACGACCGGCGCAGCTTTGTGCGGCTGGAGCAAGAAGACCAGAGGTTGAAGAAGCACTATGGCCGTTGGATGGACACCGTACGGTCACTGGAGCTAGAATCGTTCATATTGACCAAGTTCAGAAAGCCCTTCATCCCCATCAACTTAGTAGGCCCACAAGTCAGCCTCCCACCAAGGTGGGTCCCAGCTAGCTGGGGGAGTATTCATTTTTTGTGCGTAATAAGGAGGCACTTCCGGTGGGTCCGAGCTGACAGCGGGGGGAACGTTTTTTTCGTGAAATACGGTGGCCCGTATGGTGGGTCCCAGCAGTCAGGGGGAAACGATTTTTTTCGCAAAATACTGGTGGCCCGTCCGGTGGGTCCCCGCTGTCAGCTGGAGGAATAATTATTTTCCGCGTAATAAGGAGGCACTTCCTTGCGGCTGCCGTGGACCCAGCTGTCAGTCTCTCCGCGTACAGTACTCTTCCGATGGAAGTCGGTCGTTGACCACATTGACCACGCCGCACCGAGAGCACCACGGTGGTGGATGATGGCGAGGCCTAGGAAGGGGACAACGCGGACCCGGGCAAGATGCGGCAGTGGATGCCCACGCGGAGAGGATTACGAGTGTTCACTGGTTCGGCTGCGGTGTGAGGCTGCCACCGCCGCAGAATAACAGGGGGTGTGGGTTGCTACCTCTTGAGCACTGCGTTGGATTTCCCCGAAGAGGAAGGGATGATGCAGCAAAGTAGCGTAAGTATTTTCCTCGGTTTTTGAGAACCAAGGTATCAATCCAGTAGGAGGCTATGCTCGAGTCCCTCGTACCTACACAAAAACAATAGCTCAACGCAACCAACGCGCTTAGGGGTTTTCAATCCCTTCACGGTCACTTACGAAAGTGAGATCTGATAGAGATGATAAATAATATTTTTTTTTGGTATTTTTTGTATAGAGATGCAAAGTAAATAAAGTAAAAGCAAAGTAAAAGCAAAGCAATAGTAAAGTGATGGAGATTGATATGATGAGAAAGAGACCCGGGGGCCATAGGTTTCACTAGTGGCTTCTCTCAAGAGCATAAGTATTCTACGGTAGGTGAACAAATTACTGTTGAGCAATTGATAGAATTGAGCATAGTTATGAGAATATCTAGGTATGATCATGTATATAGGCATCACGTCCGAGACAAGTAGACCGAAATGATTCTTCATCTACTACTATTACTCCACTCATCGACCGCTATCCAGCATGCATCTAGAGTATCAAGTTAAAAACAGAGTAACGCCTTAAGCAAGATGACATGATGTAGAGGGATAGTTTCATGCAATATGATAAAAAAACCATCTTGTTATCCTCGATGGCAACAATACAATACGTGCCTTGCTGCCCCTTCTTTCACTGGGAAAGGACACCGCAAGATTGAACCCAAAGCTAAGCACTTCTCCCATGGCAAGAACATTGTATTGAGATCCAAAAAGAGAGAAGAAGCCATCTAGCTACTAGCTATGGACCCGTAGGTCTGAAGTAAACTACTCACACTTCATCGGAGGGTCTTGGATGATGATGTAGAAGCCCTCCGTGATCGATGCCTCCTCCGGCGGAGCTCCGGAACAGGCCCCAAGATGGGATCTCATGGATATAGAAAGTTGCGGCGGTGGAATTAGGTTTTTGGCTCCGTCCCCGATCGTTTGGGGGTACGTGGATATATATAGGAGGAAGGAGTACGTCGGTGGAGCTTCGAGGGGCCCACGAGGCAGGCGGCGTGCCCTAGGGGGGGCGCACCCCCTACCCTCGTGAGCACCTCGTGGCTTTCTTGATGGAGGGCCCAAGTCTCCTGGATCTTATCTGATGAGAAAATCACGTTTCTGAAGGTTTCATTCCGTTTGGACTCTGTTTGATATTCCTTTTCTTCGAAACCCTAAAACAGGCAAAAAACAGCAATTCTGGGCTGGGCCTCCCGTTAATAGGTTGGTCCCAAAAATAATATAAAAGTGGAAAATAAAGCCCAATAATGTATAAAACAGTAGATAATATAGCATGGAGCAATCAAAAATTATAGATACGTTGGACACGTATCAAGCATCCCCAAGCTTAATTCCTGCTCGTCCTCGAGTAGGTAAATGATAAAAACAAAATTTTTGATGCGGAGTGCTACTTGGCATAATTTCAATGTAAATCTTCTTAATTGTGGTATGAATATTCAGATTCGAAAGATTCAAGACAAAAGTTCATATTGATATAAAAATAATAATACTTCAAGCATACTAACAAAGCAATTATGTCTTCTCAAAATATCATGGCCAAAGAAAGCTATCCCTACAAAATCATATAGTCTGGCTATGCTCTATCTTCACCACACAAAGTATTTAAATCATGCACAACCCTGATGACAAGCCAAGCAATTGTTTCATACTTTTGACATTCTCAAAACTTTTTCGATCTTCACGCAATACATGAGCGTGAGCCATGGATATAGCACTATAGGTGATATAGAATGGTGGTTGTGGAGAAGAGAAAAAGGGAGAAGATAGTCTCACATCAACTAGGCGTATCAACGGGCTATGGAGATGCCCATCAATAGATATCAATGTGAGTGAGTAGGGATTGACATGCAATGGATGCACTAGAGCTATAAGTATATGAAAGCTCAAAAGAAATAAAGTGGGTGTGCATCCAACTCGCTTGCTCACGAAGACCTAGGGCATTTTGAGGAAGCCCATCATTGGAATATACAAGCCAAGTTCTATAATGAAAAATTCCCACTAGTATGTGAAAGTGACATAATGAGAGACTCTCTATCATGAAGATCATGGTGCTACATTGAAGCACAACTGTGGTAAAAGGATAGTAACATTGTCCCTTCTCTCTTTTTCTCTCATTTTTTTTATTTGGGCCTTTTTATGGCCTCCCTTTTTTTCGTCCGGAGTCTCATCCCGACTTATGGGGGAATCATAGTCTCCATCATCCTTTCCTCACTGGGACAATGCTCTAATAATGATGATCATCACACTTTTATTTACTTACAACTCATGAATTACAACTCGATTCTTAGAAAAAAAATATGACTCTATGTGAATGCCTCTGACGGTGTACCGGGATGTGCAATGAATCAAGAGTGACATGTATGAAAGTATTATGAACGGTGGCTTTGCCACAAATACGATGTCAACTACATGATCATGCTAGCAATATGACAATGATGGAGCGTGTCATAATGAACGGAACAGTGGAAAGTTGCATGGCAATATATCTCGGAATGGCTATGGAAATGCCATGATAGGTAGGTATGGTGGCTGTTTTGAGGAAGGTATTTGGTGGGTGTATGATACCGGCGAAAAGTGCATGGTATTAGAGAGGCTAGCAATGGTGGAAGGAAGGAAAGTGTGTATAATCCATGGACTCAACATTAGTCATAAAGAACTCGTATACTTATTGCAAAAGTCTAGAAGTTATCAAAGAAAAGTATTACGCGCATGCTCCTAGGGGGTAGATTGGTAGGAAAATACCATCGCTCGTCCCCGACCGCCACTCATAAGGAAGACAATCAATCAATAAATCATGCTCCGACTTCATCACATAATGGTTCACCATATGTGCATGCTACGGGAATCACAAACTTTAACACAAGCATTTCTCAAATTCACAACTACTCAACTAGCATGACTCTAATATCACCATCCTCATATCTCAAAACAATTATCAAGCATCAATTTCTTCTTAGTATTCAACACACTCATACGAAAGTTTCATTATTAATCTTGCATACCAAGCATATTAGGATTTTAAGAAAATTAACATGCTATTAAGACTCTCAACATAATCTAAGTGAAGCATGAGAGATCAATAGTTTCTATAAAACAAATCCACCACCATGCTCTAAAAGATATAAGTGAAGCACTAGAGCAAAACTATAAAGCTGAAAAGATATAAGTGAAGTACATAGAGTATTCTATCAAATTCCAAATCATGTATGGCTCTCTAGAAACGTGTGTACAGCAAGGATGATTGTGGTAAACTAATAATCAAAGACTCAAATCATAAAAGACGCTCCAAGCAAAACACATATCATGTGGTGAATAAAAATATAGCTCCAAGTAAAGTTACCGATAGAAGTAGACGAAAGAGGGGATGCCTTCCGGGGCATCCCCAAGCTTTGGCCTTTAGGTGTCCTTAGATTATATTGGGGGTGCCATGGGCATCCCCAAGCTTAGGATCTTGCCACTCCTTGTTCCATAATCCATCAAATCCTTACCCAAAACTTGAAAACTTCACAACACAAAACTTAAGGTAGAAACTCGTGAGCTCCGTTAGCGAAAGAAAACAAAAGACCATTTCAAGGAACTGTAATGAACTCATTATTTATTTATATTGGTGTTAAACCTACTGTATTCCAACTTCTCTATGGAATATAAACTATTTTACTAGCCATAGATTCATCAAAATAAGCAAACAACACACGAAAAACAGAATCTGTCAAAAATAGAACAGTCTGTAGTAATCTGTAGCTAGCGCAAGATCTGGAACCCCAAAAATTCTAAAATAAATTTCTTGACGTCAGTAATTTATCTATTAATCATATGCAAAAAGAATTAACTAAATAGAACTTTCCAAATAAAAATGACAGCAGTTCTCGTGAGCGCTAAAGTTTCTGTTTTTTACAACAAGTTCAACAAGACTTTCCCCAAGTCTTCCTAACGGTTCTACTTGGCACAAACACTAATTAAACACAAAAAACACAACCAAAACAGAGGCTAGATAATTTATTTATTACTAAACAGGAGCAAAAAGCAAGGAATAAAAATAAAATTGGGTTGCCTCCCAACAAGCGCTATCGTTTAACGCCCCTAGCTAGGCATAACAAGCAAGAATAGATCTAGGTATTACCATAATAGTAAGATAGATTGTTAAAAATCATTTCATATTCTCTATGTTCAGCAGCAAGTTTTCTTTGAGGCAAGCAAAAGTAATCAAAAGGGCTAAATTTATTGGGACAAAAGTCTCCAAGATCAACCTTGGGAGGTATAGGTTCCTCCTTTGGTCCTTCATATTGCACAACCAATTCATCATTATAAGCATTCTTTTGACAGAACTTTGTGAGCCTATATTCAAGAGAATATCCCAATTCATTATCTCAAATAGCTAAATCATCATTAAGTTTAGAAATTCTGTCAACTAAAACATTGGTAGGAACCCTTTTTCTAAGATTTTCATTGAAAGCAACATAGTCTAGAGATTGAAAATGCATTATTTCTTCTTGATCAAAGAGGATAGTCTCTATGGGAGGACGGCAAGCATCCACCCTATAATGCGCAAAGATTTCTTTGGCCTCTTTAATTATGAATCGAAACTCATGAGCCAAAAAGATAGTAATGGCACTCTTAACAGAAGAATGCCCAATATTTGAAAATTCTAGGAAAATCCTTTGTATAGAAGGATGCAAGTGCCTGAATTGCCTCTCAAGTTCAACTACAAGCATGGCAATAGCGTCCGCAAGACTACTAGTTCTATGAAGAATAGAACTACCCATAGAAGGTAAAGCACCGGCACAAGTAAAGAAATCTTGAATAACTCCTTTTCCAATAATATTACCGCTACCAACACGAAATCTTTTTATATGTGAGATAGTGGGTTCTTTAGTAGGAGCATCAAAATTATTATTGACAATGGTATCCCCAATTTCATACATAGAGGCAGAAGGTAAAGAACTAGCCATAACGACAAGCAAGCAAACTAACACACGAGCAAACAAGAGCAAACGGGCAAAAGAGGAAAATAGAGAGGGAGGATAGAGAGAGGGCGAATAAAACGGCAAGGGTGAAGTGGGGGAGAGGAAAATGAGAGGCAAATGGCAAATAATGTAATGCGGCAGATAGGGATTGTGATGGGTACTTGGTATGTTGACTTTTGCGCAAACTCCCCGGCAACGGCGCCAGAAATCCTTCTTGCTACCTCTTGAGCACTGCGTTGGATTTCCCCGAAGAGGAAGGGATGATGCAGCAAAGTAGCGTAAGTATTTCCCTCAGTTTTAGAGAACCAAGGTATCAATCCAGTAGGAGGCTACGCTCGAGTCCCTTGTACCTACACAAAAACAATAGCTCAACGCAACCAACGCGCTTAGGGGTTGTCAATCCCTTCACGGTCACTTACGAAAGTGAGATCTGATAGAGATGATAAATAAATTTTTTTGGAATTTTGGTATAGTGATGCAAAGTAAATAAAGTAAAAGCAAAGTAAAAGCAAAGCAATAGTAAAGCGATGGAGATTGATATGATGAGAAAGAGACCCGGGGGGCATAGGTTTCACTAGTGGCTTCTCTCAAGAACATAAGTATTCTACGGTGGGTGAACAAATTACTGTTGAGCAATTGACAGAATTGAGCATAGTTATGAGAATATCTAGGTATGATCGTGTATATAGGCATCACGTCCGAGACAAGTAGACCAAAATGATTCTGCATCTACTACTATTACTCCACTCATCAACCGCTATCCAGCATGCATCTAGAGTATTAAGTTAAAAACAGAGTAACGCCTTAAGCAAGATGACATGATGTAGAGGGATAGTTTCATGCAATATGATAAAAAAACCATCTTGTTATCCTCGATGGCAACAATACAGTACGTGCCTTGCTGCCCCTTCTGTCACTGGGAAAGGACACCGCAAGATTGAACCCAAAGCTAAGCACTTCTCCCATGGCAAGAACAACCAATCTAGTAGGCCAAACCAAACTGATAATTCGAAGAGACTTGCAAAGATAACCAATCATACATAAAAGAATTCAGAGAAGATTCTAATATTATTCATAGATAGACTTGATCATAAACCCACAATTCATCGGTCTCAGCAAACACACAGCAAAAATAAGATTACATCGAATAGATCTCCACAAGAGAGGGGGAGAACATTGTATTGAGATCCAAAAAGAGAGAAGAAGCCATCTAGCTACTAGCTATGGACCCGTAGGTCTGAAGTAAACTACTCACACTTCATCGGAGGGGCTTGGATGATGATGTAGAAGCCCTCCGTGATCGATGCCTCCTCTGGCGGAGCTCCAGAACAGGCTCCAAGATGGGATCTCGTGGATACAGAAAGTTGCGGCGGTGGAATTAGGTTTTTGGCTCCGTCCCCGATCGTTTGGGGGTACGTGGATATATATAGGAGGAAGGAGTACGTCGGTGGAGCTTCGAGGGGCCCATGAGGCAGGGGGCGCGCCCTAGGGGGGCGCGCCCCCTACCCTCGTGAGCACTTCGTGGCTTTCTTGACGGAGGGTCCAAGTCTCCTAGATCTTATCTGATGAGAAAATCACGTTTCGGATGGTTTCTTTCCGTTTGGACTCCGTTTGATATTCCTTTTCTTCGAAACCCTAAAACAGGCAAAAACAGCAATTCTGGGCTGGGCCTCCGGTTAATAGGTTCGTCCCAAAAATAATATAAAAGTGAAAAATAAAGCCAAATAATGTCTAAAACAGTAGATAATATAGCATGGACCAATCAAAAAGTATAGATACGTTGGAGACGTATCATGGGTGAGTGGAGGGATGGCCTGGACAGTGGTGGGAGTAGTATGGGGGCGGTGAGGCCTCCGCGGTAGCACAGCCGGCCATGGGAGGCAGGAGCAGGCGGCATGACCGGCGCTGCTTTGGGCGGCTGGAGCAAGAAGACCAGAGGTTGAAGAAGCACTATGGCCGTTGGATGGACATCATATGGTCACTGGAGTATTGACTAAGTTGACAAAGCCCTCCGTCCCCGTCAACTTAGTAGGCCCACAAGTCAGCCCAACAATATGGTGGGTCCCAGCTAGCAGGGGGTATTCATTTTTTTGGGCGTAATAAGGACGCACTTCCTTGCGTGCGAAGATATAGCTGGTGGGTCCGACCTGTCAGCGGGGGGGGACTTTTTTTCGTGAAATACAGAGGCCCTTCCTGTGGGTCCTAGCTGTCAGGTGGAGGAATCATTATTTTGCGCGTAATAAGGAGGCAATTTCCTTGCGTGCGGCCATGGACCCAGCTATCAGCCTCTCCACGTACAGTCCACTTCGGATGGATGTCGTTCATTGACCACTTTGACCAGGCCGCGCCGAGAGCACTAGGGCGGTGGACGACGGCGAGGCCTAGGAAGGGAACGACACGGAGCCAGGGAATACTCGGCAGTTGTTTCCCACGCGGAGGAGTACGAGGGTTTACTGGTTCGTCTACCATCGTCGGAGAATAACATCATGTGTGGGTGAGTAGAGGGATGGCTAGGCCAGCGATGGGAGTATGGTGGGGCCGTGAGGCCTGCGTGGCAGCATAGCCGGCCGCGGGAGGAGGGAGCAGGCAGTCCCGCCGGCGCTTGTTTGAACGGCTGGAGCATGAAGAGCATAGATTGAAGAAGCACGACAGTCGTTGGATGGACATCCAACAGTCACTGCTCTCGTGTGTTGACTAAGTTGACAGGGCGTTGCGTGTGTGTCAACCTTTTTTTATGAAAGCATACGCGTCAACCTGTAGTAGGCGCACAAGTCAGCCTCAAATCTGTGGAAAACAGCATACACCCCATCTGCCATTATTTCTAATAATGTACAGCCCATTTGCTAATTTTTAAGATTTTTTTTGGAGCCCATCTTCTTTTTGTTAGCATTACACCCCATATTGTGGCCACAGTTAAAAAGTATACGGAATTTTGCATATTTTGGTGCGGTCAACTGTTTTTAATCTAGAAATATCGATTCACATTCAAACTATTTTGAAAAATAATTTATATAAATATAAAATCCAAATAATTGTCCACGCATAAAAATCAATGGAATTTAAGATCTTGTAACGAAAAAAATTGAAACTAATTCCCGGTTTGATGTGTTTTAAAAATGTACAGCCCATTTCTGGGCAAACCGAATGAAACTCTCCTCGTCTTGAAAGATTTGCAGCCTAGCAGGGCCGATAAACCAAGTATGCCTTGTTTGGGTATTTCTTTTAAAAAATAGAACTGGGCTAGCCATTTTCAGCAAGAAAAAAACACAACTAGGCTCATGATGTGGTAAACATAAATAAAACCCTGGCTAGACGGGCCACAGCCCTCGCATAGCCCCGTTGTTACCCTGATCCGTCGCTAAAACTAGTATAAATAACAACTTCTTGTTACTCAAAAAAAATGCGCAACTTGCTGGGTCCCTGGTGTCAGTCGCTCGTAGTGTAATTCTCTCGTTTATTGACTACTGTCGGTGTCAAAACCGGCGGATCTCGGGTAGGGGGTCCCGAACTGTGCGTCTAGGTCGGATGGTAACGGGAGACAGGGGACACTTTGTTTTACCCAGGTTCGGGCCCTCTCGATGGAGGTAAAAACCCTACTCGTGCTTGATTAATATTGAAGATATTGGTAGTACAAGAGTAGATCTACCACGAGATCAAGGAGGCTAAACCCTAGAAGCTAGCCTATGGTATGATTGTGTATGGAGTTGATTCTGTCCTACGGACTACAACCCTCCGGTTTATATAGACACCGGATAGGGTTAGGGTTACACAGAGTCGGTTACAATGGTAGGAGATCTTGAATATCCGCATCGCCAAGCTTGCCTTCCACGCCAAGGAAAGTCCCATCCGGACACGGGACGAAGTCTTCAATCTTGTATCTTCATAGTCCAGGAGTCTGGCTGAAGGTATAGTCCGGCTACCCGAACACCCCCTAATCCAGGACTCCCTCAGTAGCCCCTGAACCAGGCTTCAATGACGACGAGTCCGGCGTGCAAATTGTCTTCGGCATTGCAAGGCGGGTTCCTCCTCCAAGTCCTTCATAGAAGATTGTAATCACCAAGAGTAGTGTCCGGCTCCATAAAATAAGCTTCCACATATTGCCATAGAGAGAATAATATTAACACAAATCAAATCTGCTGACGTATTCCGCAGTGCGTCATCACACTACAGCCAAGTCCTTCATTCGAATCGTTTTCACTTTTCCACCTCAGCATGTTTTGCGAGGCGGTTTCCTTGGCACGTCTTGTCAAAGCAGAGATCGTGTACCCCCTTTTACGGGATTCTTATCAATATGGACGTGGGTAACCCAACTGCGCCATTGATTACGGCGCTTGGAGATAAGCGAGTTTTACCAGGCTGGTGGGGACACGTAGTTGCGTCCGCCCATATAAGGGGATATGAATCCACCCTTTCACCTACGCCTTCTTCCTCCTTTGCCTATCCATTTTCCGCGCACTCGAGCTCCAGCGCCCAAGTCCGCACTTCCCAGCTCTAATGCCGAAATGTATCCGAGCTCCAACGTCAGACTATGTATCCGAGCTCCAACACCGGACTATGTATCCGAGCTCCAACGCCAGACTGTATCCGAGGTGTCATAAATCACCTTAGTTTAAAGAAGTTTTGAAGGAGTTTAACCGAGCTTAATGTCGGAAATGCCCTCTATGGAGCCAGCCACTAGCGCCCGAGCTTTATGCTGGACTGCTTCCGAGGTGGTGCACCACCCCGAATGTGGGCCAATTTTGTGAAATATATATATTTTTTATTGACGCAATTTACTCTCTGCCGAGATATATAGCCAGTAGCCCTCACGGTGTGCATCGGTCTAAAACCCGAGATGCACCCGAAGGATGACGTAAGACCGCTGATTCCAGTAGCCGCTGAGACTCAGGTTGATTTGCGAAATCGGCCTGAGGATCAAGTCCAAGCTCGGCAGAATACTTCGGAACACAAAAGCGGTGTGCTCAGTCCTCAAGACTCAGGTTGGGTGCGGCCTACCAACCTGAGGATCAAAATCTCCTCGAAAACTATATTGCACATAAAATTTTCTGCATTGGACAAGCAATGCAGTAGCCCCCGAGACACTGGTCGGGTGGCAACACCAGATCAGGGGATCGATGTACCCCTTTAATATTTGTAAATAATAAGCCTGAAGCCCAGTAGCCCCCGAGCCTTAATGCGGGCACGGGTGGCTGAATTAAGGATCGATATCCACAGTAAAATCACAAATTATGTGTAATGACTCTATGTATCCAAGTACTTTACGTCATTAATGCTCGGATCCGCATTGTACAAAACTTTGTTGACCGACCATCGGCTTCCACCTCCTTGGCCGGTAGCCGAGGAGTGTTTGTCCTACTTTATAAAGCCTTTGAGGGCAAAGATTTATGACAAACAAGGCAATCTGGCCACACGGTTTTATAAACAAAGGTACGCAGAGAGATATGTTATATTACTGTTTAACAAAAGAAATGTCTTCCAAAGAAAATAGTCCCGCCATCGGTTCCTTTCTTTGGGTTGTCATGCTAAGCATGATCATTAAACCTCAGCTCTAATGTAAGAGCAAAATATTGAGGATTTAGTTTGGGAGGCCAGTTAATAGCCCCCGGTAGTGTTCGGCGACAGTCGAGGTCAAGCCGTAAACACTTCGGCCAATGTTATGAATGGCCCGTCATAGTCATCGGATCGCTGACCAGTTTACGCTTATTGTGACAGTCAGTTTTCGGCTTTCTCCACTAAGGTGCTTAACCATGTGAGCTGGAAGCACAATCGCAGTGGTTCTCCCTTTGCACGCCTAGCCGAACAAAACGGAACGTAGGAAACAAGTGCAGGAGCCGGGCAACCCAACTATTGACCGAAGACACAATTCGAAACCGATGCATATATAGCAATATCTGAGAATGTTTTTGCCGAATCCCTAAAGGTGTCCGGCGTTGCACTGCGAGACTAATGCGGTGCTTAACCATGTGAGCTGGAAGCACAATCGCAGTGGTTCTCCCTTTGCACGCCTAGCCGAACAAAACGGAACGTAGGAAACAAGTGCAGGAGCCGGGCAACCCAACTATTGACCGAAGACACAATTCGAAACCGATGCATATATAGCAATATCTGAGAATGTTTTTGCCGAATCCCTAAAGGTGTCCGGCGTTGCACTGCGAGACTAATGCTGGAAAAGCACAAATAGTTTAAAAGTGCCAAAAATCTTGGAAAACCAAGAAACGTCAGTAAAAACATGACGTCCGAACAATATCAAGTGTTCGGTGCCAATCCGAAAATTGGTCTTAGAAAAAAAAGAGTGCTTCTGTCGTGCTTTAACATTACACATCCGATCTCAAGACTTCAAGCGGGTCAGCCTACGGCTGCTATTGACCACACACTCACGTCGAAAAAGGAGCGATAGAAAAAAACTTTGCAACGATTAAGAAGAAAACACATTTACTATAAAATAGCTCATATAAATTTAAGAGCCCCCCAAGTGACTTGGGTGAAAGAATGATTGCATGTACCGAAGTACTTATATCATATCTATGTTCAACCTAACTTTAAACGCGTCTTAACCGACCGTCAGCTTCTCCCTCTTCGGTCAAGGACTGAAAAGTGTTATGTACTCCATCGGTCGAGAATATCGACGGTGTTTCCAATAACCAGGCAATCAGGCCATAAGGCTATAACAGACAAAGCGCGCTCAGGGAACTTATGCTATATTACCGTGAAGTGTAAGAAGCATCTTCGAAGAAAATAGTACCCCCACCGATACCTTTCTTCGGTGCTCATTGTTATTATTAGACTTGTGCAATAGATTTTTTTGTACTCATGAGTTCCGTTGTGTGCCGACCATCATTGAATAACTATAAGAGCGCTAGCTTTCGGCTTCAACCAGTCTGAGGTCCGGCTCGGGTGACCCGATCGTGACAATCGTAGAGGTGCTCCCTTTACTCCCTAGCCGAACAATCAGGAACGTAGGGGTAAATACAGGAGTGAGGCAACCCAGCTTGCAAATCGCTTAAGTCAATGTGGTGCATATTGTGGCGTAATACACGAACAAGGAACGAAGCCGTACAAGTATAATCATATGCAACAGGAAAAGCTTCATAAAGGAAGCCCTCAAGTAAACGGGGTATTTGAATTTATGCGTCACAAACAAAGTTTGGACAAGGAAATTTTTTAGAAGCAACTTTTTTCCAAAAAAGTATAATGCTTGGTCGAACCGAACGCAAGTTAGAAATTAAAGCTTTGAGCATGAAAGCGACTTAGCTGGTTAATGTGTTCGGTATTGATGACGCGGTCCGAGCTTGATGCGGGGCAAGGTTCCATCCCTCAAGCCGGTCCCGAGGTGGCGGAGCGGAGAGTTTGACACGCCGAAGTGGTGACATAGCACAATCAATGCAGACCGGTAGAGTGACGCTGAAGTCCCCGGATCATTTTCCTGTGCACAAAAAATAGTGCAAACCGGAGATAATAGTAATAGTGATAATTAAAAAAAATCGTTGCATAATAAATAATTTATGCAAAGTGAGTAATAAAAGAAATATGGCCTGGCGCCGAAGTCAAGTCGATGCAGGGCATCGGCGTGATGCGGTAAAGGCGTGGCAAAGCCTGAATTCGCAGGTCGGTCCAAGCTCCGAGTGCGGCGTTCGCCGGACTATGTACGGAAACCGACCGAACCACCATGCGACTGTCGCTAATGCAGCCACCATTTGATAGACATGTGTACATATCATGGACAAACCAGAGTAGTAATTCCTTGGGAAAAATGAACCCAAACAAGCAAAAATACTGGGATTAATAGCACCTGGTTTATTTGTTGTAGCAATCCGAAGGAAGATGATTCTCAAAATTGGGACTCGCTCCACACACCCATTGCCTGATGGGTGATAAAACGATGGCATGGCAATGCTGGTAAAGGTTGACTCGCCGAGGCAAAGCCCTTGGCCCAGCTAACGTGACGGAGCTGGTCGGCTAGTGACGCCGAAGCGTCCGGAGTAGGTTGATGAAGAGATGGCGAAGCCCCCGGTCCAGCCGAGATGTCGAAGCCTCGATGTCAGCGATGAGTCGAAGTAGGTCGGCGTGATGGACACCAGCTCGAAGAAGCAATAGTGTGGCCCTGTCGATGCAGGTCGTGACGTGGTCGATGCCGGCTTGATGAAGCGACCGTACGGCGATGCCGGTATGCCTGCTCCGTGTAATCCGTGGGGCAGCGATGTTGGCGATGATTTATTCTTCGCGATGCCAGACTCTTGTTCGGCTTGCCGAGATGATGATCCGAAGAAGTTGAGCTCAGCTCAACAAAGTGGCGCCGTGTCTAGCGCAGGTCGACGGCCGTGGAGTAATTATTGCCGGACTGGTTTGACACCAGCATGATGTTGAAGATCATGTTCAAAAGATCTTAAAGTTAGTGGGATGTGTTCGGCAACAAAACACAATACCCCATACAAAACTTCCTTCAAAAGGGATGTCCGAAATCCTGTTCATAAAAAAGATGAAATCGGGTCGGATTCGTTTTCGCGCAGAAAATAGATCCGAAAAGTGATGCACTAATCGGAAGGTTCCCGGAGTTTGGACGGTCGGATCGAGCCGAAATTTTGAGAGGTGGTAGATATAGGAATTCCGCAGCCGATCAACAGTTGGATCTTCCAACGGATGTCTGAGCTAGAACCTGGACACCACGCCCTAAACTCATCCAAATTCCCGTCCAGATTTGACAGGGCTCCGGTATATCGTGGATTGCCAGAGATTCCTCCATCGGAACTCGACGAAATTTTCCAGGGTTGTTGTAGACTCAATTCCGCACAATTCCACCAAAGCGATCGTCAAAGCGATACTCGAGGAGGTGGTGGTGGCAGATACGAGTTCGTTGTCCAGAAAAACAGCACGGTCGCTTGAGGGCAATGTTGACGTTGAGCCCCCGAGCTCCATAGATGATTCCTCCATGATCTTGATAGAGATCGGAGTTGATGTTTGATGGTGGCCCTCATCCGGACATGGTGATCCGAACATGGGGCGCAATTCTTGGTCGAACCAAGGTGACCAGTCGATCTGCAGGCGAGCCATCGATCCTTTTGTCGATCACACAGCGGAACTATCAATGAAAGCACCAATGTCGGTGTCAAAACCGGCGGATCTCGGGTAGGGGGTCCCGAACTGTGTGTCTAGGTCGGATGGTAACAGAAGACAGGGGACACTTTATTTTACCCAGGTTCGGGCCCTCTCGATGGAGGTAAAAACCCTACTCCTGCTTGATTAATATTGAAGATATGGGTAGTACAAGAGTAGATCTACCACGAGATCAAGGAGGCTAAACCCTAGAAGCTAGCCTATGGTATGATTGTGTATGGAGTTGATTCTGTCCTACGGACTACAACCCTCCGGTTTATATAGACACCGGATAGGGTTAGGGTTACACAGAGTCGGTTACAATGGTAGGAGATCTTGAATATCCGCATCGCCAAGCTTGCCTTCCACGCCAAGGAAAGTCCCATCCGGACACGGGACGAAGTCTTCAATCTTGTATCTTCATAGTTCAGGAGTCCGGCTGAAGGTATAGTCCGGCTACCCGAACACCCCCTAATCTAGGACTCCCTCAACTACGTTGACAATGGCGTGAACCCTAGATGTCCAACCATTAGGAGGAACCATATTTTTGGGCTTGTACTATATAGGCACTTGCTTGCGTACTGCCATGACGCTGGTGGGTCCCTACTGTCATCCTCTCCACGTACAGTCATCTCCTTGTTCCTCTCGGTTGTTGACGACGTTGACAACGCAAGAGGGCGGCGCATCACGCACGGCGAGCGAACCAAGGCCGCAAGGCGGAGGACGACGGCGAGGCCTCGGACGGAACGAACAGGAACCATTGAAGATGCGCCAGTCCAGTCATAGGCGAAGGGGAGTACGAGGGTTGACTGGTTCGGGTGTGGGTGCGTGTTAGGGCTGACGTCGCCAGAGAATAACAGGGCGTGTGGGGGAATAGAGGGAGGGACTGGCCAACGTTGGAGGTACGTATGGTAGGGTGGCGGAGGCACAGCCAGCCATGGGAGGCGGGAGCAGGCGGAGCCAACAGGGTGGTTTGGTTTGGGCGGCTGGAGGAAGAAGAAGACAAGAGATAGAAGATACACGACAGATGTTGGATGTCAATCCAACGGCAGGTAGGCGGAATCGTTTATTGACTGGCTAGTAAGTCGACACCACCTTGGATAGGCTATTTCCTCGCGGGTCCCAAATGTCAGAATCCAAATCTATCACGGTCATGCAACCTTTCCTATGAAAATTTACAGCCCATTTGATGTGCTAGTTCGAAATAAGTTTGTGGGTGCTAGTGGGGGCTAATCACTTGGCTTCTGTAATGCACAGTGAACTCAAGCAGCCGGCGAGAGTGATGTTATTTCCCTTGGTTGGGATTTGTTACAATATTTCACTCTAAATTAAACGAATGGCAATCCATTTGCCTTGTTTCAAAGAAAATATGACAGTCACAGCTGAGTTGAAAAGGGCAGGAACATCTAACTCCAGCTTACAAACTGTACAAAAGCACAAGGGTTAATTGTTCATCAGGTTTACAAAAAAACAGATTGAAAAGGGCAACAACATCTAACTCCAGCACTGTTTTCGGCAGTCACAGTCAAATGGATCGGTCAGGTCCATAGAATGAACATCATGGGTCGTAAAATTTACTGGATTATGACCACAATATGTTGTAAATAGAATCCCGACACATTCAGAAGCATTTTTGCCCACCTGAAACACCTTTTTTTGCTCTTCGACATACCCATCCGTCAATTCAGTAAATATATGGGCTTTTGAATTGATTTTACTATTTACTAGTGTGGATGGGCTGTTTTGTCTTGGGCCCAGAGAAACAATTACTACTAGTATAGTGGAGACACTCTACAGCTACCGAGAAAAACAATTACTACTAGTACAGTGGAGACACTCTACCGCTTCTGGCTCCTCCTAGGTCATTGAAATGTCTCCCTCTACTGAATGTCGTTATACTTTTGTTCACCGACATGCGGGCCATGCAGCACGTGGGCCCAAATGCCATCCACCAAATTAGAAGGCAGTATGCAGGCGGAGAGTCACCCCGGTCGTAGCACGGCAGTAACGAGCCGTCGTATCAAAAAGCCCCACCTCCTCGTAGTCTAAGTTTGACGGATGAAGCAACCATCATTTCACTCTTCGCTGAATCCCCTTCTCCCTCACCGTCTTCAAGAAAGGCAACACTCGCATCTGCCACTGTTCTTCTCTCCGAACGATGGAAGGTAAGCGGATCCGTGATGTTGGTATATTTTTGTTCGGAGAAAAAAAAACTTTTGCAAAGCAGTATCCGATCCTCACTCTCTTTTTTGTTTCATTGTCATTGCGGTTGTGTTTTCCTTTCAGTGGTCTCCTAGTATTCGTCAGTTTCATGATGGACCAAGGAGAACCAGGCAAAGATCTGCCGATATTGGAGCAGACGCGGGAGGCTGATCCCCACGAGACAGAGAGCTCCAAGAAGATGGAGGAAACCACCGAGCCGACCCCAGATACGCTCACGGCCACTACTGAGATGGTCAATGCCCCGTTTGAGGTTGCAGCCCCTGTGGCACTGCAGGAGCAGTTTTCCCCCTTCGAGGATGTGTCCCCCCCCCCCCGCTGAGCTGCCCAAGGTGATTTCCTTCTTTGCCAATCACGATTGTGATTTTTCATCTAAGTATGTGGTGATTTTTTTAGAAAAGGAAGTATGTGGTGATTAATAATGCAAAATTTTATTAGCTTCGATGTCATGCTATACATAGTGGTTTAAATAACTTGTGTTTCTTACACTGAGAAGTAATTCGGAATTTGTTTCTGTTTCAATTAGAGCCCTGATGCAGACAAGCATTGTGTGGTTGTACATGTCACTCGCTATGAGGCGGACGACCTGAATATACGCACTGGGAAAACAGAGTTCTTAGGTTGTTGGATCCTGGAAGCCATTTGCGGTTATACCAATGAACAGTTGTATTCCAGCCTCACTGTTGTCAGGCGTGTTGTCCAGGGTGTACTGAAGCACAAGAAGTTCAAAGCTACTCCTTCGTTTGTGAGGCATACTATTCTTGTCAAGCTTACACAGGAAGATGAAGTGGCATGCCTCCACAAACAAGTTTATCAGTGGCAAGGCCACAAGGTTGTCTTCATGAAGGTTCACAGGATTGAGCTGCTGCGGGACGTCCTCGATGATGTTCCTAGCAAGGTCCGTCTTGTGTCCAGCCCAAATTAGATCGAGGCATGAAATAGTTGCCCCAGCTAGTGTTTAATAGTAGTTTGGATTGTGTCTAATTATCCAAACCTTACCTGTTATCGGCCCCTCTGGGGCTAGTACTCTGTTTGAATCCGTCTATGGGAACTGCTGCTACTTTTGTGTGCCCGTGAATCATGTGAGAACCATCGTAATTGTTGCCGAAACAGATGCGTCCTCACTAGTTTTTTCATGAATATGGCATGGTAAGACATAAGTTGCCACGGTTTATCATACGAGCAGTGTGTGTGTTTTGATGAAATAGAGCACTCGTTCGAGAAACGTGCGCCGACGTATACATAAGAACTTGTAAACACTGTTGGTGCTACCCCACTTGTAAGCAGTTGTGCAAAACACGACACATTGGCTTAGCTCACTTCAACACTAGGCTATCGACCAGCTAACAATCAACAATCTGTTGTCTGACATATAAGCAACTATGTATCTTGTTACAGTGGTTCATGCAGTTAATTGAGGCCACAATGTAATAAATTCCAAACGTTCACATGCTAGTCCAGCGCTCATGTGGAACACTCACATTAAACTCGTCTTCATAAAAAACTTGAAAAGCATAAGTTAAGCAATTTTATACATCTCAATGATTCATAGAACATAACAAACATATACTAGTTCACAGCAAAAGACAAAGTTGTGAGAAGGTTTACAAATCACGAAAAAAACAAGCAAGGCTTCTCTGAGCAAAGGGCCTCCCGGCAGGCTTAAATTTCCTGGAGTTCACTCTGGTTTTTTCTTGTTGCCACCATCCAGGGTTAGGTTCTCTCATTCCAGAATAACCAATTATAATTGTGGTCTCAGCTGGAATGCTGAACTGAACCATGCAGTGTACTGACCAGCTGAAATGCTTGTGCATTCCACTAAATTTAAGCACCGCTATTTGCAGAAATAAGCAGACCACAATGCCTCTTGTCCGTGCACCTGTCCAAAAAACCGCCGTGCAGCCGTGCCAGCTAGTCCTCGGTCCATGGATGAACTGGTAGAAAGTGCATTCCGGACTAGGATGCAGTTATTTTCGCTCGTCCCTGCACTGCAATCAGGAAGTAAAACGTACGAATCAGCTTCTTTTAGATTGCCTTGGTCATTCTACCTTAGTTACTACCAATGTAGGGATGCCTTGAAGACGGGAGGTTAGATGACGGCAACGAGGGATGGACATCTCATTTTGCACAGTTGTACTAAAATTGAGGTGTGTGCTTTTGATTGCGCTGATAGAAACGATACGGAGACAGACATCCCGAAACGATATGGAGACAGACATCCATGTTTGCGCAAATACGAAATACGGTTATTTAAGCAGTGACAGATATTACTACTTTCCCCGTTTCCTCTTAGAACCAAGTCCTAGATTCATGCTACAGCTTTCCCACTTTCTTCCCTATTTGAACCAACGCTTTGAGTCGACTGTATGAACTAACTTTACTTCTAATAATAGTAGAAGTCTAGGTGGCTTTGGAACAGCGGACGAAAGTAGAAAAGGGTCCACATGAAGGGAGCT
Organism: Triticum urartu; assembly: GCF_003073215.2. Lineage (NCBI taxonomy): Eukaryota > Viridiplantae > Streptophyta > Magnoliopsida > Poales > Poaceae > Triticum > Triticum urartu. The sequence continues at coordinate 411,381,444 of NC_053027.1, read as the reverse complement.
GGGGCAGTAGAGCAAGGCAGGTTTCGAAGGAATATATACCTGAGGGTCGTCGGCATGTGGCAAAGACGGCGTCGGGAGGCCACATCTTGGCCACAATACCGCTAGGAGGAAGAAGGGGTCGGAGGCCCTCCCGAGCCGGCACTCTCTCGGAGAGAACGGCACGGCCACCGATCGAGACGCGCAGGCAGCCGTTGGTCTCCTCCCTTGCCGCCGACGATAGCGTGAACGATGCACCTACACCCCTGCCCCGTTCGAGGTTGTCTGGCTGGATTTGTGACCAGCCGTGAGCTGAGAGAGAGTGTGGCCACCTATGTGTTGCTTAGATCTGGAGAGCATGAGAGAGTGAACGAGAGGAACCCTAGTAAAGCAAGCACTAAGGCTCCTGCTTTTATACATAGTGGAGTAATTTTGTTGTACCAGCTTCAAAAAAACTGCGCTCCTACGTGTACCCGCGAGTGGGTGTGAGAGAACTAGTGCGCGCGTGCACCGCTTCTCTTTGTGAGAGTACAATATACTATGCCCAAAGAACGTTCACCGCAAGATTAATAGTATAAGTGTGTGAGCTAAAATAAAATGTGCGTGCCGTCTTTTGTTTTTTAGAAGTTCTGAGGGTAGGGTGTGAAGAGCACATATGTGTGTGACGTCTACCTGCAGATAGATGGTGGGTGCGACGTGCGAGTCTGCGAGAGGACTCGGGAGAGTCGTGACTCGTGAGGGTGTGTGTGCGGGAGAGAGAGAGAGGGGGGGCATGTATCAATGCGATGCATGTGTCCGTAAATCATTATCCGACAAACATTCGCCACAAGCCTTTTCCTGACGAACGCCGTAAGAACCGTTAGATCGGCATCCGACAGTGTCAGTTTTGCCATGTCATTTAACAGAACAGCCACTCCTCCTACACACAAATCTTCCACGTGAGTGTTAGCAACTGCCGTATGCTCCCTCCATTCCGAAATGCAGTGCATATAGCTTTATTGAAAATTCAAACCTCGCAAACTTTTACCGAGTTTTCGTGTACCAAATTGCACATGTAGAATACCATGTATGTATCATTTCATTCATCTTCGAGAGGTAACTATAAAGATGGGTGAGGAGTCTACAAAGAAAGACCATCGTATCACCCACAGCAATTTCAAGCATCCTTTAGTGTCGAGGAATATCATAGGAACTCTATATGATATGATTTTTATAGGATTTTTTCCTTTAGAGCCAATTGGTTCATAGGAATAGATTCATATACTCCACATTTCAAAGGAAATAAACATGATATCATTTCTATAGCTTTAGAGCCACTTGGTACATATGAATGGATTCCTATACTCTCTTAATTTCAAAGGAAAATAAACATTGGCGTATATTCAATAGAAAAGTTCATATGATATGAACCAAATTACATCTCTTTTCTAATCCCTCCTCATAGGAATTGAGATACATGTCATCTCTAGATTCAATAGAAAAGTTCCTATGATGTGAACCAAATGACATCTCTTTTCCAATCCCTACTCATAGGAATTGAGATGCTCCATGTCATCTCTTTCCCTACAACTTCCATGTATACATCTTCTATTCCTAAATAGATAGTACAACCCACTAGTAGTTTTTTTTCCAAAACATGCAACAATGGCACAAGAACTATATAGTGTGCCAATAACTTTGAAAGATGGTCGCTGGATGAAGCTAACCTGACAGTGCAGAGATAGGAAAATCCGAGCACTATTGGCCGTTGGATATCATCAACATTCCACCAGATCTGCCACATGTACAATTTAGAAGACTCCATGGTTGAACTTAAGCATAATGCACAAACCTCAAAACACAAGCACTTCTCCTTTGTTCTAGAATCTTCTGTATCATAATTGATTATTTTTTTCTAAATGAATTGCCATTATTTGTTTTTTACTTTATGATTTACAATGCACAACCCCATGAATCTTAACATTTTTATAAAACTAATTGATTTTGAATGAGATGAACTATAAGAACTAAACGAACATCTGCATCATGCATATATGACTCAAGGCTTTACATGCTATAGTGTGTATTTATTCATAATTTGGTTTCGAAATCTCATGCGTTCAATACATGTGTACCTTACTAGTTTTGAGTAGAGTAGCAAATTTCACGTGGCCCCGGGTATATCAAAATGCAGGGCCCATGCATCCTTGCCTTTCGGTCGAACCTACATCCATAATTTTTTGTACGTACTATATCTCCACTGGTCCCCAAACCCAAAATGTTGCCTCGTTCCCGTAAAACCAAGCAGCCCACACATATTTAAGGCGTCGACTCGAACCCGTTTACTATGACGTGGCCCCGCACGCCGTAGTACTCCTACAAACCCTACTGCCGCACTCATCATCGGTTTTCTTCAAGAGGACGAGGGAGAAGCCGATTTGTAGTGGAGGCGCTTTCAAAAAAAGGATCTGTAGTGGAGACCCCTACCCTAGGGTGCCCTAGGTAGCTGCCGCACGCATCATTGTTTTCTCTTTTCTTTATGCTCTTGCACCCTAGAGTGAAATGATGGTTGCTTCGTCTGTCCAGCTTAATGCGGGAAAGGTGGGGCTTTGTGATTTGACCCCTCATCGCTCATTTTCTACTACTGCGGCGCTACGACCGGGGTGCCTCCAATTCCAACCGCTGCTCCGAACTGTAATTTGGTGCATCGCACGTGGAACAAGACAGTGGATGAGCCACATGTCGGCCAAAGGGGTCCTGTTAAGTGTGTCGCCATTTCATGTGCGGACTGACCCTGCTTGAGTTGCTACGCCAACACGACAGGAGCAGCCTACCACTTGGTTTTGCTCCTTGGTGAATCCCGACTATATTGATCTAAAAAGATACGTGCTAAACTACCCTCTCCGTCTCGGTTTTTTATTTTTAGGCGTCTCGGTTTATAGGGCTTGCACGTAGTTCTAGGTCATCCATTTGACTAACTAAATATGAGTTACTATGTCACAAAAAGTATATCATTGGATTCTTAAGCAGATGTAGTTGTATTTAAAAGTCTAGGGCGGGGCTTTTCCTTCATGGTAGGCGGGGCAGTTCCGCCTAGTCGGTTCGACAAAGACGCGAGAAGACGAGGGAGTAGGCTACTGCAAACGTAGGGCTGTGTGATTTGACAGCGAGTTACTGCTAGATAGGTGGGGCCCCGTGATTTGACTTGCCATTATCATTTTAACTGCGGCGCTACGACCGGCGTGAGTCTCCCGATTCCTGAGCACCTCCATACAGGTGCCTCTCCCAATGACCCACCATGTAGTAGAGGCTGGCTCTTGCATGAGAGCCCACTTCTCCACTTTTTCCTTGCCTCTCTTTCCTCCACATATGCAAAAATGCCGTGTAAAGCGCACTATTGTACTTACTTTTACTTGCTCCTACAGGTGCTTAAGCTTGCCACATAGGCATAAAGTCTGATGTGGCAAGTTAATCAAGAAGAGAGAGAGACTAGTTTGGTGACCCAAGGAAGAAACGGTGCTAAGCGCGTGTACCTAGGTGAAAAGACAATTTTGAGTCTATAGCTAATTAAATGAAGCAAACTTAGCAACACCATTTCATTGGAAGAGGTCACTCCTTGGCAAATGCAATAAATACTAGTACTCCTGTGTCCCATAATATAAGAACGTTTTTGGCACTACACTAGTGTCAAAAACGTTCTTATATTATGGGACGGAGGGAGTACGAAGAAAGAGATAGAGAGGAGTAAAAAATACACTTATAGCCAACCTTGTTGTAGTATGAGTGACTAAGTGATGACTATGTATGACATGCCAACATCAGATAGCCTAACGCACCGTGTTAAATCTCCAAGGGCGCGACCGCGCGAGCGGCGACGGTCATGGTAGGCGCGACCATGATATGGGCTGCTGGCAGCCCTTGGATCTGAGATCAAACGGTCGCATGCTAAGTTGTTGAAAATTTGCAGAATAACCCTCCAGGATAGGATATTCACCCATAGGTCTAGAATCACGCCATGCAACCATTCGATCTCAGATCCAAGGGCTCTCAGAAGCCCGTATCATGGGAGAATGGAAAGACACTACCCTGCCGTTCGCACGCTGGCAGTTCGCTCCTACTCGTCCCCGCACGTCCTTCAATACTATGACGGTTTGCTCCTAGTCGTCCCGTCCATTCACATTACGGCAGTTCCACTAATCCTAACCCTCCTCCCAAATCCATGGCGTCCCAAATCTCCAAGATTGGCGGTGAGTACAAGGTTAGAACCATTACCGGCGATGAGTTCGACGTCATTTACACCCGTTCTTCCGCGACGGTGAAAGGATGCCTTTCTCGCTTCAGACGCATGTTCGAAAACTCAGGTGATGAGTGGGTCGTTGGGCAAGATGTTGAGTACACCACAGTCCTAGGACGAGAGAAGGATCTAAAGGACAAAGAGAGGAAGAAGCCCGTCGTGATCTAGGTTTGCGTACATATCGTTTGCTTGGTCTACCACATATGCCATGCCGACGTTGAGTGCCAGGATTTTAGGAACTTCCTCAAGGACAAAACAGTGAAATTTGTTACTGTAGACTTTAAGAACGACAAAGAAGTCCTGGGTCGGATAGGCCTCGTTGTAGGCAACCCCTTTGACCTCCAGAAGAATCGGTTGGTGCCCTCTCGTCAGCCTTCAATGCTGACCCTGGCAGGACCATGGTTCATCCTTCATACCGTAAACTGGAGAAACCTCATTACACGTTTCATCATCATGCATGGCAGCGGAATGTACTAGGTATAGACCACATCCACTACGCTGCAATGGATGGCTACCTTTGTTTCAATATCTACAAGGGTTGGATGAAGAGCAACAGCCAAGTGTGCGGTTCAAGCAAAGAAGTATCGGCCAAGAGGAAGAGGGACAAGGACGAAGTCGAGGACGTGGACGAGGACTCTGAGTAAGGTGGTAGTGTCGTTGCTCATGGTGGTTCTAAACTTCTAATGCAGTGTCTACCGGATTAGTTGCATAGTTTAATTTCAGGTGTGCTTAGTTTAATTTGAGGGGTGTGTTGTGTTGAGCCCCCAGCAGAACTATGTTATGTTTCTTCTCGTTACTTTAACTCTTCAGTATGTACATACTACTAGTATTTCTTTAGTAGAATTTAGCACCCCGATTAAGCACGTACTAGCTTTTTTAATAGTACTATATGCATAATTTGGCGACGGGCGCTCTCTATATGTACCACCTTTTTTTAATTTCAATTTTTGCTCCATGGCGCAATCCATCGATAGTACTACTGTACATAAGTATACATTTTTTAAAAGGCTAGAGTATTATTCATCACATATATAGCCAGTTAAATTCTCAACCTAGAACGACGTGCATGCCATGTAGTAAACCGATACGGAGGAAGTATAGTAAAAATGAGGTGATTTTACCGAGCGATCGGCGGGGGAGCATGGCCTGTCATGCGGCCCCACGTGTCATGATGTACCAAGGTGATGCGTGTGTCTCTCTTGAGGTAGAAGCAATACTACGTGGTTTGAGATGATGGTGAACCAAAGTGTGAAATAATGGTTGCTTCGTCCGTCTGGGAAGGTGCAGCATTGTGATTTGACGTCTCATTGCTCATTACTACTACTGGACCGGTACGAGTGGGGTGCGTCCCCCCTGCTGTTCTGCACTGTTATTTGGTGCTTGACACGTCGACCCGGTTGCTATATGTCCCACATGTCGGCGACAGGAAGTACAGAATTCATGAAAGGGAGCGTCGACGGAGGAGTATACTACAGAATTCATGAAAGTACAGCGCTCTCTATATGTACCACCTTTTTTTAATTTCAATTTTTGCTCCATGGCGCAATCCATCGATAGTACTACTATACAAAAGTATACATTTTTTAAAAGGCTAGAGTACTGTTCATCACATATATAGCCAGTTAAATTCTCAACCTAGAACGACGTGCATGCCATGTAGTAAACCGATACGGAGGAAGTATAGTAAAAATGAGGTGATTTTACCGAGCGATCGGCGGGGGAGCATGGCCTGTCATGCGGTCCCACGTGTCATGATGTACCAAGGTGATGCGTGTGTCCCTCTTGAGGCAGAAGCAATACTATGTGGTTTGAGATGATGGCGAACCAAAGTGTGAAATAATGGTTGCTTCGTCCGTCTGGGAAGGTGTGGCATTGTGATTTGACGTCTCATTGCTCATTACTACTACTGGGCCGGTACGAGTGGGGTGCGTCCCCCCTGCTGTTGTGCACTGTTATTTGGTGCTTGACACGTCGACCCGGTTGCTATATGTCCCACATGTCGGCGACAGGAAGTACAGAATTCATGAAAGGGAGCGTCGACGGAGGAGTATACTACAGATTTCATGAAAGTACAGCGCTCTCTATATGTACCACCTTTTTTTATTTCAATTTTTGCTCCATGGCGCAATCCATTGATAGTACTACTGTACAAAAGTATACATTTTTTAAAAGGCTAGAGTACTGTTCATCACATATATAGCCAGTTAAATTCTCAACCTAGAACGACGTGCATGCCATGTAGTAAACTGATACGGAGGAAGTATAGTAAAAATGAGGTGATTTTACCGAGCGATCGGTGGGGGAGCATGGCCTGTCATGCGGTCCCACGTGTCATGATGTACCAAGGTGATGCGCGTGTCCCTCTTGAGGCAGAAGCAATACTACGTGGTTTGAGATGATGGTGAACCGAAGTGTGAAATAATGTTTGCTTCGTCCGTCTGGGAAGGTGCGGCATTGTGATTTGATGTCTCATTGCTCATTACTACTACTGGGCCGGTATGAGTGGGGTGCGTCCCCCTGCTATTCTGCACTGTTATTTGGTGCTTGACACGTCGACCCGGTTGCTTTATGTCCCACATGTCGGCGACAGGAAGTACAAAATTCATGAAAGGGAGCGTCGACGGAGGAGTATACTACAGAATTCATGAAAGGGAGCGACTTAGTTTTGGAAAAATATGTTTTTATGGAGTACGTACCCACTAGGGTTTATAGGGCTCATCTAAAAAACATTCGTTTTTCCATTTGATAAGTCTCAATTCTACTATACTAGTAGTAGTACCATTACATAATGGATTTCGAGGTGCGTTAGATCACCCGACGCAAGCAGTGTCAAGAGGAAACCACTACTTAGCCATGGCCGGAACTGGCTCGAGTTCATCCTAACATTCCCCTCTTCCATGGATCCCATGCGGGGTCGAAGAAGGTCCTCGCAACAAAAGGATCCGGCAAGACACCTGCTGTGTACGCCGGCGTCGCCTCCACGGTGGCCTTCATGGGACCCAAGCGGCGGCGGCCTCCCGTGTTCTACTTCTCCTCGATGATGGCGGCGAACGCGGAGGCGCTGGCCACCGACTCGTCGCTCTCCGCGCACCCGGCTTCTGTCGCTGCTTGCATGGCACGGCCACCGACATGGGAGTCTCGGCCACAGAAACGGGACACGCGGTACGAGGCGGCAGCGTGGACGGCAGCAACAACGCCCGTGCGCCGCTCCTCGTCGAGCTGGCCTGGAGCAGCGAGTTGCTGAACCGCGCCGGCTTGGGGCGGCAACTGGCTCCGTCGAGCGAGGGGAGGGAGGTGGATCAGCGAGCTGCATAGCTCGTATCCGGCAGGCTACACAGCCGGCTTGGATGCGTAATAACTACTCTTCGTAAGCCATTGTAAGAGTGGACAAAATGGTGGAGGAGATAGGGGAGCGGCGGAGGTGTGCGATTCTTGGCCGGCATTTGGCCTCATTTAAATAGGAGATTAAATAGACAGCGGACGGGAGGAGCTCGGCCGGCGTTGCGTTTAACGCCAACCCGGTCATGAACGGACGTGTGTCCAGAGTGGGTTTCTCGGCTTCCACACGGGCGGGTTTCATGGAGGCGTTTGAATGCGGCACGGAGGCGTGTTCAGCCGGGCGTGCCGGGAGTGGTACCCTCGACTCTGACCTAGGACCGCGCCATTCTTCCACTGACGTGTGGGCTCTTTGGGTGCATGGCCTGCATGTCAGTGACCCAACGCAGGCAGTGCACAGCAGAGGAACCTTTGGTGGGCCAGGGCGGTCAGAAGCAGGCATTTCATAAACCGATGATTGTTGATTGAGTGTGACATCATCTTTTTCATGTAGATAATCCTTCTATGTTGATAGCCTGTTTGATACGTTGTGATTCATAAAGACCGCTGCAAACATCAATGTTCTGCCTATCATAGATAAGATTGATTAATACCCGTAACAATCCATGTCCTTAACAAAGGGTGCATACACGTATAGGTTGAGCGTGTGTCTTCCGTCGTGTGTTGTGGGCATGCAGGCGTGCGAGTGTTGCGTGCATGAAAGGGTACGTTTCAGTGTTGCATGCATGGGTGCATACGTGCGTGTGTTCGTGAGTGCATGTGTACGTGTCAGTGTTGCACGCCAGCATGCGTGCGTGTGTATGTGTCAGTGTTGCACGCCTACATGCGTGCATGTCTTGCGTGCGTGCATGTGTACGTGTGGGGTGAGGCTACACGTTAGTCGACTGAATTTTTCATCTCTGGTCATTAGATTTTCCATCCGTTGTTTACGAAATCAAGGGCCTCCAGTTTATCATCAAACTCCACCCCCCTGAGCCGCCAGCCACCACCGGCCGAACCGCCAGCCCCCGCCGGCCACGGCCGGCCCGCCCCCCCCCAAACCACTCCCCCCCCCCAGTCCGCCGTCGCACCGGCCATCCCTCTAGCCCCCCCCCCCCCGCCGAGCTTTTTCTCCGGGGATCCCCACCCCACCGCCCAATGAACGCCCACCCCCAACCGCCGGTGACTGCCAACCAGAGGTCTCACGACTTTGAAAACCCATCAAGCACTAATTTATTACCATTTCTGTACTTCATATACGCGCTGATGGGTGGGCCCTATGGTAATGTGCGCTGCTGAATGTGGACTGTTTGACTGGTCAATTGATCGTGTTATCAACAAATTACGGAGCTGTATGGTGAGCCAATGACCGTATGATTACCCTAAAATGTACTCCTATTTTATTAACACAGTACAGACTCAAACTACCATTTCTTTCTTTCATATACGGGCTGACAGGTTGGCCCCACGGTTACGCGCCCCGATGGTGCAACACTAGTTGCGCCGCGTGGAACGTTTGACTGGTCAATTGATTGTGTCATCAACAAAATACGGAGTTGTACGGGGTGAGCCAGTGACCGTATAATCATGATATGTATTTGTTTAACATGGTACAAATGCAAGGGCTCATATATACGCGCAAGCACTCACCGCTATAAGCGCACACACGCGAACCCTACCCCTATGAGCACCTTCGAGAGAGTGGGCCAGCATATATGATCTTGAGATTTTATGAAGTCACCATAGGTGCCTCATAGTCGAGTGGAACGTCTCCTCCCACTGAACGTACATCGCCGGAAAATACTGAAATTAACACAAGATAAATGCGAGCACCGAGACTTTAACCTTGGTGGGCTCGAGAAACCACTGTCCTCTAACCATCCAACCACATGTTGGTTAGCACGACAAAATGTATGTGGTGACCGTGATGAGCTTATTCTGAAGTCTAGTGACCATATCGTGCTTTCGCTTCAAATACAATTACCGTAAGTGTCGTCAACAAAATACGGAGCACGCATCAAATGCAAAGTCCGTCAGTGTCATCAACGAAATATGGAGATGTATCGTGAGCTAGATACCGTTGTACTATTATATATGCTTATTTTCTTAGTGGTCGATTGCATGTGTGGTGTGGTGGGCACATCATTTCTAGTAGTGGTGGGTCAACATGAAGACTCATGGGTCGGTTCCATCCTGCGCCACATATAGGTTGGACCGAGACGTGTTATATGAAGACCCATGTGGAGGACTCGGCGTACAACACGAAGCTACCAGAGTCGCGGAGGACTCTATCCCCACTGGTGATAAGCCGACTATATATTATTTGTAACCCTAGGCCCTTAGTATGTTATACAAGCTTGGGGGCTAGTTGTCGATAGTATACACACACACAATGCCTGGTATTCACATGTACTTTGTACACACCCCTATCACTAATATACAGTACCAGGAGTAGGATCTTTCTTCAACTACAAGGGTCTGATCCGAACTAGGGTAAAACATTGCCTCGTATTACCATCCAGCCTAACAGCCAGGGATATCCTACCGAATGATATGATGAAATCATATCTTCCAACTACTAAGAGAGAGGTGTGTCGGAGGCAATGTGTGCGAGAGAGGCCTAAAGATAATGTGCATGTGGGAGACACGTAGGCACATATATGTGCGCATAGAGGGCTAGTAGAGACCGTGCATGTGTATATATGCATGTGAGAGAAATAGTGTTTTCCAACTGAGATTAGTGAAAAGAGTGGTACATAGTAGTCAGAGAGAGAGAGAGAGAGAGAAACAGAGAGAGCATGTGCATGAGACACCCCGACACCCTGAGAGAGATTGTGAGCATGTGTGAAAGAGAAATGCCGATGCATATAAAGTGTGTGCACTTATGCGTTGGATAGAGAGATATATAACGCGTTTGTGAGAACGGGGCGAGGCATAGTGCATCTACGTGTAAAAGGCGGTTCTACGCATTAAATTAAAATATAAATGGCATTATTATTTTTGGATGAGATCATGAATTTTTCAAATTGCGTATGGACAAAAATCGGTCTATCATACACCCATACTCTATTGAATCCTAGCATGTGCATGTGTTCATTTCATATTATCGATCCATAGAGTGAGAGCGGTTTGAAATACAAGCAATGGATGCTTTTGCAATTCATATATAAACATTAATTAGTGCACTCCATGTTGTTAGTGTGAAGCACTTTAGAGATTTGTCACTTGCATGGATACATTCCAAATTGCTAGCTATGAAATAGAATACATGTCGAATTCAACATAAAGGGGGTTTTGAAGATTCGAATTCATAGGAAGTGCATTCATCTATTTGAACCCGAGATAATGGCATTTGTAAATCAGATGTAAAAGGGGGCATCAATCTTTGTTGTGAGTTTGAACATGCTATATATATTCATACGCATATCTAACTTTTTTTTGCAACCAAGGAGATTATATCTGGAACCATGCATGAACTGAGGTAAGTTGCATATTTTTTAATATATACTTGTGTACAATGTATATTCAAATGTACCCCCTCCATTCCAAAATAATCGTAGCTTTAGGATTTTCAAGAGTAAAGATTTGTGAAGTCTGACAAATCCTGAAAGTTCAATTCAAGAGAACTGAAAACGTTAATGCTTCTGCTCCCAAATATTGAACGAAGTGCCAAATAGGCCTCTGGTCACCCGAAACCGCGTGAGACTAATGTTTTGGTAGTAGGAAATTACTGTCCTGACTCTGGCCCGTGTAGCCTATCGGCCCGATGTCCAAAGGTCTAAACCGGGGTAGGTTTGTAACTTCACCAAGACGCCAGTCTCAACCGCCTCCGAGAAGCATTCATACGCCGTGGGCGCCTACCCATGCGCTCGGCCGAAATCTATCCCGCCCACATTTGGGACACCTGACATGACTGTCCTACCCCAAACCCGCAATATGTCTGAAATTTTAGATGGGGGCAAAGTTTGTAACTTTCCCCAAATTTCAAACAAGCGCGTCTCAAACCGAAACATTGTTCCCCCTTAGTTCCCCGCCTCCCTCTGTTTCCCCATTCATACTCCATGGGCGCGAAAACACCCTCTCCACCAGCCGCGAAACCCCAGCCCCCTCCGTCCTCCACCCCATAGCGGCCAATCCACCGCCGCCCTCCTCCATCACGCCGGAGCCGGTACCCCGACGTCATCGTCCAACGCAACTGCAACCGCAACGCCCTCATGGACTTAGCAGCTAAAGCCGAGGCAGAGCTACCTCCATGATGCCGACACCGACGTGCGCCGTACCAGAACGACTCTGACCACGCCGTCATGCGCCTCACTGCTACGGCTCCACTGTCGCAACCGTCCACCGCACCGGAGCTGTTCCCGCTACGCCGTCGTTCGCCGCCTCGGATCTTCTTCCCCGCCGCCGACAAACAGCCACCGTACCACACTCAACAACTTGGCCATGGGTTCGTCCAAGGCTGCACCATCCTCCACAACTTCTGGTTTCCGGTGAACAACAAGAAGATCATCAGAAAAACAGAAGGAGGACACAGCACTGCCAGCAGAAAGAGGTACTCCTCTTCCCTTATTCGTGCAAATCTTACGTCTCCGCTCACACCGTATTCATCCCACGAAAGAAACTAGTTGAGCGCTTCTTACTACATATTCCTCATGATACTAAATGCACAAGGTTTCCTCCCTTTTACTATTTCACCTTTGCTAGAGGTCAGTATCCCGCCTGGATTTCAATTTTGTCGAACCACAATTAAAAGAAGCAGCACCCGCTTAGGCGAGCGGAACACCTAGTCTGCCTGTTCCCCGGGGAAGCGGCACATCAGTGTCTATCATAGGGGTGTGGGGCGCAGGAGCTGCTTGCGCCCAATCTGGAGGTCGGCGGGGCTTGAATGGATGGCCAGGGGCAGTGCCAAGCACGGCAGTGCGGTGAGGTCGAGGGGAAGGCGCAGGCAGGGGAGGAATACTGGGCCGGTGATCGCTGGCGTTTCAAGGAAGATCGTCAACACTGACTGGCTGGAGGTAGATGAAGGTGATCTGCCTATTCTTTGTTCATCGGACGGTGCATAAAAATGGACTGACCTATTTGCTTTTAGTCGACTGTTATTTTCATAGAATCATGTAGTAATTTAGTGTGTCATGCATGTTGTACAGCTATCATATGTCTCCCGTCATTTATTTCTCTCCGACCTGCTATCTGCTACCTTTACACTGTACTAATTGTGCACACACTTCACCCATACTCACACTATTGTTTTTTATGCACGGGTATTTCAGACTCTGACGCAGTGTTGATGAATGCAGAAAAGAAAAGACAGAAGTCGCTCCAGTGTAATTCGAAGATAAGCACTAAGTGTTTCAGCACTCTAATGGGTGAAGTGTCATCAGTTGGAGATAGTAAACGCAGCTCTGCAGTTGATGATCTCAATTGCCACACACAACCATCCCAGGTGCTTGCTTTAACTTCGCGCTGTCAAATGTGGTTGCATGTTGCATATGGTGTCTAGCTTGTATTGCTTCCAATTTGGTTAAATTGCATCTCCTTACTTTACACATTATACCTTTGATAATGACATGCCTTCCTGTTTTTGATACATACTACATATGTCTATTAACCATGTTCGTACATCAAACTAATGCTCTTTTGTATCCCTCGTCAATCACTTATGATGAGACAGTCACCCGAGTGAGTTACTGTGAGACGCCCTACTCGTTTAAAGAGTGCAGTGTCATCCTCCCCACATGATTCTCAAGAAACAGCAAGGCTAAATGAAGATAGTCAGCGTAGCTCTCTAGTTGATCACCGCAATTCCCCCACACCACCATCGCAGGTGCTTGCTCTTACATGGCAGTGTGATATGTGGTTGCATGTTGCATATGGTGTCTACCTTGTAATGCTTCTAATTAGGGTAAATTGCATCTGCTTAGTTAACACATTATACCTGTGAATATGACATGCCTTCCTGTTTTTGGTACATACTACGCCTTTCTATTAACCATGTTCTTACATCAAACTACTTTTCTTGTGTATCCCTCATCAATGCTCCTAATTTGCTAAATTGCATCTCCTTAGCTTACACATTATACATGTGAATATGACACGCCTTCTTGTTTTTGGTACATACTACATCTGCCTATCACACCATGTTCTTACATCAAACTACTGTTCTTGTGTATCCTGCGTCTATCGCTTATGATGAGACAGTCACGCGCGTGGGTTAATATGAGACGCAATACTCTTATAAAGAATGCAATTTCATCCTCTCCACATGATTCTCAAGAAATGGCAAGCCTAAATGAAGATATTGAACGTAGCTCTGTACCTGAAGACCGACTTCCCCTACACCACCATCACAGGTGCTTGCTCTAACTTCGCAGTGTGATATGTGGTTGCATGTTACATACGGTGTCTAGCTTGTAATGCTTCTAATTAGGGTAAATTGCATCTGCTTAGTTTACACACTATACCTATGAATATGACATGCCTTCCTATTTTTGGTACACACTACATCTATGTGTTAACCTTGTTCTTACATGAAACTACCTCTCTTCTGTATCCTGCATCAATCACTTACGATGAGTCACCTTTATTCGTTGCATATTGCATATTATTTCTAGCCTGTTGCCATGTATTGCTTCTAATTTGGTCAAATACATTTGTTAGGGCACCCTTTTAATTTGGCAGAGTGATATTGGTTTCATCTTTCATATGGTTTCTAGCTTGCATCGATTCTAACAAGTTCAAGCACCTTGTGCTTAGTTTACACTTTATACATCATACATGTCAATATGTCACGCCGTCCTGTTTTTCATACATATTCCATCCTCCTATCATGCGGCTGCCTTACCTGAAAGTAGTGTTCGTCAGTATCATGCATCAATGAGTTCTGAAGAGCAAATTTTATTCCTTTTTCTTGTGGGTTTGACTTGACAAGGCAAAATCAAGAAAGAGGAAGGAAAAGAGTAATGAAGGCGATGATGGTGGTCCTCTGCAGCAACGTAAACGGAGCATCTGTACCGATTCTCCTTGTACTAATAGTGCATTACAAGGTCCAAGTCTCCGCTCCCCTACTCCACCATCCAAGGTGCTTACTCTAACTTGGCAGTGTGATATGTGGTTGCATGTTGCATATGGTGTCTAGCTCGTATTGCTCCTAATTAGTGTAAACTGCATCTGCTTAGCTTACACATGATACATGTGAATATGACACGCTTTCCTGTTTTTGGTACATACTATATCTGTCTATCACACCATGTTCTTACATGAAACTACTCTTCTTGTGTATCCTCCATCAGTCACTTATGATGGGACACCTTTAAGTTGGCAGTGTGATCTTGGTTTGCGTCTTGAATATGATTTCTAGCATGTATTGCTTCTAGTTTGATGAACGCCACCTATGACGAGACAGTTTTAACTTGGCAGAGTGATATTGATTGCACCTTCCATATGGTGTCTTGCAGTGGTTCTAATTTGTTGAAGTGCCTTCTGCTTAGTTACCACATCATAGGTGTGAATATGTCAAGCCGTCCATTTTTTCGTACATATTCCATCCTCGTATCATGACTTTGCCTTTCATCAGAGTAGTGTTTGTCGGTATCATGAATGAATGAGTTCTAAAGAGCGAATGATATTCCTTTTTCTTGACGGTATGACCTCACAATGCAAAATCAATAAAGCTAAAGGAAATTGGCAAGGCATTGGATGATGGTGGTCCTTCCGAGCAACTGAAACGGAGGTTCTCTACATATTCTACTCTGCCATCCTCCCAACAAGATTCACAAGACAACGCAAGGCTAGACAGTCAACGTAGCTGTGTAGATGATGAGCACATCTCCCCTACTCCACCATCACAGGTGCTTGCTCTAACTTGGCACTATTATATGTGGTTGCATGTTGCGTATGATGTCTAGCTTGTATTGCTTCTAACTTTGTTGAATTGCATCTGCTTACTTTACACATAATGCCTATGAATACGACATGTGTTCTTGTTTCTACATCAGACTAATATTCTTGCATATCCCGCATCAGTCACTTATGATAAGGCACCTTTAAGTCGCCACTGTGATATTGGTTGTGTCTTGCATATGATTTCTAGCTTGTACTGCTTCTAATTTGTTGAAACGCCATACAGTTTGAACTTGGCAGAGTGATATTGGTTGCATCTTTCATATGGTGTCTAGCTTACAGTGCTTCTAATTTGTTGAAATGCCTTCTACTTAGTTACCACATCATAGGTGTGAATATGTCACACCATCCTGTTTTTCATACATATTCCATCCTCGCATCATGTGTTTGCCTTTCATCCGAGTAGTGTTCACCAGTGTCATGCATGAATGAGTTCTGAAGAGCGAATTTTATTCCTTTTTCTTATCGGTTTGACTTCACAATGCAAAATCATTACAGCTGAAGGAAATTAGTCTGGCAGTGGATGATGGTGGTCCTTCGGAGCAACTCAAACAGGGGGTCTCTACAGATTCTACTCCGCCATCCTCCCAACAAGATTCGCAAGACAACACAAGGCTGGACAGTCAATGTAGCTGTGTAGATGATGAGCACATCTCCCCTACTCCACCATCACAGGTGCTTGCTCTAACTTAACACTATTATATGTGGTTGCATGTTGCGTATGATGTCTAGCTTGTATTGCTTCTAACTTGAATTGCATCTGCTTACTTTACACATAATGCCTATGAATATGACACGTGTTCCTGTTTCTAGAACATACGTGTACATGATGAGCACATCTCCCCTACTCCACCATCACAGGTGCTTGCTCTTACTTGGAACTGTTATACGTGGTTGTGTTTTCCGTATGATGTCTAGTTTGTATTGCTTCTGATTATGTTGAATTGCATCTGCGTAGCTTACAACTTGTACCTGCAACAATCACTTACCCATAAGACACATTTAACTTGGGACTGTGATGTAGGTTGCATCTTGCATTGTCTTCTAGCTTGTACTGCTTCTAATTTCTTGAAATGGCACTTATGACGTGACACTTTTTACCTGATAGAGTGATATTGGTTGCATGTTCATATGGTGCATAGCTTTCATTTCTTCTAATTTTGTTGAAATGCCTTTCGCTTACTGTTTTTTCATACATATTCCATCCTCCTATCGTACGTGTGAATATGAAACGATGTCTTTTTTCGTATATATTCCATCCTCCTATTCTGCGCTTGCCTTACATCAAAGTAGTGTTCGTCTGTATCATGCATCAACCAGTTATGTAGAGCTAATTTTATTCATCATCTTGTGGTTTTGACTTCATAAGGCAATATCAGAAAATAGGAAGGAAAAGAGTAAGTTAGGGGATGTAGGTGGTCCTCCGCACCGACGCAAATAGAGACTCTCTAGATTTGCCACTGCTACTGCTAATGAAGTTGAAGTCCCAAGTCTACATGATGAGTTCATCTCCCGTACTCCACCATCACAGGTGCTTGCTCTAAGTTGACAGTGTGATAATTGGTTTCATGTTGCATATGTTGTCTAGCCTGTATTTCTTCTATTTTGATTAAATTGCACCTGCTGAGTTTATACGTTATACATGTGCATATGACATGGCTTTCTGTGTCTAGAAAGCACTTCATCTATCTATCATACCATGCTCTTACATCAAAGTACTGCTGTTGTGTATCCCGCATCAGTCACTCATGATTGGACGCTTTTAACATGGCAGTTTGATAGTGGTTGCATCTTGCATTGATTTCTACGTTGTACTGCTTCTAATTTTTCGAATTGCCACTTATGACAAGACACTTTTAACTTGGCAGAGTAATATTGGTTGCATCTTTCATATGGTGTCTAGCTTGCATTACTTCTATTCTCTTGAAAATCCTTCTGCTTAGTTTGCACATCGTAGCTGTGAATATGTCATGTCGTCCTATTTTTCTTACATATTCCATCCTCATACGGTTGTCTTACATCAAAGTATTGCTTGTCTGTATCATGCATCAATGAGTTCTGAAGAGTGATTTTATTCTTTTGTGTTGTGGGTACAGCTTGACATGGAAAAGTCAAAAAAGAGCAAGGAAAATAATATAGTAGGGAGTGTTGTTACTCGTCGGGTGAAACGGAAAAGGTTCTGCCGTCGAGATTCTGCTGGTACTTATAGTGCAGTAGAAGGTCCAAGTCCACCGGCTAAATCTACAAACACGGTATCACCTGCTCCACCAGCTGCAGCATCCGCTTCAACTGTACCAGCATCTCAACTAGTTACTCGTTCGTTTGCTCCGGAACTGGCCAGTTCCCAAGCTGCCTTCACACCTAACACTACTTCCGAAGCACTGCTGACACAACAGGACTTGGCAAGATCAGATGAACCTCATGAGCATCAACACCAAGACGGTACCTGACCGAGTCAAGTTGCAGTTGCATGCTCCTTTATATGTACTCTCACAGTTTGATGTATACTAACACTTTCCATATTCATTGTTGAACTAGCACCACGGCGCAAGTGGAAACAGACATCATGGATAATGCTTGACAGATTAACAAAATCTAAAGGAGGAAGAATGGAGATCCATTTTGAGGCAGGTTTAAAAAGGCCATGTGATGCTACAGAGTCAGCCAAGTTAGTATCAAAGGCAGTCGTTGCCGTTAGGTGTCATGCACGTATCCTCCCAACGTGGATCCAGTACAGGAATGAGAAAGACAATACTCGGTTTAACACCTTCCTTGACCATTTATCCGTAAGTAATGTTATTCATCGCAATTAGTAATATTGTCTTGCTCTGTCCCATACTTTCTAGCTTCCTCCTAATAAGACTCACATTCTTTTTTCAACAGATGAGGTTCAAGTTGGATCCAAAAGATGATGCAACTAAACAAGCATGCACTCATGTTTTTCAGTCTGCTCTGCGACAGTATCGGTACCACCTTAGAAAATCCCACTTTGAAGGCAAGGCTAACAATGAAATCGCCCAAACATCTCCAGTGGAATATATTATAGATGAAGACTGGACAGCCCTCGTTAAACACTGGTCTGATCCAAAGTATCAGGTAGGCTATATGTATTTGATCAGACCACATATTGAACTTGTATTTATGTATGTGCCTTACAAGTGTATCTTCTTCTAGGCTAACTGTTTGAAGAACAAAACCAACCGTTCTAAAGTGAAATTCCAACAGACAACGGGATCTCGTAGCTATATTGCACACTGCGAGGCTCTTGTAAATAGCTGCTACTTCCTTCTTTTTTGTGCCATATTATCGTATCTATATTGACTTGTTCCAAATACAGAGGAAAGCCCGTGCGGACCAAAAAGAACCTAAACCGAATGCAGTGCAAATCTTCAAGGATTGCCACACCAGCAAGATGAAGGGCATGAGCACACCAGTTCAAGCCGCTGTTGTAAGTCCTTACTCCTCCTGCCTTGAACTGATTGGTACTGTGATGTGTTCGTTTAACTACTTGGTTTGCAGCCAATGTCAGTTACTCTGTTCACTTTTATTCACAGTTGTCTTAATGTATCATTTCACCTTACATGGTTTAAAAGAGATGAAGAATATTCTTTTGGTCTTGATCTGTAATCTAGTTGTTATGTTCACGTGCGCACACAATGATAAAATAGCATGTTTATTTTATATCTGTTTGCCCATGATATGAATGATGTCATACTATGTTCATCCTACTTTAAACCATGTCTCTTTATCCTTAGATGTCAACGAATGTGAGGAAATAGACAATACAGTAGGCATGCTACATGGACATATGTTTCAAAAGTGATTTTATTATGTAGTTGGCACTACAATACATGCTAATGTATTACAGTAGTTCACCAAAATAAGTTATGTATAAACGTTTAACCTACTTTGTTTGTTTTTGTCTCATTAGTAACTTATCTGGTACACTAATCTACAAGTTCAAACTTTCAGGAAGCTATGGAACAAATGATTGAACAGCCACAACCACCTGAAGGTGACGAGGCTACTACAGGCACAATGTCACCTCTTGCTGCAGTGCGTCAGTATCTCTCCACTAACAGTGCAAAAAGCACCTTCCTGCGTAATTCTGGGTTGGTTGTCAAGGTAACCTCGTCCAAATCGCCTACTGAACAAAATCTTCCTGCTAGCCAGAGTGATATATCTGTGCTCCAGACACAAGTCCAATCCCTAATGTACGTTGTTTCAGAAACAAGAATAGTGGTTGAGAAACATCGTCAAGATATGAATGGTTTTGAAACCAGACTATCAGACATTGGCTTCGTTGTTCAAGAGCAATGGCGGAAAAAAGGTGGAGATCGTGCTGCTCCATCAGATTCTACAGCCTGAAACATTAGCACTCAGGTCAAATGATTTGTGCTTCTATACATCTGATGGTGCTTTTATCTGGAAGGACTATAAACTTTATGCCAACAGGCCTTTTGTTGTACGCTTGGAATTTATTTTGTTGTGATACAACATTTATGATGATGCCTCAGGCTGCAGTAATTATGATGCTATTTTTGTATAGTGTAGGTTTATCTTAGTAATGTATTCGGCCGAAAGCTTCGTAGGAGCCCAACATGCCAACATTCGTCGGGCCCATTCCAATTGGGCTAAAAACGATTATGGGCCAAAATTGGCATGTAGCCCACTAAAAATATCTGGGCCTAAATCAGCATAAGCTTTCATATTTTTCTGGTAGGCATGTGCCCATAGTGGGCCTTTAACAGGCCTAAACCTAATTTGGGCCCTTAGTAAAAATAGGCCGTTTACAAGTGTAAATATCTCGAGCCCATAAAAAACATGGGCCTTTAATAGGCCGAAAGTGAGATTGGGCCCTGATTGTGCCAAATAACCCACTCGACTTAGCAGGCCGAAATGGTGGCCCATTTACGATACGGATCTTTGACAGGCCGAAATTCGGACGGGTCGTAAATGCGCCGACCTAATACACGGGCCTTTAATAGGCTGATACTTCAGTCGGGCTAGATTATCGTCATTTTTATATGGGCCGTTAATGGGCCCTATATGACGTTGGGCCACATATGGCCCATGGTTTACGTCCGGCGTAACAGGCCGAAAATGACAACAGGCCGAAAGTGGCCCAAAGCTATAGTGGGCCTCTAACAGGCCGAATGTCAGACATGGCCGAATATGACCCAAATCCTTCATGGTCGTTTATGGGCCGAAAGTTTTGATGGCCTGTAAATGGGCCCAAATGAAGCCGGACCTTTAACAGGCCGGAAATACACCGGGCCATAATTCGGCCCAATTACTTAGCGGGCTGTTAACGGGCCAGAAGTGACCATGGGCCGCGTTGATGACAAGTTTAGGACAAGCCGTTGACGGGCCGATTTGACAGAGAATGTTGGGCCTTTAGCTGGGCTGGCCCATTATGGTCTGTAGAATCTTATGGGCCTTTAGCTAGGCCGGCCCATTGTGGTCCGCAAAATCTTGTGGGCCTTTAGCTAGGTCGGCCCATTATGGTCTGCAAAATCCGATGGGCCTTTAGCTGGGCCGGGCCATTATGGTCCGCTAAATTTTTTGAGCCTTTAGCTGGGCCGTCCCATTATGGTCCGCTAAATCTTATGGGCCTTCGGTTGGGCCGACCCATTTAAACTTTGTGGGCCACTTTTGGGGCGGTCCATGTGTCAACATATCATAGGCCCATCTCGACCATTGGATGAGTGACACCTGTGCCAACGCGGAGCTGACGCGTGGATCTGTCAGCCAATGAGAATTTTACACGTGGAAAATCGGCATTGGTCGTGGCTGTTAACGGGTTATCAAATCCAAAATTTGTCATGGATGTACATCTTGATTCTGTCATAAATTTGTCATGGATGTACATGCATGACAGAAAACGCGACCTACTATGACAAACACGTATCATCACGGAAGTGTATTTTTTTGTAGTGGAATGCATCGATAAGGCACTAATCCAACTTACAGGAGTAGTTATGGAAGTTGGATATCTTCTAAAATGTATTCTTGTGGTTCTTGTTTTCTTTGGTCTTGCTTTTCTAGTCAAAATTTGGTGATGTATTTCCATGTACCAAAAATCAATGATGAAAAAAAGATATGTGTTTGCAAAGAAAAATGTACACAACCGGGATGCGTCCGCGTGTTGGGCACACGGCCACCGCATCCGAGAAATGGCCCAGACACGACCCCATTACCCTACCCAAACGGACAGAATCCGGGCAAAACAGACGTCCGTTTGGGCTCGTGCGTTGGAGTTGGCCTTACAAGTGGGACCGTAGTTGAGGAAACCGACTATCGACAAACCCCCACCTCGCCGGCCGCGCGATGGCTGACCTAGAGAAATGAGGAGGTTGAAGAGATAGTTGTAGCATGGACTCCAAGAAATATGGAAGTCGTGCTGGTGGCGTGTGCCGTACTCCTGGACGTGAATGCTTGTTCTGGCCCATACCACCCTACTATATACCGAGGATTCGAGGTGCTGGTTACGTATAGCGAACACATTAACATATGGCCCACCTCACACTGTGGCCAAATTTCCTGGAGTTTGTGCTAGGTTAAAAAGTGTTCTTTGTGAGGGTGGATGTCTGGTCTCAAGTTTACAACTTATCGTATTACGTATATGTAGACGTAAAGATAGTGCAGCAATTTTGAAAGTTTGAACCCAAAAATCATAATGCAATTTCTACTGGACTCATCTGAGGACCTAGCATGATGGGATTCGCAGCTACAGTAAAAACACCCACCCGATGCGCGAAGCATGTGAAGCTAGTACAAATAGTAGTACTATTGTTGATTGGACTCATCTGATAACCTGTTGAATGCACGTACAATTATGTATTTGGAAAATATTTTTTTGCCTCGTCGCAACACCCACTCTGAGAAACGACTCGAAAGCCATTCATAAATTTAGTAAGTTTATCACAGGCATATCATTTAGCATTACATATAACAGGTCATCAACCCACAACAACAACGAGGATACATTATAAATACTAAAGTTTTCATCACACAACAAATAACAAGCAATGAAATGAACTTCAGCTCAACCACTCGTCGGTGCTGGAAACGCTTGCTTTGAACCATAAGTGATTCTCCGGGAAGGGCCAGCTAATGTCAATCTCGAGACCAACGCAAGATCAATCATCCAGGCTAAAGCGGCCTATATCAGGACACATATTATGATAGCCACGGTAGGGAACCATAGCAATGTCCGAGGTATAGATACAATTGCTTCTCATAAATGGTAGTAGTGTTGTGTCAACTGCAGCTGGATCACCTTTCACCATCATTGGATAGTTTTGTCCAAGGAGGAGCGAGTTTCCTCCAAGACTATCAATACTGAACCAGGTAGAAGGTGTTGGCGCTAGCACACTAGTATCCATCCCGAATACCTTGCAACAGATATTCGAATAGGTCCGAAGAGTGCGACCATGTGAGACAACACCTGCTTCCTTAGTAACATCAGCAGTGCCCTGGATACAGACAAGAAGAGGTGATCTATCGGAATAAGTTGTCAGGCGCCACTGAGTATATGGGTCCTGCTCGTCCTCATGCTCGTGATCATCACTATCATCATCTCCCCCTTGATTATAAAATTTTTCAAGTATAGGTGGTCGAATGTTCACAGGACCTTGGAAACACAAGAAGGTTAATTAGTAAAGGGAAAATAGCTAACCCGCATGCATGTGGATGAAACAATTATATTTATGGTGGAAGACAAACGTACTGAAAGCATCAAGATTCCATGCAAAAACAGTGCCACAAGTGGTGGCAGCAAACACAAGACCCTCGTATTGAATTGCATCACAGTACACATCCATGTACAGAAACTAATTTTTGAGCAATATCCATTGAGTCAAATTTTGAAGGACAACAACAAGCTTGTCGAAGATAGCGACAACACAAGCATTCCTATAACCCCAAGAGCAGCTGGGAACTTGACAAATTGCTATCTTCTGTAGACGACAGTCACCATGATCGTAGTTGAACGTACGTAGAATACCGGTGTGCTCAACCTCTGGGCAGTCTGAGATTTTTGGAAGTGGAACCCGGTGACGAGTGTACGCATTCACAAGTTCCCACTCGCAGTTGTACCCAATATAAACAACCCAATCTCCATTTGCGGCTGCCCAAGCCTTACCCTCAAGCGATGGCATCTTAACATCACACATATCATTATCGAGCGGCATCAACTTGCACAAGGTGAGGCTTCCATCATCCGCACGCCGGTCGTCAGCAGGGTCGCGACGAAGAATATAGGGGAGATCAAACCGCTCCTGGACCCTTGGGTTCCTTGTAATGATGTTATTAGTTGAGTCGAGAATGGTCTTGAACGAACCTGCCATGCTAGCCGAGGTGATGACGTCGCACCGATCAATGAGTTCCTCCACCACGTCATCTTTCATATCAGGGTAAGAATAACGGGGTTGTTTCCGGTCTGTTCCCTCCATGGAGAAGACCGTCAAACAGTGGGAGAAGGAAGGGTGAAGGCAAATGGAGGAGGGGGGAAGAGCGTGCGATAGCAGTTCCAAATCGAGAGGGAAAGGCGAAGAGGCGGTGGACAGTTGCCATGGTACACGAAGAGGTGCCCCAGCCTACATAGACGTCCGTTCGGAAATTGTACAAAAGGACTCATCGTCGTCTCACTGACATGTTGGAACGGGACCACATGTCAATGAAACATGGTGTGTAATTTCTCGTGCAAAATGCGTTCTGGCTGCCTTGGCCCGAGGTGCCGCATTAGTTGTTGACCTTTATTTTTTTAATGGCGTGCCATTCAGTTTTGAAGCACGACTAACTGGTACTGTATACAGAGAAAATATAAACTACTCTACCACTACTCCACCTCTAGTACTAGTATCAAAAAAGATATATAGGCTGGAGCTTTAGCGCTTTCTTGCTAAGGGCTGCCCACTTGCTTCTCACACTATCACCCTCTCTCCAGATCTAAAAAAGACGGCCTCTCTCTCCCTCCTCACCGGTGGTCTTAGATCCGCCAGGGAAGAAAAGGACGTGCAGTGTTGACGCACTCGTCGTCGGCGAGCAAGGTCACGCACTGACGACAAGGTTGTCCTCTCAGACCTAGCGCCCGCGGGGATGGCCTCCGTCCCCAAGCTCGTTGTCGTAGTGTGTGCGGAGGACGACGACCACGAGCGAAGCGACTTCCCGCCGACCCTTAGGTATGCTACCTCTTTTTGAACCATACCCTTGTTTTGTTGCCCCATCTGCCACGTTGTTGCATGTGGATCTTTTTCCACTCCACCATCTTCCCAATTTGCTATCCTCTGCTTCGCTGGTCACGCAGATGAAAACCTTAATTTGCACTATTAAAGGAAACCCTACTTCATGCAGACTAATCCATGTCTGGGTTGAATAAGGAAAGGAAGGGAGAAAGTACTGTCCAAGAGACTAGGCATCGAACCTGCATCTAGGTTGAAAAGGGGGAAATCAGTAGCTAAGGAATGAGTCTCGTGTCTCTTGGTTGAAAAAAAGGTGAAAAGGGGTTGAAAGGCATGACAACACTATAGAGAATGACCAGGTCGATCGGTTTGTTGTCCTCACATAGGAAAAAGGTGGCTAAAGAGAACAAAAAATGGGACGTTATCCACATATGTTGCTTGGATATTTCTTGCTATGGGCACCACTCTATGCATCTGTGGAGGTACATGATGCTGGTGCGCCCACAGTTCGAATGGGCATCCCATGCTCTTATTGCCACTTTTTTGCTGTTAGTATAACGCCAGCAGTGAAGTCAAGCAATGCTACTGCTAAAGTGATGCCACATTTAACTAATGTCGCACTCAGTCTAATGCCACCGATAAATTTAAGCAATTCCATTTAATGTCACTGGATTATTTCAGGGTTAGCTATTGATTGTGGGTGTATTAAAGATTTTCAGCTAAGGCATTCTAATGTTGTTGCACAACCAGTATACCAACGATGAAACTTGTTACTACCTTCTGATTTTTGCACTGCTAATGCTTATAGATTACATACCTCACTTTCATGAGATAAGTCGATTTTTTGTACGGTGTCACCAAAATGCCAAGGCGCCGATGTCATTTTATTTTGGTTAAACTGCAGAAAAAATTACGAAGAGAAGAGGAAAGGTCAAGAGTGGGCACCTCCTCCTCCGACTGTTCTCTTGATCCGTTCGATCAAGTTTTTATGTTTGATCGATTATCAAGATTGGGATAGCAATTTTTCAAGTCCCCTCGAGTTTGAAATGATATTTACCTTGAAGGTACATGGTTTGCATTATTTTATACTGTCATTAGTTAATAATGCTAGTTACCTTCATACTTTTGTATTTGGTTTAGTTCCATTGCACAGCTAGTATACCAATGCTGAAACTTGTTACCTTTACATTTTGTATTGTTAATGCTTATAGAAATCTTCCAGTGCTAGCTTATGGAAATTTGTTCAGTAAAACCATTGTACTGTTCCCCGTAATAAAAAAAACTACTCTACTGTTGCACTAGCCACTGGATTAGTGTATATTTGTACTATTCGAATGGTGTTGCATTAGCGTATGGCCATATATAAAGTGTGGCAAGCTTTCCCAGATATGTGCTCAAGAAAACTACTACCTATTTTTCTAAATACTAGACGTTTGGGTACTTTAAATTGAACTGTGAAAAACTCTTATATTAAGGAACAGAGGGTGTAGAGTTCACTCAAATTATCTCGGTAAAGCTAGTCACACCTTTGTTAAAATTAATGTTCATTATGTTATCGAAGGAGGTCTGTATGTTTGTCTCTAATGCCTGTCAATTACAAACCTGACATCATGATGTAATGTTAAGTCATTTCTTTTTGTACAGTGTCACTGAATTGTCAAGGCGGTGATGGCATTTTATTTTAGTTGAACTGCACAAAATATGCTTAAAAGAAGAGGAAAGGTCAGGAATGGTTCACTTTTTCAGAAAAAACTATGTATGCCTTCCTGACATCAGCCATTGTTGCCTTATTTATTCCTTCAAACAAGTCGTTAGAAATAGTCTTGCTACCTTTTCCAATTAAGAAATTAGAATGCTTATATTTGTGAGTCTATGATTCAACTAGTGCCACTTTTATAGTAATCACACTTTCAATATCTATGCAAACAGGGATGCTCGATTTTAGTGGAACTGCACAAAAAGTCCAACTGGTTCAAAATTAGGAGCATGTTTTCTTCCAAACCTTTATATCCAATAGGTGGCACTATGAGCTATTCATTACGAAGGTACATGGTTTGCTACTATCTTCCTACTCTTTTTGTACTGTCCTTAGATAGTAATATTAGTGGTTTGCATGTGAATTTATTGGCAGGGTGGACCTACATTGGAGGTGCAGGACATGATTCAATGATTGGATGCTCAATTTTAGTTGTATCGATTTCACCTCTTCGATCACTGTGAACATGGATATCCTTGGTCTGATTAAGAATAGGCGCTATATTTCCGCTCTGAACTAGCAAATCAATTCAGTACGAAATTGTCCAGGGCAAAACATCACAGTATCAAATTGTCTAGTACAAAACATGACAGATGCTAAGCGGAAGAGGCGTGTTTAAACCAAAAATACAAGGTGGGGGATATGTTTACTAGCTGGTTGATATTTGTGCAGACAGATGTCTGCCCGTTGCTATTTGGAAAACAAACAAAGTGATTGCGGTTTTGGTGGAACTACACAAAAGAATAGTATAGTCACTACATGTAGTGCCATTTGAAAATAGGCACACAAAGACTGGATAGTCACTTCATGGACTGCACAAAAGTAGTATTGGACTATTTATTGGCCAACACTAGGTGCTTCATTGCTTTGGTCTGATTATACAATGGGAATCATTTTACCTAATTTAAAGTTTGTATTCCGAAAATAGTCTCGTCGTGTGATTGACAGAAGACCAAATCATATTGTAGCGGATGTTCCTCCGTCATGTGTGGTTCAGGTTCCAGCTGTTGGTGAAACCACTTACGTTTGCAAGAGGAAGTGTAGAGTTCACAAACAAATTTTTCTTTCACTCTGTACTGAATGTTTGTCCAGAGAAGCATCCATGTTAGTAGGAAGAACATATGTTTTTTCTAGATCTTTGCTTTTGGAGCTACATATTTGTATATGATCTGTGAATCATTGAGATGCATTAACATGTTACTAGTTGGTTGTGAATTTGGGGTACTAATGTGAACATATTACAATGCCAGGGCCGTGAGTCTCATGTGAACATTTCGAACGGATCGGCTCTTATTGCTGTGCACAGCATGATCCTGATTTCTGTGTTCTCAGTGTTTACAAGTTACTAGCAGTTCCTTATTTCTGTTCGCTCAGTGTTTACAAGTTACTTATCGATCACTAGCTAGCCTACTAATACGCTCATGGCAGTTTAATTTGCGACAAAAGATCCAAACGTGGCAGTTTTCTGAATAAAAATGCCTACCTCTGAAGAAACTGACAAGCTATTCTGAAGAAAATGCCATGTGAATCTAAAGAAACTGCCAGCAAAAGCGTTCGCAAATGCCTTATCTCCTAGCGAACGTTCATAAGCTAATGTGATCCTACACGTACACAAATCGACCTACTCGATCCTACATGTACACTATCCGACCTACTCGGTCCTACACGAATAAATAGCAGATCACGCACGTACTACCTCCTTTTCGGTTTGCAGGGCTCAATTCAAAAATCTCACCAAGGTAGATGATGAGTGGTGGAATCATTTTTTACAAGGAGGGAGTACCTCATCTGGATGATTCGAGTGCACTCGTTTGACCGTCATGCCGATGTGCGACCCAGCACAGACGGGATGCACCACTGACAGGACGAGATGGCACATCAGCTTTTCCAGTTTTCCATGGTAAGCTAGCGCGCTAAGCCATGCCTGCTTATACATTGAATTCTGATGACCATCGCATTTCCCGCGACACGCTGCTTCACCTACCTTCCGCCTATAATTACTGGTTCCCGGCGTTCTCCGGTAGAACCGTCACCCAACTCACCCTATTGGCTCCCCTCACAACCCGCACCGGCCCGATGTCGCTGATGACCCACAAGTATAGGGGATCTATCATAGTCCTTTCGATAAGTAAGAGTGTCAAACCCAACGAGGAGTAGAAGGAAATGATAAGCGGTTTTCAGCAAGGTATCCTCTGCAAGCACTGAAATTATCGGTGACAGATAGTTTTGTGATAAGGTAATTGGTAATGAGTAGCAAGTAATAAAAGTCAATAAGATGCAGCAAGATGGCCCAATCCTTTTTGTAGCAAAGGACAATCCTGGACAAACTCTTATATGAAGGCAAGCGCTCCCGAGGACACATGGGAATTATCGTCAAGCTAGTTTTCATCACGTTCATATGATTCGCGTTCGGTACTTTGATAACTTGATATGTGGGTGGACTGGTGCTTGGGTACTATCCTTACTTGGACAAGCATCCCACTTATGATTAACCCCCATTGCAAGCATCCGCAACTACAACAGAAGTATTAAGGTAAACCTAACCATAGCATGAAACATATGGATCCAAATCAGCCCCTTACGAAGCAACGCATAAACTAGGGTTTAAGCATCTGTCACTCCGGCAACCCATCATCTACTTATTACTTCCCAATGCCTCCCTCTAGGCCCAAACAATGGTGAAGTGTCATGTAGTCGACGTTCACATGACACCACTAGAGGGATGACAACATATATCTCATCAAAATATTGAACGAATACCAAATTCACATGACTACTTATAGCAAGACTTCTCCCATGTCCTCAGGAACAAACATAACTACTCACAAAGCATATTCATGTTCATAATCAGAGGGGTATTAATATGCATAATGGATCTAAACATATGATCTTCCACCAAGTAAACCAACTAGCATCAACTACAAGGAGTAATCAACACTACTAGCAACCCACAGGTACCAATCTGAGGTTTGGATACAAAGATTGGATACAAGAGATGAACTAGGGTTTGAGATGAGATGGTGCTGGTGAAGATGTTGATGGATATTGACCCCCTCCCGATGAGAGGATCGTTGGTGATGACGATGGTGATGATTTCCCCCTCCCGGAGGGAAGTTTCCCCGGCAGAACAGCTCTGCCGGAGCCCTAGATTGGTTCCGCCAAGGTTCCGCCTCGTGGCGGCGGAGTTTCATCCCGTAAGCTTGCTTATGATTTTTTTTCTCGGACGAAAGACCTCATATAGCAGAAGATGGGCATCGGAGGGCCACCAGGGGGCCCACGAGGCAGGGGGCGCGCCCAGGGGGTAGGGCGCACCCCCCACCCTCGTGGCCAGGGTGTGGCCCCCCTCTGGAACTTTCTTCGCTCAGTATTTTTTATATATTCTGGAAATAACTTCCGTGAAGTTTCAGGACTTTTGGAGTTGTGCAGAATAGGTCTCTAATATTTGCTCCTTTTCCAGCCCAGAATCCCAGCTGCCGGCATTCCCCCTCTTCATGTAAACCTTGTAAAATAAGAGAGAAAAGGCATAAGTATTGTGACATAATGTGTAATAACAGTCCATAATGCAATAAATATCAATATAAAAGCATGATGCAAAATGGATGTTGAGGGAGTCCTGGACTAAGGGGTCCTCGGGCGACCGGCCTGTTATCTATTGGGCCGGACTGATGGGCTGTGAAGACATGAAGGCCGAAGACTGTACCTGTGTCCGGATTGGACTCTCCATGGCATGGAAGGCAAGCTTGGCGACCGACTATGAAGATTCCTTCTTATGTAACCGACTCTATGTAACCCTAGATTCGCCCCCCCCCCCCCCCCCCGCCCTTTTTTCCCCCCCCCCCGGTGTCTATATAAACTGGAGGGGTTAGTCTGGAAAGGATATACTCATTACCATAGTCATACAGGCTAGGCTTCTAGGGTTTCGCCTTCACGATCTCGTGGTAGATCAACTCTTGTAACACTCAAATTCATCAAGATCAATCAAGCAATACGTAGGGTATTACCTCCATAGAGAGGGCCCGAACCTGGGTACACATCGTGTCCCCTGTCTCCTATTACCATCGATCCTAGATGCACAGTTCGAGACCCCCTACCCGAGATCCGCCGGTTTTGACACCGACATTGGTGCTTTCATTGAGAGTTCCACTATGCCATCGACGAAAGGCTCGATGGCTCGCCTTGTCCTTAAAGACAACATCACCTCCGGGGGAGCTCTGGCCCCGGGCCAAACCCTTCGGTTGGGCGGCTTTACTATGATCGCCCATTCAGCCGTTGAGCCGACGATGACCTCTCGGGCCATCGAAAACCCCCTTCGCATCAACTCCGAGCACTCCAAGAAGATGGATCCGACATAGTTTTCGTATTTGAACGAACTCCTAGATCGCATCGCCGCTTTGGGAATAGCCACAGACTACGATCAGATCGGGCCTAAAACTGATCAGGTCAAGGCCCTACCGATCAGCCACCAGATTGCAGTAGTCGTGGAGCAGGACGGCGAGTCTTCTTCTATATCGAAGACGGATTATGTTCGAATCGCCGATCAGGAAGAGCCGGATACCCACCCGCGAAAGGATGCGACCAGCCCTCCGAACATAGCATCGGACGGCGATCCTAAACAATCAGAAGATATTCCGGAACCTAGACTGTTAAGCCAGGAAGGTCGTCAGACTCCGGATAATTGGTCAGGTCGAGGTTCGGATTTAATTACTGGTGCTTAGGGTCTCTTAGACTAGTGCGGTCTTGGAAATAATCATACAATCACTGGGTTGAGGAGCTCGACTCCGTACTCTAGGGGCTGCGGACCACGCCCAACCGCACTACCGGATACACACCTTTCTTCATGGTGTATGGCGCACAGGCCGTATTGCCCTACGATATTATTCACGACTCACCTCGAGTGCGTATGTACGAAGAGAGAGAAGCCGAGCTCGATCGGCAGGATGGCCTAGATGCCCTGGAGGAGGAACGCGATGTCGCAAAAGCCCATTCAGCATTTTACCAACAGCATGCTCGAAGATATCAAAGCAGAGAAGTACGGGCCAAGACTTACAACATTGGCGAACTCGTTCTACGCCTGCCGGAGAAGAAAAAGGACAAACTCAAGCCCAAATGGGAGGGTCCCTTCATAATTGACGAAGTTCTCACTGGAGGAGCATACCGTCTTCGTGATGCATTAGACAATCGCCTCGAGCCGAACCCCTAGAATGGGCCAGACTCCGGAGATTCTATGCCTAGCGCCAAACCCCTTGTTCGTCTCCTCCCCTGTAGTTTCCATTATTTTTTCACTCTTTTCCGATTATTTTCTTATTTCTTGCTTTAACGCTTTGGTACGGCTAGATCGCACACCATCGACACATACATCTCTAAATACGTATGTAACTTGTACCTGGGGGCTTCTCAGACAGAAGTTCTTGTCATTCTTTGAGCATTAAGCTCCTCATATATGAGTTTTTTTTCATATGTACCTTTTCTTTGCCACTATATGCATCGATATGACTTAAGTTTTGGCCAAGCTGGGTTGCCTGGCTCCTGTGCTTATGCCCTACGTTCCCGTTAGTTCGGCTAGGGCATAAAGGGAGCACCTCTGTGATTGTTACTGCCGGGTCATCCGGATGTGTACCTCAAACTGGGTGGAGCTGAAAGCTAGCGTTCTTAAGAGAATATTCGGTCGGTGAATTAAAGATGTTTTCTAAACTCACTCTATTGTGCACCCCCAAAAGTGATACAAACTGTGGTGCTCGCATCACAACTTGGACATGTACATTAAATGCATGCACACCCAGGGAAAGGAACCCTTAACGGAACTATTCTCTCTGGAAGATGTTTCTTACGATATCAATGTAATATAACATAGCTAGCCGGATACAACTTGTCTGTTCAAGCAACTATGACCCCTACGCCTAGTTTTCTAGGCATACCCCGGCCTATTCGGCCACGACGGTATTCGGAAACACTCCGCACCTTCGGGTCCGGAGGTTGAAGCGAAAAGGTCTGCCATGACAAATGATATACAATTCAGCTAGATGAGGAAAGTACACAGTCACTTGGACTTGAACACCTCTTCCTATACACCTTCCAACAGGCAGTCTAACTTACAATCCTGTTGGGAATATTTGGCGGCCACCTCTACTTGATCATATACTATACTAACGGGAATTTCTTCCCCATTCGGCCCTACCGGTCCGACACGAGCCATGTGATTAGGATCCAGCTTGGTATATCGCGTCTTCACCATGGCCCAAGCCTCTCGCGCACCCTCTCGGCAAGCAGATATCTTCCATAGCCGGATACACCACCGCGCTCCCTTGAACAGCTCTACCAGCTTCTCCATGCTTCCTGGAGGGGAGTCGCATGGCCATAAAGCCTTGGCTACACTCCGCATAGCCTACCGAGCTTACTCGTGCAACTACAACAGCCCTTGCAGAAGATCATTTGATGATCCGGACACTTCCTCTTCGGGGCGGCTCGTCAATACACCTGCAATTACAGCTATATTAGCTACCGCTACCCCCAAACTGCTATAAGATAAAAGCGGCCACGTACTGAATATGCCGCCTCGCAGCTTCTTGTTCTCCTTCATAGCATCGGCTAGCTGTGCTCGCACATCTTTCAGTTCTTCGCCCAGTTTGGTGTTCGAATCCTGGAGTTTCTTTTTCTCTTCAACGACTTTTGTCAATACACGATGGCCCGCTGCTAGTAGCTTTTTGGCTCTGTGTTCTTCGCTTCGAGCGGCGTCCAGCTGCTCTCGTACTTGGTCTAACGACCCAACACAAATATTAGAACCCAGATTCACACTATCGGTGTATCATTATGAATTTTTGATAGAGGAAAATATTACCGGGAGATGCCTTGTATTTCTCTAGTTCGGCATTGGCAGCAAGCAGCTGGCGCTGACACTTTTCTAGTTCCTGAGCTAGCTGGGTATTCCTCTCCGTAAGCACCTGGTTATACACTGATCCTTAAATCAGTTGTTTCAACTCCTTTAAGTCTCGGGGGCTATTGGCATATGGTTATCATGGTCAGACAAAGCAAATTTACCTGCACATCTTTCAAATGTTGCTTTGTGGCCCTGTTAATCCCATCTCGAGCAGCCCAGGTGTATGCATCGGCTAAGTTGAAGGCGTTAAACGACTCTTCTGAAAAGTCGGGGTCTTGTAAAATGGCCCGGCGACGCCGATGATTCATGGCACTCTCCACTTCTGAGTTGGTGATGGATACATCATCCGAGTCCTCGGCTAGAGGACAATCCGGCGTCGCCCCTGCATTAGCCCCCGTCTACATGGCAGGATTTGAATCCTGGCTGCGGGAAGTATGGACGCTCGAACCTCCGGATATAGTCTGGCGCACCTTCCTCCTGACACATGGAAAACAGGAAGGTCACTGTTGGACGTGACTGCTCATGTGCGGGTTGGCGAATTCATACCTCTTCGACGAAGGCATGGTCGTGTCTTTGTTTGCTTTCCTCTTGGAAGGCTTGCCCGGCGCGGGACCCGATCTCTTCGAAATCGCCGAGCATCTCCCCTGTGAAGCACGATACAGTGCGGTGGGTGAGGCAGAATAAGTGCACTCTTTTAGAGAAGGTGTTTCTTAATTACTTACATTTGAAGCAGGAAGAAGGCCAGGATAGTCAGTGGTGATGGCCACTTCTGTGCCGTCATAGCTGGTCTGGTAAAACACTCCCCCCGCAAGCACCACGAATATACCCGGATCCTCTTCAAACCCAGGATCTAGCTCCCGGTTGTGGATCTCCGGCTGTGGGGCAGGACTATGAAGTCCTTTGGTGACCTTCCGCCAGTGGTGTCATAAACAGACTTATCAAAAGTAATCCGGAAGGGGAAAGAGTGGAATGGAGGGGTCGAAGCTTACCCAACTGGGAGGACCATACATAGAATATCCATCTCTGCGCTTAATGCGAAGGAACTCCTCTTCCTCCCCTTTAAACAGCTCGGCCAATATTTTGGCCAGAGCGGCAGGGGTATCCGGACCCTTTCGGCCATATCGGGAGGCGTCATCCTCTCCATTATAGTGCCACATGGGAAGCCCTCTGTATTGTAGCAGCTGAACCCCACGCACTATGGAGATCGCCATTACTTTGATTATTGTAAGTCCGGACTGAGCAAGCATCTTTATCTTGTTCATAAGCTGGCAAACTTCTACGCTGTCATCCTCTTCAAGACTCCGAGGACGCCAACTGTGGTGTTTCTTCAGCGGAACGCTCGCAAATTCAGGAAGACCCTTTCGAACTGGGTCAGGAAGCGCGACGTCCTCAATATAGAACCATTCGGAAGGCCATTCTTCGGATGCCTTCATTGGTGTGCCGGACAGATATCCGGTATCAGCGATACGCCATACTTCGGCTCCGCCCACTTCAAATATTGACCCCTCATGATTACGCGGGACAAGACAGAACAACTTCCTCCACAGCTTGAAATGAGCCTGGATACCCAGGAATATTTCACATAAAGCGACGTAACCCGCAATGTGCGGAATGGAGGCAGGGGTGAAGTTGTGCAGCTGGAGGCCATAGTATTCTAGAAGCCCTCGGAGGAACGGATGGATGGGAAATCCAATGCCCCTTAGCAGGTAGGGGACGAAACATACTCGCTCTCCCCTGGATGGATTGGGGAAGTCCTCTGCCTGAATCTCGCCGTTGAGGAATCTAGCCCCGCCTGAACAGGAACTAGATCTGCTGGGGGAAGGAATCCCTGCGTCTGCAGCTTCGTCAATTGACTATGGGACATTTAACACCTCTCCTACTGGTCTTTCTCTAAGACGGAACGGGTGGAGGAGCTGGGGGCGCTAGCCATGCTAGAATGGTTTCTCCTAAGCAGTTTCCGGGGATTTCCTCTACGTGGTGTCGAATGGATCTAGGATCCAATCTCTTTAATAGGTGCTCTTCCTTGCATGGACAGGGTGTTATCTGCAAAAATACCCTAACCTTCCACCTTCCCTTGACACGTGGGGGGCGAAGTTATTTAACGCGCAGAAGCCGAGGGGAGCGACATTGAGCCGATGGCCGGATACATCACTTGAAGATCATTAAAGGAGGAACCCTCCTTGCAATGTCGAAGACAATTTGTGTGCCGAACACCTTGCTATTGAAGACTGGTTCAGGGGCTACTGATGGAGTCCTGGACTAAGGGGTCCTCGGGCATCCGGCCTGTTATCTATTGGGTCGGACTGATGGGCTGTGAAGACATGAAGGCCGAAGACTGTACCTGTGTCCGGATTGGACTCTCCATGGCGTGGAAGGCAAGCTTGGCAACCGACTATGAAGATTCCTTCTTATGTAACCGACTCTATGTAACCCTAGATCCCCCCCCCCCGGTGTCTATATAAACCGGAGGGGTTAGTCCGGAAAGGATATACTCATTACCATAGTCATACAGGCTAGGTTTCTAGGGTTTAGCCACTAAGATCTCATGGTAGATAAACTCTTGTAACACTCATACTCATATTCATCAAGATCAATCAAGCAGGACGTAGGGTATTACCTCCATAGAGAGGGCCCGAACCTGGGTAAACATCGTGTCCCCTGTCTCCTGTTACCATCGATCCTAGACACACAATTCGGGACCCCCTAACCGAGATCCGCCGGTTTTGACACCGACAGACGTATCAACTCCCCCAAGCTTAGACCTCGCTTGTTCTCAAGCGAAAGCCGAAATCGAAAAATATGTCCACATGTTTAGAGATAGAGGTGTCGATAAAAATAAAATACGGACATGAGGGCATCATGATCATTGAACAGCAACATATATATATATATATATTGTCATATGATCTCTTATGCTAAAGAACAATTCAATCACAATTTCAAGTATGAATCATAAACTTCATTGAAAACTGACAAACTACAATCTCAGTCATTGAAGCAATTTCAATTTATCATAACATCGGAAAGAGTCAAATAAGAGCTTTTCAGCAAGTCCACATACTCAACTATCATTTAGTCTTCCACAATTGCTGACACTCACGCGATATTTATGATTATGAAGTTTTAGTCGAACACAGAGAAAGATAGGGATTTATGGTTTTGCCTCCCAACCTTTTACCTTAAGGGTAATGTCAGCCATAATAATTCATGAAAACTCACATCCAATTAACTATTCTAAACCTCGGATCAAAATAACTATTTAGATCACACAGCCGCGGAGGTGTTCCCAAGATTGATTCAGACCGGCCCATAAGCACATTTTCGGACGGCCTAAATAAGCCCACATGACCTTCTCCTCCTCAGCCCAGCCGCCTCGTGCTACAAGCACCGTCACCCACTACCGATCTCCGCACCCCCACCTCCCGACCCTGGCTAACACTCACCGCCGCCCACCGGCCATGCGCACCGCGCCGCCGCCCCAAACCTCTGCCACCGACCGCGGATCCTGCGGGCGGCCGCTTGGATCTGGATCCCTCGTATGGCGCGAGGCCACGCCCTCCTCCTCCGGCGTGCAGCCGCCTCCGCCTGGCTGTCGATCCCGCCCGCCGCCTCCTCTGGCGTGCAGCCGCCCCGGCCTCCTCCGGCGAGCAGCCACCCCCCTTCTCCTAGCGCCCCCGCCTACTCCGGCGCAACGCCACCCCCGCATCCACCGGCGTGCTGCTGCACAACTCCTCCCGATGGAGCCCCACTGCCGCAGCACTCAGGGCATTCGGTCGCTGCGGGCGCCACCCCCATCCCACCTCATCACGGGCGCTGCGGCCACCGCTGATCCATTCCTTGCACTGAGCACGCTAGCCCTGTAGCAGTCGCGGTCGTGCTGCACGACCACCTCAGCCGCGCGTCCCCAGGAACTTGCCCTGCAGGCCTCTGCCGTGGACGATCCATCCAGTGCATGCACGTCAACTGCCATCGATTCTGGAAGTCTCTGTTTTTTATCCCTCTCTTTTTTGGCTTTGGTTGCATCTGTTGACCCATGCATATGTGAACGGAGTTATATCTTGTTGCAGAAGTTCAGAAAGATGAAGAAATTCAGTTCAACTTCTTTTCGCATTATTAATTGTTAGTACAAGAATGTTCGGAGAAGAAATCTTGTC
This sequence comes from Triticum urartu, assembly GCF_003073215.2. Lineage (NCBI taxonomy): Eukaryota > Viridiplantae > Streptophyta > Magnoliopsida > Poales > Poaceae > Triticum > Triticum urartu. The sequence goes on along the minus strand of NC_053027.1, from coordinate 411,344,012 downwards.
TGATGTTCAAGCGTAAAGTTGTTTGGTGCTTTTTTTCTCTTTATTATGCTCAAAAGTTTGTGTCTCCAGAATCCTACGCGCCGCTCTGCCATCCGCTGCCCACGTGAACATAGGGAGGAAGGTCACCATGCGGTAGGGGAGAAGGTCACATGAGGTGCTTGGGACAGAATTGTTGCTGTTCGTGAGGAAGATGGTCGGAGTTCATAACAGGCTGTGCGATCTTTGTGTGGTTTCTGGGATGTAGTTTAACATGGTAAAAAAAAATCTGTAGCGAGTATATGATTATAGATTCCATAACATCGGTCGTTCTTGTGTTCAACTATCATTTTACTTTGAGATTTTTATATTCATTCCACATGGAGTTTGGATGTTCCAATACATGGTCAGTAGTGGAAAATCTACCGTGTGAAGCTAGTTCAGGCAATGGAAATTTGGTCATGCTTTCCATGCCATGTGGATTCCACGACTTGATTTTTGTGCATTTTACTAGCCTTTTCTACACTTTTCCTACAAGATGTGCAAACTGATGAAGTTCAACAATTGTGCATGCTTCAGTTCATTGTATAGAAAAAAGCAACATATGGATACTGGGAACCCGTTGGTTTGGTCTAGGTAAAAAAGGAAAATACGTAAGAGCAGTACACTACTTGCAGGTCTACAAAAAATTATATTGTTGTTCAGAATTCAGATAACTGAATCTGAATGCTACTTCAAAGTTCAGATAACTGAATGCTCAGACACCGGAAGCTGATGTCCTAGAAGCTGTAGAAAGATATACAGAAGTCCAAAAAGACGTCCATAAAAGTTCAAAATCAATAAAGAGCAGTGTTGGCGCGTGCGTGCTGGGTGTGGTGTCTCGTGTGCGCGCTCTAGTGTGTGTTGCCTCCATGTTCACATGTGTGCTCCTATTTGTGTGCGTGGTTCTCGAACCTTTCCCATGGACGTCGTGCCTCCTCTCCCATGTCGGTGGACCTTCTTCCACACGGCCAACAGGCATACTCCCCCATGGCCGGTGAGCCTCCTCCCCCATGGACGATCCATTCTGTCCACGCGCCGTCCTCCTCCTGGCTGCGTCCCATCGTGCGCCGCCCCTGCATCTTGCCACCACCGCATCGAGCGCCGCAGCACTCAGGTCGTTCGCCACCACCACCTCCGGCCGTTCAACGATGCAGCAGCAAGACGTTCAACGCCTCAGCCCCCCTGCAAATCCCACCGTTGCAGCAAACCGGACGAGGCCCATATCTTTCTTCTTTGATAAGATAATTTTGATTGCATACTGTGTTATTTTGCTCTGTCATTTTGCTAATGCCTAAAAAGAAGTTAGATGATGGGCTTCTCATCCCTACTGCGGTCTGCAAGCTGCCTCCAACCTTTGGCAATATTTGTAAAAATGATTGTGCAGATTTTTCATTACCCCATTTTTAGTTACCGATTGAAAAAAATTGTTCATTAGGTGAAAGAACTTGATTTCTTTTGTTCCTTTGTGGAGGAAGAAGGTCACCACAGAGCTAGGGATAAGGTCAGCATAAAGGCAGGGAGAAGGTCACATAAGGTGCAGAAAGAATGTCAGAGTTCAGCAACGGGGTGTGTGATCTTTGTGTTGTTTTTGGGGTGCAAATCATGGGTATGCGATATCACATCCTGT